>NC_090815.1:75104662-75417162 GCF_000390325.3 Nicotiana tomentosiformis
GGGGATAGTTACGTTCGTTCCGGAAAGGTTTTGGGTTGATTTGGACCCTTTGGTTCTTGGTTTAGAAGTTTAAGTTGAAAATGTTAACCGAAGTTTGACTTTTGTGAAAACAACCTCGGAACGGTATTTTGATGGCTCCGGTAGGTTTGTATCATGATTTTGGACTTGGACATATGCCTGCAATTAAATTTGGATGTCCCTAGGTTGATTTGACTTGTTTTGCCGAAAGTTGGCAATTTGAGGTTTTGAAGTTTCCCTAAGTTTGACCGTAGATTGACTTTGTAGCTATCGGGTTCAGAATTTAGTTTTGGGACTTGGAATAGGTCCGTTTTGATATTTAAAACTTGTTTACAGATTTTGGTGTCAGTTGCAGTGGTTTGATAGGATTCAGACGCTTGGTTGCAATTCTAGAGGTTCTTGAGTTTTCTTTTGAATTTCATGCATTTTGATGTCCGATTCGTGGTTCTAGATGTTATTTTGCCATTTTGATCACACGAACGAGTTTGTATGATATTTTTAGACTTGTGTGGATGTTCGGTTTGGAGCCCCGAGGGCTCGGGTGAGTTTCGGACGTGTTTCGGAATGGTTTGGACTCAATTCCAAGTTGTTGGTGTGCTGGTGCCTCAGGTGTCGCAATTGCGAGCACCAGCATCGCAATTGCGATCATAGCAGAGGGGCCTCAGTTATCGCATTAGCGATACCTTGATCGCATTTGCGAAGTGTAGGCTACACTGGGTAGTTTTACAATTGTGACCATTTGGCCGCATTTGCGATAGGAGCAGGCTTTGCAAATGCGATGCCAGTGTCACATTTGCGACTTCCCATTAGGCTGTCAGGCGCTTCGCAATTGCGAACCTAGTGTCACAATTGTGACATCTGCATATGTCACAACCCAAAATCCCAACATGTCATGATGGCACCTAACACACTTGCTAGGCAAGCTGACAATCACATACAACTAAACAATTAAATGTAACATGCTTTAATAAACTCAACAGCGGAAAGATCTCATAGATATACGATAAAAGTAACTACTCTACTGCAACCATCCCAAAACCTTGTGTCATCGAGTACATGAGTACTACAACATCTCAACATAAACAAACTCTAGTACAACTATCTGAATAATAGAACAGTACATAAAAACATGAAAGGAAGGAGGGCCAACGTCTGCGGACGTCATAGCAGCTACCTTGAAGTCTCCAAGCAAGCACTGGCAACGATCTAGCAATCACCACGTCCAGATGTACCTGGATATGCACACGAAGTGCAGAGTGTAGTTGTCACGACCCAAAATCCAACTAGTCGTGATGGCACCTAACCTTACCCGCTAGGTAATCCAAATAATAACAATCTGATTCAATTAATATTTAACTGACTCTAATACACTCCCCAAGGACTAGTAGTACAAATCACGAGCTTTAAAGATTCAGAATTTACAAAGCTGGTGTGAAATAAAATACATCATTTGTTTAAAAATACATGAATAAATTTCTTAAATCTAAAGCTACCAAGATCAAGAGGCAGTTATGACCGGAACATAGGTACATCTCCAATGCCAGCTCCATCCATACACAGCAGCATTAGTATCCAAAATCTGCATGCAAGGTGCAGAAGTGTTAGTATGAGTACAACCGACCCCATGTATTCAATAAGTAATAAACCTAACCTTAGGTTGAAAGTAATGACGAGCTGAAACAAAGGTCAGCGTACAACATCAATAACCAGTAATAGTTCATAACAATATAATAAAAGTAACACCAGTAATAACTCAACAATAAAATGCTCAGCTCATATACAATTCCGGAAAAAAAAACATTTTCTTTCCAAGTATAACGGTAAAACTCAAATCTTTTGCCGAAAATCACCAAAAATATGAGTAAGCCTAAAATCTATGATTTTTCTCAAAAACGTTAACGACAGATAAGAAATTTTATTATCAGATGGCATGAGGAAAAATACTTCTTTATACCTACATATCAAGTATGCATGTCTAATGCAATGCATCATAGTGATGAACTCATGTACTCACACTCTCAAAGTACTCAATCTCACTGTCTCTCATTTCTACTCATCACGCTCAATATTTAGCACCCTCAGTCCAAATATAAATGACAACTTGCACACAGTCACTCAGTAATGTATATGGCCAATCCAGCCCAGGAAAGATCAATCCCAAATATATATATATATATATATATATATATATATATATATATATATATATATATATATATATATATATAAAAAAAATAACTGACATTCAGTCACTCAGTACTGTGCAGGGCCAATCCAGCCCAGGGAACTCATACCCAAATATAAATAAATAAATAAGGCAACTTCATGCTCTAGGAAGTCCATCCAAAATATAAATAAATAAGGCAACTCCATGCCCTGGGAAATCCATCCCAAATATAATGTCATCTGCGCTCACTGTGGGGGGTGCAAACTTCGGAGGGGCTCCTTCAGTCGAAGTGCTATAATAAGCCAATCTAGCATGTTGCAGCATGCAGCCCGATCCCATAATAATAAAGTCTATAAGGCCTGTTGCGGCGTGCAGCCCAATCCATATAATAAAAAAGTATGTAAAGCCAATATGGCTTGCTGCGGCGTGCAACCCGATCCCATAATTATCTTGACAATCAGGCCATCGGCCTCACTCCATCATCAATCTCTACAGTCTCTCGGGCTCACAATGTCATGAAATTAGCCCAAAATGATGATATGATATATCAATAAATAACAACAGAGATTGAAATATGATATGTAATGAATGTTTATTACTGAGTACGAAATTACAATTTAAACAAATAATTCAATAGCAACATGACCTCTGTGGTCTCATTAATACCGGCATATAGCCTCAGCATGATTTTTAACATGATTCTCAGTTCAATTTCTTTAACACATGAAAGTGCATGGATAATGCCAAGATTATTTGACTACAAAATTCTACGAAATCAATTACGTCACAACTCCTACGGTGCACGCCCACAAGCCCGTCACCTAGTATGTGCGCCACCTCCAAACAAAACACATAACATATATATTCAGGGTTCATACCCTCATCTCCAAGTTTAGAAATGTTACTTACCTCGAACAAGCCGAATCCGATGTCAAGCAAGCTAAACAATACTCCGGAAATTCCATTCCGCGCGTATCAACCTCCAAATGCCTTCCTATCTCCTCAATTCAAGCCAAATGATCTGTATCTATTCAAGCCACATGCAAATTAATCACAATATACTCCAATGCTTATAATTTAACAATTTACAAAAATTCCCAACTCCACTCGAAAAGTCGGCAGTGGGGCCCATGTCTCGAAATCCGACAAAACTCATAAAATCCGACAACCTATTCAATTATCAGTCCAACCATACTAGTTACACTCAAATCCGACTCCGAATCGACATTCAAATCTCAAAAATTAGTTTTAGAAAATTTCTACAATATACCCTAAATTTCCATCTGAAAATACTAATTAAATGAGAAAAACAATGATATATTCATGTATACTAACCAAATCCGAGTTAAAATCACTTACCCTGATGAATTTCTTGAAAAATCCACGAAACATCGCCACAAACCGAGCTCCCAAAGTCCAAAAATGAAAAATGACATGAAGACCTCATTTATATGGTACCAATCTGATCTCCCAATGTGCTGACCGCACATTTTGTGCGATCCGCACATTCCAACTAGTCGTGATGGCACCTAACCTTACCTGCTAGGTAAGCCAAATAATAACAGTCCAATTCAATTAATATTTAACTGACTCTAATACACTCCCCAAGGACTGGTAGTACAAATCATGAGCTTCTAAGATTCAGAATTTACAAAGCTCATGTGAAATAAAATACATCATCTATTTGAAAATACATGAACAGATTCTTAAATATAAAGATACCAAGATCAAGAGGCAGCTATGATCGGAACGTAGGTACATCTCCAATGCCAGCTCCTGCCATACATAGCAACATCAGCATCCAAGATCTGTACGCAAGGTGCAGAAATGTAGTATGAGTACAACTGACCCCATGTACTCAATAAGTAACAAACCTAACCTTAGGTTGAAGTAGTGACGAGCTGAAATAAAGGTCGACGTATAACACCAATAATCAACAACAGCTCATAATAATATAATGAAAGTAACACCAGTAATAACTCAATAATAAAATGCTCAGCTCACATACAATTCTGAAAAAAAATATTTTCTTTTCAAGTATAACAGTAAAACTCAAATCTTTTGCCGAAAATCACCGAAAATATGAGTAAGTCTGAAATCTGTGATTTTTCTCAAAAACTTTAATGACAGATAAGAAATTTTATTATCAGATGGCATGAGGAAAAATATTTCTCTATGCCTACATATCAAGTATGCATGTCTAATGCATTGTAGCACGGTGATGAACTCATGTACTCACACTCTCAGAGTACTCAATCTCACTGTCTCGCATCTCCACTCATCACGCTCAATATTCAGCACCCTCAGTCACTCGGCACTGTACATGACAGATTCAACCCAAATATAAATGACAACTTGCACACAGTCACTCAGTACTGTATATCGCCAATCCAGCCCAAGGAAGATCCATCCCAAATATATATACATAATTGCTGACATTCAGTCACTCAGTACTATACATGGCCAATCTAGTCCAGGGAACTCCATCCCATATATAAATAAATAAATAAATAAATAAGGTAACTCCATGCCCTGGGAAGTCCATCCCAAACATAAATAAATAAGGCAACTACCTAGAAAATCCATCCCAATGTCATCTATGCTCACTGTGGAGGGTGCAGACTCCGGAGGAGCTCCTTCAGCCCAAGCGCTATAATGAGCCAATCTGGCCTGCTGCGGCGTGCAGCCCGATCCCATAATAATAAAGCCTGTAAGGCATGCTGTGGCGTGCATCCCGATCTATATAATAATAAAGTACATAAAGCCAATATGGCCTGCTGCGGCGTGTAGCCCGATCCCATAATTATTCTCACAATCAGGTCCTCGGCCTCACTCCGTCATCAATCTCTACAATCTCTCGGGCTCACAATGTCATGAAATTAGCCCAAAATGATGATATGATATATCAATAAATAACAACAGAGACTGAGATATGATATGCAATGAATGTATATGACTGAGTACGAAATTACAATTTAAACAAATAATTCAATAGCAACATGACCTCTGTGGGTCTCATTAATACCGGCATATAGCCTCAGCATAATTTTTAACATGATTCTCAGTTCAATTTATTTAACACATGAAAGTGCATGGATAATGCCAAGATTATTTGACTACAAAATTCCACGAAATGAATTACGTCACAACTCCTACGGTGCACGCCTACACGCCCGTCACCTAGTATGTGTGCCACATCCAAACAAATCACATAACATGTATATTTAGGGTTCATGCCCTCAGCTCCAAGTTTAGAAATGTTACTTACCTCGAACAAGCCGAATCCGATGTCGAGCAAGCTAAACAATACTCTGAAAATTCCATTCCGCGCGTATCAACCTCCAAACGCCTTCTTATCTCCTCAATTCAAGCCAAATGATCCGTATCTATTCAAGCCACATGAAAATTAATCACAATATACTCCAATGCATATAATTTAAATATTTACAAAAATTTCCAACTCCGCTCGAAAAGTCGGCAATGGGGCCCACATTTCGAAATCTGACAAAACTCATAAAATCTGACAACCCATTCAATTACGAGTCTAACCATACTAGTTACACTTAAATCCGACTCCGAATCGACATTCAAATCCCAAAAAATAATTTTAAGAAATTTCTACAATTTTCTCCAAATTTCCATCTCAAAATACTAATTAAATGATGAAAACAATTATATATTCATGTATATTAACCAAATTCGAGTTAGAATCACTTACCCCGATGAATTTCTTCAAAAAACTCCATGAAACATTGCCATAAACCGAGCTCCCAAAGTCCAAAAATGAAAAATGAGATGAAGACCTCGTTTATATGGTACCAATATGATCTCCCAATGTGTTGACCGCACAATTTTTGTGCGGTCCGCACATTCCAAGTTCCATGGCCGCAATCCAAATTGTACGGTCACACTTCAGAAGTGACTGCACTAACAGGTTTCAGTAAATTGGCCATAACCTTCGGTACAAATGTCCAAATAAAGAATGGTTTACCTTTCTGGAAACTAGACTCAAAGGTCTAAAATATTTGGTTCATCTCCAAATTCCTTATAGATTAAAAGCCATAAGCTTCCGAAGTCAGACCATCAAACCTACAGGTTTTCCTTTCTGCAGCCGCAAGAGGATTTCTGCGGTCCGCACATTTTCCATTGCCTCAGCACTTTGGGAGTTTGCGGCCCTACATCCGCACTCCAAAAATGTGCCCTCCACACTTCAACTGTTCCATAACATCATCAGAGTGCCGAAATGCCCAAACTCGTTCAAAACTCACCCAGAAAGACACCCGAGTCACTCGGACCCCGTCCAAATATACCAACAAGTCTCGTAACATAACATGGACCTACTCGAGACCTTAAATCACACCTAACAACATCAAAATTAGGAATCGTACCTCAAATCGAACTTAATGAACTTTGAATCTTCCAACTTCCAAAACTCCTGTCAAAACATACCAAATCAATCCGGAATGACTTCAAATTTTGCACACAAGTCATAAGTGACATAACGAAGCTACTGAAATTTTGGAACCAAAATCCGAACCCGATGTCATCAAATTCAACTTCCTGTCAAACTTATGAATATTCCAAACCTTCAAATTTCCAACTTTCACTAATTGGTGTCGAAACCTTCTAGAAATATCCAAATAAAACTCCTGGCATACCGAAATAACCATCCGGACCTAACGAAATCATCAAAACTCCGATCCGAGATCGAATACTAAAAAGTCAAACTTGGTCAACTCTTCCAACTTAAAGCTTCAAACATGAAATTCATTCTTCCGAACTAATTCTGAAACATCTGAAAACCAAAACTGACGATTCACATATGTCATAATACATCATATGAAGCTATTCAAGATTTCAAATAGTTGAAAGAAGCGTAAATGTTCAAAACAACAAGTCGGGTCGTTACATTCTCCCCCACTTAAACATACGTTAATCCTCGAACGTGTCAAGAATTGTTCCTAAGCCCTTAAATCATTGTTCCACCTTACCACGCACATACCGAGGGGTGATCCCACATCACCCTATTTCATATAGGCCTGACGACACAACATAATTGAAGAACATTAATTCAACCTTAGCCCATAAACCTTGGAATGCAATTTCTAACATTCAGAATTTCTTTTCAAGACCCAAATCTCACATTTACCTATTGTATAAGTCTGAACAAACTGTATCAAGCCATAGCCATAACCCAAGATATAATCACATGATATACCACATAACTCACATACTCGTAGCACTAATTTCTAATCACCATAGCTGCTTAAAAATGAACTCGATACCAGTGATAAACCTCATATCAAATAAAACCTCGTTCAAAAAGCTCCGTACACTGCCGATAATGAAAGAAACACGCGAAATCTCGTAACCAATTATCATATCAACAAGTCAGGGAGCTTTTCCTCGTTCAACAAATACCATGCCAATTATCTAAGCTGATTTCTACAATTATTCTTCCAAACACGTCGTAATCAAACCTGATAGTACCCCTTCCAGGTCCAATGACCTTATATCATCAAACACAACTATTCTACAGACACGCCATACCAATATAACTCGAGCCACAAATAGCGCAATCTGTGCACCCAAAAATGGAAAATGTCTCAAAGAAGAGAATCGTTTCGCAAGTTCAACAAGCACCACCATAACTGCAATGATATGAGCTCATCATACATAGTAGAACCAAGACACACGAATCTAATAACGGTAACCAGCTCTCTCAGAGCTCACATTAACATCAACCGCATGGACAACTCACATGCCAATAATATCAGTATATGGATCCGTACGGACAACTCACGTGCCAATAATATAATTCGCCCGGAATGGTCATAGGCCTCCAGTCCAAGTGTATCATACAGGAGCAATCAAACAAGTACACATGTATATGATAAATGAAATAAGATTCCCATGCTCCTAGACTAGTATAAATAACATGCCATAGTGTAGGCATGTGCAAAGTGTGCTACCACAGCTCAAACTGGCAAGTTATCGCAGAAATAGTAACTACCAAGTTTATTCAGGGAATTAGCCTCTTCGTACCCTCAAGTATAGTCCAGATAGTTCTCAACAAAGGTACGAATACGAGAACGTTATAACTTTACGCTTAGCCGCCAACTCTAGGAATATCATAGCCTAAGCATTTTCCGAGTACGAATACTTGCCCCGACGCTGGCACATGGGCTCAAACCTCACATATATATATATATATATATATATATATATATATATATATATATATATATATATATACACACACTCGTGGCGTGTAGCTATCATAAATAATTAACGCAACTAGTGCCTCCACCGAGTTTAAATAAAATACTCACCTCAAACAGGCCGCAACCGTGAAACAATATGCTTTTGAGAACTCCTAGTCTCCAAATTCATAGAACACGTGAATCACCGTAACTTATCCCAACTCCATCACTAGAATGACTAACACATCTTTCATGCATGATCATCCCACGAGGAATACTTCTATAATTCCCCCATGCCACATAGCAAAAATCTAAATATTAGCAGTCAATCAACTAGGCGAGTACTACAATACCAATGAAACATCTGTAAGTCAAAATACAGTGCGCCTTCTGAATGTACTCTCTTCTCATGTAATACCACTAGTGACAATATCTGAAATCGTCTATGCCCCATAAACTCATGACCTTCCTTTTGAAACTGAATCGTATACTTGCACATGCAATTCCCAATCTCACTCCACGCATCGCCTCTATTATGCCATCCTATGAAAACATGAGATCCTCATTAACACTCCGAGTCACAAGCAAAATACATACCCGGTTAGTTAGAAACCTTCCATTTGCTCCCATACAGGAGGAAATCACAATACACAACATGTTCCTCACGCCGGTAGGACATATCCGTCTCAAACCGTGATAGAAATCATTAAGAACATTTTGAAATCCATTTGCACATAACCAAGCTATCATAACTAAATTCCTCTAACTCAACCAAGCCATGTAGGTCACCAAACCTAAGAATATTGCCACCAAAACATCTGTAACATCTTACCACATCATAATTAACCCCCATAAATACCATAACCGAAACACCCCCTCTAAAAATACCTTGTGTGAATTTAAAATTATTCTTTTTACCTTTCTTATACTGGAATGTAGAATCCATAGTCATACAGAATTACCGCAAGTACCGATACCATCCAATGTAATTAACCAATTCTAGTGATATACAAATTCGAAAAATTTTCAATTGCCACATATACATTTTGAATCCATTAGAACCCTCTCGAGAGTCATCCACTCTGCTCAAATCTAAATTGTACCGCCCAAATGGGTCGAAAGACACGTGCCCCATTAGCACAACAATATTCAAAGAAGTAACCCTACTTTAATACCACCGATCAAATTCAAACCCCGTGCGCACTACATCATTTACAAATAACAAATCACTCAACCCATGATTTTCATATACTCATAAAGTAAAATATAAAGTAATTTCATTACTCGATTCATCCTCGATCTCAACCTCTATAAGTCATAACTGATCCACAACTATGCCTCGGACCAAAACCAATACAACACATAATTGTGTAATCAAATCATAAATAACAGACTCCCCCACTTGGCTCAAAGCCATAGATCAAAACACTCGATAGCTCACAATGTCCATACTTTATTACTGCTATAATACCACAATGAGATTCAACTAAATCCTTCATAAGCTCACATAACACAAACCATATAGTACCTCAAATTATCTGCAAACCTCGCATTCATCCTCGTGATGGTCAGGTCAACTATTACAACTGATCCAGACTCAAATCCCAATAAATATACCCCGCTGGTAGAAAAGAAAGCCTCCACCCAACATCATAAGGACCACACATCCTGCTTAGCCTCAAACTGTCATCTCAATATACCCTTTCACAACCACAACTACTACATAATCACCTATTCTTCCTGAGTCTGAGCACATCAACAAGACATGAGAATTTAATTCGTTCCATGATTAAACAACATGAAAGATCCTTCAACACACTTATAACTCGAGACTGTATGTCACATCAAGATAACAATCTAGCACTCGATAGTCCTTTTTTACATCTCAATCAAACTATTCTCGTCACAATCAAACCATCTGGACACATCCCGCAGTCACATCACACTCATCATACATCCATCCAACCACTCATCGAGTCACAAATTCCACTCACAGGGATGCTACCGAACATATAATTCCAAAAGCATGTGCCCACACAGTCGAAATCCCCGTGCTCAAGCTATGGTCAAAACTCAGCCTCAAGTCCTCCAGACCGGCCTATCACCAACACATAGAAAACATATCTCGCACCTCATCCATGGGATCCACAAGTCATCGGTGCACAGTTGATACTGAGCGCTCATATACGTATACAAATGCGTGGAAGTAAATTAAAGTAGTTACGCTTCAAGCTGAATCAATATCGTACGATAAGGAAAGAAAGATGGGAAGTTTATCCTAAATGCCCTATAGCCTCTCGTAGATAGGTATGGACGTCATCATACCGACCTGAAAGACTCTACTAGACACTTGCTCATGACTTGTAGAACCTATGAACCTAGAGCTCTGATAATGACTTGTCACTACCCAAAATTCAACTAGTCGTGATGGCACCTAACCTTAACCGCTAGGTAAGCCAAATAATAATAGTCCAATTCAATTAATATTTAACTGACTCTAATGCACTCCCCAAAGACTGGTAGTACAAATCATGAGCTTCTAAGATTCAGAATTTACAAAGCTGGTGTGAAATAAAATACATCATCTATTTGAAAATACATGAACAGATTCTTAAATATAAAGATACCAAGATCAAGAGGCAGCTATGACCGGAATGTAGGTACATCTCCAATGCCAGCTCCCGGCATACACAGCAATATCAGCATCCAAGATCTGCACGCAAGGAGCAAAAGTGTAGTATGAGTATAACCGACCCCATGTACTCAATAAGTAACAAACCTAACCTTAGGTTGAAGTAGTGACGAGATGAAACAAAGGTCGACGTATAACACCAATAATCAACAACAGCTCATAATAATATAATGAAAGTAACACCAGTAATAACTCAATAATAAAATGCTCAGCTCGCATACAGTTCTGGAAAAAAAATATTTTCTTTTCAAGTATAACAGTAAAACTCAAATCTTTTGCCGAAAATCACCGAAAATATGAGTAAGTCTGAAATCTGTGATTTTTCTCAAAAACTTTAATGACAGATAAGAAATTTCATTATCAGATGGCATGAGGAAAAATATTTCTCTATGGCTACATATAAAGTATGCATGTCTAATGCAATATAGCACGATGATGAACTCATGTACTCACACTCTCACAATACTCAATCTCACTGTCTCGCATCTCCACTCATCACGCTCAATATTCTGCACCTTCAGTCACTCGGCATTGTACATGACAGATTCAACCCAAATATAAATGACAACTTGCACACAGTCACTCAGTACTGTATATCGCCAATCCAGCCCAGGGAAGATCCTTCCCAAATATATATACATAATAACTGACATTCAGTCACTCGGTACTATACATGGCCAATCTAGTCCAGGGAACTCCATCCCAAATATAAATAAATAAATAAATAAATAAATAAGGCAACTCCATGCCCTGGGAAGTCCATCCCAAACATAAATAAATAAGGCAACTCCATGCCCTAGAAAATCCATCCCAATGTCATCTACGCTCACTGTGGAGGGTGCAGACTTCGGAGGGGCTCCTTCAGCCCAAGCGCTATAATAAGCTAATCTGGCCTGCTGCGGCGTGCAGCCCGATCCCATAATAATAAAGCATATAAGGCATGCTGCGGCGTGCATCCCGATCCATATAATAATAAAGTATAAAAAGCCAATATGGCCTGCTGCGGCGTGCAGCCCGATCCCATAATTATCCTCACAATCAGGCCCTCGGCCTCACTCCGTCATCAATCTCTCCAGTCTTTCGGGCTCACAATGTCATGAAACTAGCCCAAAATGATGATATGATATATTAATAAATAACAACAGAGACTGATATATGGTATGCAATGAATGTATATGACTGAGTACGAAATTACAATTTAAACAAATAATTCAACAGCAACATGACCTCTGTGGGTCTCAATAATACTGGCATATAGCCTCAGCATGATTTTTAACATAATTCTTAGTTTAATTTCTTTAACACATGAAAGTGCATGAATAATGCCAAGATTATTTGACTACAAAATTTCACGAAATCAATTACGTCATAACTCCTACGGTGCACGCCCACACTCCCGTCACCTAGTTCCACCTCCAAACAAATAACATAACATGTATATTCAGGGTTCATACCCTCAGCTCTAAGTTTAGAAATGTTACTTACCTCGAACAAGCCGAATCCGATGTCGAGCAAGCTAAACAATACTCTAAAAATTCCATTCCGCACATATCAACCTCTAAACGCCTTCCTATCTCCTCAATTCAAGCCAAATAATCTGTATCTATTTAATCCATATGCAAATTAATCACAATATACTCCAATGCTTATAATTTAACAATTTACAAAAATTCCAACTCTGCTCGAAAAGTCGGCATTGGGGCCCACATCTCGGAATCCAACGAAACTCATAAAATCTGACAACTCATTCAATTACGAGTCCAACCATACTAGTTACACTCAAATCCGACTCCGAATTGACATTCAAATCCCAAAAATTCATTTTAGGAAATGTTTGCAATTTTCCCCAAATTTCCATCTCGAAATACTAATTAAATGATGAAAATAATGATATATTTATGTATTTTTACCAAATCCGAGTTAAAATCACTTACCCTGATGAATTTCTTGAAAAATCCACGAAAGATCGACACAAACCGAGCTCCCAAAGTCCAAAAATGAAAAATGAGATGAAGACCTCGTTTATATGGTACCAATCTGATCTCCCAATGTGTTGACTGCACACTTTTTGTGCGGTCCGCACATTCCAAGTTCCATGGCTGCAATCCAAATTGTGCAGTCGCACTTCAGAAGTGATTGCACTACCAAGTTTCAATAAATTGGCCATAGCCTTTGGTACAAATGTCCAAATAAAGAATGGTTTACCTTTCTGGAAACTGAACTCAAAGGGCTACAACTTTCATTTTTAGGTCATCTCCAAATTCCTTATAGATTAAAAGACATAAGCTTCTGAAGTCAGACCATCAAACCTACGGATTTTCCTTTCTGCAGCCGCAAGAGGATTTCTGCGGTCCGCACATTTTCCACTGCCTCAACACTTTGGGAGTTTGTGGCCGTACATCCGTACTCCAATAATGTGCCCTCCATACTTCAATTGTTTCAGTAATATAACACGGACCTACTCGAGGCCTTAAATCACACCTAACAACATCAAAATCATGAATCGCACCTCAAATCGAACTTAATGAACTTTGAATCTTCCAACTTCCAAAACTCATGCCGAAACATATCAAATCAATCCGGAATGACTTCAAATTTTTCATACAAGTCATAAGTGACATAACGAAACTATTGAAATTTGTGGAACCATAATCCGAACCCGATGTCATCAAAGTCAACTCCCGGTTATACTTATGAACATTCCAAACCTTCAAATTTTTAACTTTCGCCAATTGGTGTCAAAACCTTCTAAAAATATCCAAATGAAATTCCAGGCATATGCCCAAGTCCAAAATCACCATCCGGACCTAACGGAATCATCAAAACTCCGATCCGAGGTCGAATACTAAAAAGTCAATCTTGGTCAACTCTTCCAACTTAAAGCTTCAAACATGAAATTCATTTTTCCGAACTAATTCCGAAACACAAAACCAAAATCGACGATTCACACATGTCATAATACATCATATAAAGATATTCAAAACTTCAAATAGTTGAAAGGAGCGTAAATGTTCAAAACGGCAAGTCGGGTCGTTACAGTAGTATGAGTACAACCGACCCAATGTACTCAATAAGTAACAGAACTAACATTGGCCTAAAAGCAGTGACGAGCTTAGACGGATACAATCAGATCAATATATTGACACCATAGATATAGTAATGAGAATGACAGTAATAACTCTGAGAAATTTCCATATTCAGCTCGTTTATGGTACAGAAATTTTGACATGCTTGCAAATTCACAATTAAAGGCCAACATGGCTAAGAACATGTCAAATATAGCTAGCATGAGGAATGGTACATCTTTATGCCTACATGTCAAATATGCATGTCAAAAGTACGGTATCACAGTGATTTTTCCAGGTGCTCGCACTCTTAGTGTGCTAAATTTGTCTATCTCATATTCCCATTCATCACACATAATCACTCGGCATTGTACAGGTGCCTGGCATCAATGCCCCTCACCAAAGCACGTGTATATAAATCACTGTGTCTATGCTCACTGCTGGTATATCAGACTCCAGAGGGGCGGATCCTGCCCAAGCGCTAATATAAAGCCTATAAGGCTTGCTGTGGTGTGCAGCCCAATCCACAATAATTAAATAAGCCAATAAGGCCTGCTGCGACGTGCAGCCCGATCCATAATAACACTCTCAACTCGGCTCTCAGGCCCAACTTAGTCATCAATCTCTCAAGTCTCACGGGGATCACAATCACATACTACTCAGCCCAACTCAGTAAGAACATGTAATGTAAAAGTGAATAATAACAGAGACTGAGATATGATATGCAAGTAACGGATCATGACTGAGCACACAGTTGCAGTTAAAACAGATAACTCAAAACAATAGAAATAACCTCACTAGGCCTCAACAGAATAAGCACATAGCCTAAACATGTTTTCTAACATGAATTACAGTTCAATTACTCTACCAAGTAAGGATTTCACGGATAGAACAAGACTTGATAACAACACAATACAAAAGAATCAATCAGGTCATGATTTTCACTGTGCATGTCCACACGCCCGTCACCTAGCATGTGCGTCACCCCAACAAAAAATATATAACACGTTTTTATGGGGATTCATACCCTCAGTTCCAACTTTAGGAGTGTTACTTACCTCAAAGTGCGCAACTCAATGCTCCAACAAATCCTTGCTTGCAAATCAGCCTACGAACAACTCGAATCTAGTCACAAATAACTTAATATAATCAATACAAGCTATAGAAATCGATTTCATACGATAAAGCTAAGTTCTTTAACCAATTACAAAAAGTCAACCCAAAAAGTCAACCCTGGTTCCCCCCTTGGAACTCGGCAAAATTCACAAATTCCGAACAACCATTCAAGAACGAGTCCAACCATACCAAAATCATCCAATTTTGACCACAAATCGAACCTCAAATCCCCAAATCTTACTCTCCAATACATAGACCACAAATCTCCCAAATTTCACCTCAAACACAAATAATCTAGGTGTAAAAATCTATGGGTATTTGACATTAATAGACAAAAGTGATCAAAAATTGCTTACTTCTTGAATTATAGTGAAATCCCTCTCAAAAATCGCCACTAGTCGAGCTTCAAAAGTACAAAAATGAAGAAAATGGCTCAAACCCTCGACTATATTATTCTGCCCAGCCATTCTCGCTATTGCGGTGGATTTTGCGAAAATTCCTTCGCTTCAGCAAATATTCATTAAAATTCTCGACCTGCCACTTCTGCGGTCCAAGACCCGCACCTGCGGGATCGCATCTATGTATCTCCTCCGCTTTTGCGACCCCACCTTCTCTTGACCAAAATCCGCATCTGCGAGCTCGAAGAAGCTGAAACTACCTCGCACATGCGGCCACTGCCCAGCCTAGACAAACCCCGCATATGCGCCTTCTTGGCCGCTTCTGCGGCTCCGTACCTACGGCCAATTCTTCGCAGGTGCGGTTACACCAGAACTGAACCTAAAGGATTTTCTCCAAGTCCAAACTTCATTCCGATTTCAATACGAATCACACCCGAGGCCCCCGGGACCCGATCCAAACATACCAACACATCCTAAAACATGATACGAACTTAGTCGAAGCCTCAAATCACATCAAACAACATCAAAAATACGAATCGCACCCCAATTCAAGCCTATTGAAACTAATGAATTTCCAACTTCTAAAACTAATGCCAAAACCTATCAAACCAACTCTGATTGACCTCACATTTTGCACACAAGTCATAAATGACACAACATGCCTACTTCAAATCCCGAAACCAAAATACGAGCCCGGTATCAACAAAGTCAACTCTCGGTCAAGCTTCTCAACCTTCCAAACCTTCAACTTCCCAACTTTCGCCAATTCAAGCCAAAACGACTTACGGACCTCCAAATCAATATCCAGACATACTCCTAAGTCCAAAATTACCATACTAAGCCATCGAGACCATCAAAACTCCATTCCATAGTCATTTACTCATAAGTCAACATCTGCTCAACTCTTTCAACTTGAGCTTCTAACCTTGGGACTAAGTATTTCAATTCATTTTGAAACATCCCTGAAACCAAACCAACCACCCCGAAAAGTCACATAACCACAAATGAACATAGAATAAGCAATAAATGGTAGAACGGGGCTACAATACTCAAAATGACTGGCCGGTTCGTTACATTCTCCCCCCTCTTAAAGAAACATTCATCCTTGAACGGGTCTAGAATCATACCCGGAGTTTCAAATAGGTGTGGATAACTACTTTGTATCTCCCGCTCGGTCTCCCAAGTAGCCTCCTTGATTGGCTGGCCTCTCCACTGAACCTTCACTGAAGCTATATTCTTTCATCTCAACTTTCGAACCTGCTGATCCAAAATGGCCACCAGCTCCATATCATAAGCCAAATCTCCATCTAACTGAACCGTGCTAAAGTCCAAAACATGAGACGAGTCACCTTAACACTTCCAGAGCATGGAAACATGAAACAATGGGTGAACACCCGATAGACTAGGCAGCAATGCAAGCTTGTAGGCTACCTCTTCAATCCTCTCAAGCACCTCAAAAGGGCCAATATACCAATGGCTCAATTTTTCCTTCTTCCCGAACCTCATCACACTCTTCATGGGCGATATTCTGAGCAACACCTTCTCTCCCACCATATATGCAACATCACGAACCTTCCGATCGGTGTAACTCTTCTGTCTAGACTGTGCCGAGCGAAGCCGATCCTAAATCAACTTGACCCTTTCCAAGGCATTCTAGACTAGATTCGTGCCCAACAACCTAGCCTCGCCCGGCTCAAACCAACCAACTGGAGAACAACACCGCCTCCCATATAAGGCTTCATAAGGAGCCATCTAAATACTCGATTGGTAGTTATTATTGTAGGAAAACTCTACAAGTGGTACAAACTAATCCCAAGAGCCCCTTAAATCCATAATACAAGCGCGTAGCATATCCTCCAAAATCTAAATGGTGCGCTCGAACTGTCCGTCCATCCGGGGGTGGAATGTTGTACTCAACTCAACCCTTATGCCCAACTATCGCTGCATTACTCTCCAATACTGCAATGTGAACTGTGTGCCCCGATCAGAAATAATGGACATCGACACACTGTGAAGGCGAACAATCTCACGGATATAAATCTTAACCAGCTACTCTGAAGAATAGGTAGTCACAACCGGAATGAAATGTGTGGACTAAGTCAACCGGTTCACAATCACCTAAATAGCATCGAATTTCTTCAAAGTTTGTGGGAGCCCGAAAACAAAGTCCATAATGACATGCTCCCATTTCCACTCGGGAATCTCAAGTCTGTGAAGCAAAACGCCCCGCCTCTGATGCTCGTTCTTCACTTGCTGACAGTTCAAGCACCGAGCCGCATACTCCACTATATCTTTCTTCATTCTCATCCATCAATAGTGTTGCCTCAAGTCCTGATACATCTTGGCATCACCCGGATGAATGGAATACCACAAACTGTGGGCCTCCTCAAGAATCAACTCACGTAACCCATCCACATTGGGCACACAAATTTGACCCTGCATCCGCAACACCGCAT
Source organism: Nicotiana tomentosiformis (assembly GCF_000390325.3). Lineage (NCBI taxonomy): Eukaryota > Viridiplantae > Streptophyta > Magnoliopsida > Solanales > Solanaceae > Nicotiana > Nicotiana tomentosiformis. Next base: position 75,122,778 of record NC_090815.1, read on the forward strand.
CATCTCCAATAGAAACTTCCTTGGCACCACCGTGTTGTACCATGTCCTTAAGGACAAGAAAATGGGGGTCGTCATACTTACGCTCTCTGATGCGCTCATATAAAGAAGACCGAGAAACCACGCAAAGCTAGAACCCGACTAGGCTCCGAAATATCTAACCTCACGAACTGATTGGCCAAAGCCTGAATATCTGATGCTAGCGGTCTCTCATCAACAGGAATATATGCCAGGCTACCCATACTCACAGCCTTTCTACTCAAGGCATCGGCCACCACATTGGGCGTCCCGCGATGATACAAAATGGTGATATCATAGTCTTTTAACAACTCCAACCATTTTCGTTGCCTCAAATTTAGATCCTTCTTCTTGAACAAGTGTTGTAGACTCTGATGATCTGTAAATACCTCATAAGACACACCATAGAGATAATGTCTCCAAATCTTCAATGCATGAATAATGGCTGCCAACTCTAAATCATGAATGGGGTAGTTCTTCTCATGGTGATTCAACTGCTGTAAAGCATAATCAATCACCCTATCCTCATGCATCAAGACACACCCAATACATATCCGAGAAGCATCACAATACATTATATATGAATCCAATGCTGAAGGTAAAACTAAAACTGGAGTTGTAGTCAAGGCAGTCTTGAGCTTCTGAAAGCTCTCCTTACATTCATCAGACCACCTGAATGGGGCACCCTTCTGGGTCAATCTAGTCAAAGGTGCAGCAATAGATGAGAAACCCTCCACAAAATAGCGATAATATCTGGCCAAGCCGAGAAAACTCCGAATCTCAATAGCTGAAGACGGTTTGGGCCAACTCTAAATTGCCTTAATCTTCTTCGAATCTACCTTGATCCCCTCACTACACACCACATGCCCCAAGAATGCCACAGAATCAAGCCAGAACTCACACTTAGAGAATTTAGCATAAAGCTTCTTCTCCCTCAATGTCTGTAGTACATTCCTCAGATGATGCGCATGTTCATCCTGGCTGCATGAGTACATCGGTATATCATCAATAAATACTATGACAAAAGAATGAAGATATGGCTGGAATACACTGTTCATCAGATGCATAAATGATGTTGGGGCATTGGTCAGCCCAAAAGACATCACAAGGAACTCGTAGTGGCCATAGCGGGTCCTGAATGCCGTCTTAACCTCCTCAGTCACACCTACGGATCCACTTTTGCAGAAATTCCTTCGCTTCTAAGAAAATTCATTAATATTGCCAAATCCCGCTTCTGCTGTCCAAGACCCGCACCTGCGGGACCGCATCTGCATATCTCCTCTACTTCTACGACCCTAGCTTCCCCTTGACCAAAATTCGCATTTGTGGCAGCTTCTTCGCACTTGGAGGCTCGCAGATGCAGAAACTACCTCGCACATGTGGCCACTGCCCGGCCTAGCCAACCGCATCTGCGCCTTCTTAGCCGCTTTTGTGGCTCCGCACCTGTGGCCAATTCCTCGCAGGTGCGGTTACACCGGAATTGAACCCAATAGATTTTCTCCAAGTCCAAACTTCATTCCGATTTCAATTGGAATCACACCCGAGTCCCCCGGAACCCTATCCAAACATACCAACACGTCCTAAAACATGATAAAAACTTAGTTGAAGCCTCAAATCACATCAAACAACATCAAAAACACGAATCACGTCCCAATTCAAGCCTATTGAAACTAATAGATTTCCAACCTTTAAAACCAATGTCGAAACCTATCAAACCAACTCTGATTGAGCTTAAATTTTACACACAAGTCATAATGACACAACAGACATACCCTAACTCCTGAAACCAAAATACGAGCCTGGTATCAACAAAGTCAACTCTCGGTCAAACTTCACAACCTTATAAACCTTCAACTTTCCAACTTTCGCCAATTCAAGCCAAAACGACCTGCGGATCTCCAAATCAATATCCCGGACATACTCTTAAGTCTAAAATCACCATACGAAGCTATCAGGGCCATCAAAACTCTATGCTAGAGTCATTTACCCATAAGTCATCATCCAGTCAACTCTTTCAACTTGAGCTTCTAACCTTGGGACCAAGTATCCCAATTCATTTTGAAACACTCCCGGAACCAAACCAACTACCCCGGCAAGTTACATAACTACAAATGAACATATAATAAGAAATAAATGGGGGAACAGGGCTACAATACTCAAAACAATCGGCTGGGTCATTACAACACCTGAACAAAAGGGTTGGGAAGTCGGGATTTGATCTCATTAGGAGGCGATTTGGAGAGGGGATTTTCACCTACAATCATTGAGTAAGTGATTTTGATCAATTTCCAACTATATTACATGATTATATATGAGATTTAACATCAAATTTATGAGAATCAAAGAGAAATTTTGGAAAATTGTATCTATATTTTGAAAAATAAAAATTTGGGATTTGAGAGTCGAATTGACTCGGATTTGAAAACAAAAATATATATGGACTCGTGGGGTTATGGGTAGTCGAGATCTACCCTTGGACCCAGGTTTTGATCGGGTAAGGTCGGGGTTGACTTTTATTGACTTTTGAGAAATTGTGTAAAGATCATAGCTTTATTAATCGTAATTGGTTTCTCTTGTATTGTTTGATGATATTAAGGAGTTTTGGTTAGAGTTAAACCATGCATAGGCGAACCTTCAGGGAAAAGTTATTTTTGAGTATTGATTTGGCCTAGTTGAGGTAAGTATCTTGCCTAACTTTGTATGTGTGGAAAACTATCCCTTAGGATTTGGGTTGTTTGTACTATTCGAATTATGTAGAAGACATGTACATGGGGTGACGAGTGTGTACACGGGCTTATATGTGGTATTTGACCGGTTTAGACTTTTAGGTTACTTTTAATACTTAATTGAAGTTATTATTATTTGTTCTATCTTTAGTTGTCAATTTCATTCTTACATTCCTTAATTGAAGTTATTATTATATGTACTAGTTTCTATTGTTAATGTTACACTTATATGCATTTATTTGTAGTTGTTGTTACATGCTATTCTCTCCATTGTTGAATTATTCTCATGCATTTAGTCGTAGTTGCTATTTCGTGCTATCTCTTTCATTGTTAAGCTTCTGTTATGTACTTGAATTGGAAGTCGTCATTTCATGAAAACACCTTCATTGTTGGGTTATTGAAGTTGTAGTTGTGAAATCTATTAACACATTATGGTTGGGGTTGTTGATTATTGGGATACCTTTCTCTTGTTGAGTTGTTTCTCATTTATTTTGTTATTTTTGAAATTCTTGTACATATTGTGGTTGAGCCGTGGGTTATGTATTATTGTACATTAGTATTGTTGCTTTTGAAAATATTGTGGCATATGGGCACGTGTAGTGCGAGTTGATTATTGTGATATGATATTGATGCGCATGCGGCGGTAAAAGGATAGGGGTTGGCGTGCATGCGGCGAGATAAGGTGAGATTTATACGCGTGTTGCTAGTAAGGGTATTACTTGAAGCCACACAGTGAGATAAGGGGGCTAAAGCGCGTGTAGTTATTTCGAGAAAAATATTTTTAAAAATATAAATACAAGGCTCACGCGGCGATATAAGGAAAATTGTGATTATGACTTGTGAAATGTGAAAGTGAGGTGTAGGACCTCAGTTGTGATTCTTGTTGTACATTCTATGTGAAAAGACTTGTTGATTTGAATGTGTTATTGTCTTTCCTTCACTTGTTGTTACTTGAACTTTTATGGTACTTGATCACTTGTTGTTCCTATCATATGTTCACTCTGGTTGTCCTTTATTGCTCTAATTTTTGTTGTTAGCATTATATCATCGTACTGTTTTGTTTCCACCTACTTCTTTACTTTCTGTTGTTAGATTATGTTATACTTTATTCAGTTTTCTTTGTCTTGCAGGTGTCTTGACCTTAAATGAATATATCTTTTAAAAACTTATTCTACTTTTTTTTTCCTTCTAGCCTGCTCTCTCAGGATTCAACTATTAGTTCACGGCCACAAAGTTTGCTTCACAATGAAGCTAACAGCTTGTTTGGATTGTTGTTACAGGTCGTTTCATAATGTATCGTATTGTATTATACTACATTGTATTGTATTGTTTGATGAATACAACGTTTTAATAGATTGTATCATTTGTTGTCGTTTCATGATGTCACGCACGAACAATATGAAGAATAAACTTGCAAAATTACTAAGAAAAAATAGGATACAAAGTAAAATTATTATATAAAAAAGTAGGGTAAAAGATAAAATATAATTATGTAATTATAAGGAAGGGCAAGATGAGAGAAAAAAAGCAAGGAAACAACGCCACCACACCAAATCTGTCGTTTCATAAAGTAGCACTTTTCGTCGTTACGTAACGATGAATTTAACAATACAATACAATAAAATTTAAGTAACAATCAAAATAAACATTGTATTTAAAGTAACAATATGATACAATACAATAGATAATAACCAAACAAAATGTAAGTGGGTTACTAAAATGGGTCCTTTTACAACAACCACGTGTAACTATTTTTGTAGGCTATAATGTAAATGCCCGAGCAAAAATGGGCAACTTGAGGTTAGTTGTGAACTTGTGATTACTAATGTAATTTTTTTTGTTAATAAACACACAGTTATAATCACAGCCAGTGAAAATATAATATTTATTGGAATAAATTGCAAGCATGAAACTCCAACCTACAAGTATTGATCATATTCTTTAGAATAGTTTGAAAGTTGCCCTTTATTTTTGGAGAAAATGGAGTTCAAGAACAATACACATGAAGTGTTAAAAGAAACAACGGACAAAGAAGATAAATAAAATTAATACTTTATCATTTGTTTTTGGCATGGCAATGATCATAGTTTTTCCAGTAAGATAATTTTTTTTATTAAGTGTGCATAATATTTCCCTACAATTTCTCTATTTACTTTCAATTATTTTCTCATTAATTTATTTTAATTTGGTTTTGAATTCTTAAAGATTGTTTATTTATGAAAAATATTTGGTTTTCTGAATTTGTGTTCTATTTAATTGATGTTAAACTTCATGACATTAAATTAGATGTGATTCGACTCTCTTAACTAATGATAAGGGCATATTTGGGACAAAGTTTTAACTATGAGAGAAAATTTGTTCTATTTTTTATAGTTGAGGGGCACATATGAGTCGGTCGACTAACAATGTGGTTCAATTTTGGGATATTCCATGAGATTATAATTCTGGAATATCCAATGGGATTAGCCTATTACACATTTTACATGGGATAACTAATACCAGTATTTGGTATAAAATTTATACTAGTATACTCATTTAACATTTCTATAACAAACGACGCCGAAGCACATATTTAAGAACAAATTCAAATTCAAATGAAGGTGAAAGTTATCTATTTTCCATAATTGAGGGGTATTTTTTGCCGTTTGAATTATTTTCTCCATAGAAGACGTTGAAACTTAAAGATAAAATGAATAGGGTGCAAAGTGCAAAATGACACACACTAGGGCGGAAAGTGCAAAGGAAGCAGCCCATTTGTGGAGCGCCAAGAAGCCATTTTGAACTTATGAGAAAGCCTTTCTCTCACCTAAGCGCTCTCTCTCTCTCTCTCTCTCTCTCTCTCTCTCTTCACAGTGGTGTTCATGGATCCACAGATTCGTCACCATTTTCATAAACTAAACACTATCTAAATTTTCATCTCTCTCTCTCTCTCTGTTCCTATATATATGGATATGTACGGATATGTACCGATATTTCTATCAGCGAATTGTGCACTACTGTAGCGAACAAATTGGAGAGAAATGCAAGTCGCAATTGATCAATGGAAAGTGAGACGGCGAACCTTCTAGAACGCCAACCAGCAGTAACAGGGAGTAAGACCATTTCCATTCATCCGTCAGAATCCGCCAACGTCAGCCGTTCGTTGACAACAGCGACGCCGTCGTCTTCCTCATCTTCTCAGTCGGATTTAATCCGTCACATTCAAGCCATCAAACGCCCTCGTCCGCTCGGTAACTATTTCTCAGTGCTGCTACTACTTTTTAGGGCTTCTTTTGGTGATAATTATCTTTTCTAATGTTTTGGCTGTTTTAGGGCTTTATATCTCTATAGTGTATGTAAGCTTCTAGGGTTTCTGGTGACATCTCCTATCAATTTTTGGTAATTTTGTAGTATTGAGAGTAGTGGAGCTAGGTTAAACGAAGGAAAAAATATACTGTGCAAATAGGGCAAAAACAATATTTTTTTGGGGTAAAAAATAAAGCTGTTGAATCGCTTAGACCTAAGAGAAAATTCTAGTGTGGTGGCAAAGGGAGTTCAAAAGTTGCCACTTTTGAATCCCCTTGTATAAAATTCTTGGCTCTCGTATTTTCTATTTTATTAATTTGCACGGTCTTAGGCTTTTTTGTTTCTCTTTTGATAAACCTCATACTGGCTGCTTGTCGTCCTGATGCATATGCATTTTCATCTCTTTCTAAATGTTTCACTTGAAAGTCGAACCCTCACCTAATGAACATGCTAGAAACTGAAAAGCAATGGTGCTTTTTCGCTGGCACTTATTTGCTAATGATTGGCATCATAGTCATTATTTCCATTAAACTACCACATATATTGTTATATTGATTACTTCTGCTTTCACCTTATTTTATCACTATAAATTTCACTATCCTCCCAGCAACGATTTGATCATCTTGCAGTTACCTTTTCTGACCATACTTAAGTTCTCCTTTCCCATTTTAAATGCATCTGTTTCAAGTTTGATTTTTTTTTTTTTGGAAATTGCTTTCTGTTAAGATAAAGTTGGGCTTCCAAGAGCTTTTCTCTTTTCTTTTATGTTTTGCTTTGTCTTATTTTGTTTTTTTCCTTTCTCCCAAAATTTTGGAGCTTGGCCATTCTGATTCACCACTCAAAGACAACTTTAAAAGCCAAGAGATCTAACATAAGAATTCTTTAGGTACAATGCAGTCAAATGTTCTTATGCCAAGGAGATCGGTAGCTCCTCAGCGGGGAGCTTCAAAAGGCTCTACTTTGAATACAGATTGTGCACTTGATACAAAGAAGACCCAAGATGAGATTTCTCTGAGTCACAGACTAATGGAATGTATTTCACAACCAAAGAACATTGGCTCTGTTACTGTAGAAGATCAAGAGGATGCGTCTATGCCACCTTCGGAATATGGTTCCACTGTGGATGCACATGAAGAGAATTATAATTCTTTCAACAGTTTGAGAGATCAACCAAGATCCTTTGCTGGTCGTAGAAGCAACATCACAGCTGCTTCGTCGGTTACAGAGTGTGAACATGTTTTATTGGCTGAAGGGCAGAAGAGGGTCCATTTTGCTGCTGATAGCACTTCCAAGTTGCAGGGTAATGATAGTATGCTTCATTTATTAACTCCTCTAACTTCACTGCATATGACCATCTTTTCTATTAGACATATCTTGAGCTTTTGCATATTTCATCGACTGAATAATCTGTGTGTCTTACTGGCTAACCTACTGTGAACTAGGTCAGTTTAGTAGTTTGCAGATTATAGTACATACTACATATGCTTTATGCAGGTGTCAATGACCAAACAGTCACTAGAACAGAGCTTGTTATCTCATGTGAATTCACTTACATTGGCAGAAATGGATTGGGATGTAGGCAATCAGATGGAGGCTGTGACTGCTGCTAGCCAAGTCTTGAGAGATCAAAATATCCAAAGCACAGATGTGGATGGTAACGGGAATTCTTCTCTATTGGCAAATAGAACATTAGGAGTTGCAGATCAGATTCACCAATTCAGGAACTTCTTACGGAATGATTTGAGCCATCCTATGACTCAAGCTTCAGTCGTTGGGTCATCCTGCACAACGACTACATTGATAAACTCCACATCTGCTCCCATGCTAAACTCAACAACCTATTGTTCACAACCTCATCTAACGAGCAACTCTATGGAGTCACTGGGGGAACCTAAACTTAAATCCGAACATCGAATGCAGCCGTCATGTCCTTTTCCAAAGCATGAAAACAAATTTTCAGTTGATCAGACAGATGTGGCAGTACCTAGTTCTACCATTGGAACTGATTCAGAATTTAAGAGACATAATCTGGCTGAAGGGCAAAAGAGTAGTATGCCGATTACAGGTGACATGCCTAAAGATACTTCCCCTCTTGAAGATAACTCAGCCAAAGAATGTGTCACCGATATACAATTAGAAGCTCCCTTGTCAAAGGTTTCATCTTCCAACGTGAAGTTGGAACCTTCTAAGTCTAAAAAGGAAGAAAAAAGCATAGGCAGTAAGGCGCCATCTTCTTCTCGTAAAAAAAGTTATGATCCTGATACATTTTTCAAAGTTAATGGAAAGCATTACCAAAGGCTTGGAAAGATAGGTAGTGGTGGAAGTAGTGAGGTCCACAAAGTCATTGCATCAGATTGCTCAATTTATGCGTTGAAGAAAATCAAGCTTAAAGGTCGTGACTATGCTACTTCATATGGGTTTTGTCAGGAAATTGAGTATTTAAAGAGACTGAAGGGGAAGAACAACATTATTCAACTAATTGACTATGAGGTTTGTACTTTGCATAGCATTTAAGATTTCTTTCGAAAATGACAAGTTTACTGGGGTTGAACTCTGGCTTATGTTCTAGTTGAAAAGATCAGGGAAACAAAATCAAAACTAGGTTGTTATTTCATGGGTGAAAATTGAAAACATTCTGTGGCCAACAGGAGGGCGATGGTAGTTGCTCATCAGTGAACATGCTGACAGAATAGTAACAGCAGTTGGATTTTCCTAGGATTACCTCTAGCCTCTAGGAAAAGCTGCGTAAGTTAAAAATGCTTAAAAAGTAAACAACAACAACTACCCCTCAATCCCAACTACCGAGGGCCACTATATGAACTCTCACTATCCATGTCACTCACTCAGACTCGTCTCAATCTGATACTAATCAATAACTTAGGCTTTCTAACACTAGAAGTTCTCTACATTTTCTACTACTGCAGTATGAACTCTAACGAGATTAAAGACTCCTAATGGATATTTGATCTAACATAAGAGTATCTACATGACTAAGCTTTAATCCCAACTAATTGGTATCCCCACTAAGTTTGCATGGATTCCAAGAGATTGCAGTTCTCTTAGGATAAACTCCTTCCATGTGATTTTAGGTTTATCTCACCCCCTTTTAACACCTTCAATCACCAGAGTTTCACACCTCAAACCAGTGCATTTGGAGGTGAACGTAGAACATGATCAAACCATCTCAAGCTACCTTACCTTATGCCTAAAGAAAAAAACTTCTCAAGCAACCTTCTCTCCACTCATTTGTCCTCCATGTGTGCTATTTGCACCTTCTGCCGAATGTGATCATTTCTAATCTTGTATAACTACATATTTATCTTGACATCCATATTTGTGCAACACACATCTTGTGCATATGTTGGATCTTAGAGGCCGAACATTCATTCCATATAACATTGTCGGTCTTACAAGTGTTTTGATAGTAATTGATTTTACTTTGGTAGGTATCTTCCTATCACATAACTTTACAATAGAATTTCTCCATTCCAATCATCCTATATTGACTATGTGTTACTTACATCTTCGCCTATCATGCCATTCTCTTCGAATCTCAATCCTAGACTTCGAATTGCTTGCTCGTAGACACTACAATCCCGTCTAATCTCACCACGATTTCACTCTTCTTATATTGGCTAAACTTGCAGTGCATATATCTAGTCTCTCTGCTACTTATTCACTTACTTTTTGGAATGCTTCTCCATAGTTCAAGCTAGTCCCGTGCGTTAATTGTCTGCTAAACAGATAAAAGGAAAAAGAAAAAAGTTTTTCTTTAAGTTAAGCAGATCATCCAACATTGAACATCATCCAATAATTCTTTACCATTGGATTGATAAGATTGCTTAGGCATTTGGGGAGTTTATTAGATTTAAAAAGAAGCTTTTAGTTTAGGGGGGGAGGGTGGCACTCTGGGAACATGTTTTTGAATTCCTTAACTTCTTAGACTAGTACTGATCAAAGTGAGAGCTAGAACATTCAAGGATGCTAATCTATATCAGTTCCCAAATAACTTATCTTCGTAGTGTTCAAGTTTCTTTTTCTCATACATCTCACTATTGGTGTACAATCAAGAAAACTTATACAACCTCCGTTTCAATTTGTATGACACACTTTCTTTATTAGTTCGTTCCGAAAAATGATATTGGAAACAATTTAATTTTAAACTTTCATTTTACCGTTAACGAGAAGCTTTCACATATATGTTATGACTCCACAAAGCTTTTACCCTTTAAGCTTTTAAGGCCACAAGTTTTAAAAGTCTTTTTTTTCTTCTTCTTAAACTCTGTGCCAAGTCAAACTACCTCACATAAATTGAAATGGAGGGAGTAGTTAAGTTTTTTGTGCTGCTATATGAATGTCCATCAATCTGTAATTGGACATTTCCATGTTGAAACCTTGGCAGCTCCATAGGCTTATTGAAGCCTGGAGAGATGAGAACTACACAAGGATGAGAAGATAGAAAAGAGAAAGAACACTTCTTTTGAAATTATTTTATAATGAACACTAGCGCTCCTTATATAGTAATATGAGCATGACGTTTCCTAATTCCCAGGATAAAAAATATTATGACATATATCTTAATGATTCTTGACCATAATGTAACGATTAAGAAAATATTTACATAATATTCATGATGATTCTCTTGATTTTGAACTCAGAACATTCAGTCTGTAATGTAGTAGTAGCTACAGTTTAAAAAGCTGGTAGACAGATCTCCTAGTCTTGAAGAGTTAAAATCTTATGGGTTTATTAAACAATAAAACAAAAGCTGGGTTGCTTGCATTTCTTTTGAGATCACAGAATGATCGATTGTCTCCAGGTATTATTGTGTTTAAATTGCTAACTTAGCTACTCAACCTAAAGTATAGGCTTACCGAAGAGGCTAGAATTTCATGTGCCTGTATTTGGTGTTGGGGTCACTATTTCGATATCTGCATATTAGTTTTTGAGCAAATACTGACATCCGTTTTTTTGTTAGGTCACAGATAAGAGGTTACTAGATGAAGTCATGAATGGTTCGATGAGTAATAATGAAAGCAGAGTCAAAGAAGACGGATACATATACATGGTTCTCGAATATGGTGAAATTGATTTGGCTCATATGCTGTCTCAGAAATGGAAGGAACTAGATGACTCGGATTCAATTATAGATGAAAACTGGCTCCGATTTTACTGGCAGGTCATTTCCTTCTATTTTCGCCTTTTAACTGCAGTTACAAATCATTACGAAGTTGCTGCCGTGACCTAACTTTGCTTTGGATTCCTTTTCCTAAATTTAAGTTGTTCCATTATAATTCCAGGTCCTAAATTTTTCCTGTTCTGAGTCAAAGTGAATAAGTTTTACTTTTTTAGCTAACAGGTTACTTATTTCTTGTCTTATGATAAACTTGTAACCAATTCTTCTATGCCCTTGCATCTATCTTACTTCGGCATTTAATATCAATGCCTTTAGTACGTACTTTACCCCCTAAACTTGTACGCAAATTCTTTTACAAATCGTTTCTTTGTGGACATCCTTTTACACAACCCCAACTTGTGAAAAGTGGAACTATTGCTCCCCTAAAACCACATATGGCATGCGCATGGAGAAGAAAACAATCAAGATAACAGCGGAAACCTTCTCTCGGCATTATTTTAGTGCTACGTGTTTAAGACGTATATTTTCCTTAATTCCCTTTCCTTCCCCCATTTTTTACTTGTGAATTTGATGATTTTCTGAGTTTATTTGATGAAAATTTTTACCTTCCAGAAACTTATGAAAATTTTTCGAGGAAATTCTCTTTCTTTGAATCCCCAGACTCCCTCTATCGATATTTTGGGTCTCTTCCAACATTGGTTATGATTATTCTAGTACTGAAACAGAGGGGCAAATACTAGTCGGAGAAGGGCGGCAAGGAAGGAAGATGATGCTACAGAACAGTCTCTTCTTCATCACTACTAAATAAACCCTAATAATCTCACATAAGTTTCCTTGAAGAGAAAGCATCATCTTGTTATCATATTCACTTTCTTCATCACTATTAAATAAACTCTTATATAATCACACATTAGAAATTTGTCAAAAGCAAATTTGTTTATCCTGGAAATTTCTTCTTCTTCTTCTTCTTCTTCTTCTTCTTCTTCTTCTTCTTCTTCTTCTTCTTCTTCTGCCTGCTTCTTCTTCTGCTTCTTCTGCTTCTGTGTTTGAAGCTGCAATTCCCTTGAGCATTATGATTCAGAGGTGAACTGGTGATGTAGGAGGACATATAGCTGTAAAGAGAAGGGATTTTCAGTCTGAAATTTTGCTTCGTTGGACTTTGAAACAGATTTTTGTGGACAATACAACTTTCTTGTGTTTGAAAAATTTCAGGCCGTTGGGGTCTATGCATGGAAGTAAATTGACATGGGACAGGAGAGAAGCTCTACTGACTGGTAATGTGGGCTATTCTGAGGGAAAAACCACCCAATAGCGAATCAATGTGCATTAATGGCCAAGGGTTTATCGGAAACAACCTCTCTACCTTTATAAGGTAGGGGTAAGGTCTGAGTACACACTACCCTCTCCAGATCCCATTTATGAGATTACACTGGGTTTGTTGTTGTTAGTTTGTTTGTCTCCCTCTTTCTTTTCTTTTTTAGGAGTTGGCTTAGGGCGATTGAGGGTGTTGGACAATGAAAAACTGAAAATTAGGACTGGAAAATGTCAGCATGCCTGTATTGGTTGGAAATGGAGGAAGAAAAAGAGAAATAAAGGGGAAATTTTTGCTAAGAAATTGGTAGTTTGCTTTTTAAAATATACTTTTTCTTTTTACTTTACGACACATATTGAGCCGTGAGTGGCGCGTGTTGTGCACTTGGAGAAGAAAGTGATCGTAGGCTGTTCAGAGGAATTTAGACACGAATCTTACAAATTAAGGTGTAAACGGATGCTTGCAAAGAAAAGGTGTTTAAAAGGAATTTCCGTGGAGGGGTAAAATATGTATTAAGCCAATATTAATTTATGTTTGACTTCAATATACCTCATTATGGTACTTCCAGTTTAAGTATTTAATTCTGGAACAATTAGGATTACAGCTATTGTTCGGTTGCAATGTGCAATTCAAGCTGCTCAATCTGTAATTCATCTTATGCTTTTAAAGAGTTATAACATTTCATCATTCACATCTCATTCCTGCATATTGATATAAGTGTGCATTTTAGGAGGACACAAGATTCTAGGGTCTCATTAGAAAGATATAACAATCCCAGAGGGGTAAGTCGACTCATTTGCGAATACCTTTTACGCGCTGTTCTTTGCTAACAGAGTTTTTAGCGTATATTCATGAAGGTCAAAACCGATGGGATCCAAAATACCTTTCTCGGGCTTTTGGCGAAGATAAAATACTGTTCCAAGTTGTCTTATTGGGAATGTGCTTTCGATGACCATTCTCAGTATTATGTCTTGATGAGCTCTTGAACCTCAACGTTCTTTAGCAGTCCTTCAAAATGAATGGTGGAAAGTTGATCCTTTCCCCATTTTATTCTCTCTGTTCTATCAATTTTACATGAGCCGGGGGTATATCGGAAACAACCTCTCTACTCCCTCGGGATAGGGGTAAGGTCTCCGTACACACTAACCTCCCCAGACCCCACTTGTGGGATTTTACTGGGTTGTTGTTGTTGTTTATGCAATTCCATATTCAACTTAAATTCACAAAGCTGGAGACAGACCTAGGGCAAAATGCCTTATCTGAGACTGGCCATCACTGAAACACAGTCCAAGTTGGGAGTTTGTTCCTGTATGTCATAAGCAAATGCTATAAACAACAGAAGAAAAGAAGTTCAGTCAGTTGCTTTTCAAAAAATTGATCATCGCTTTTCTATCTCAATCTGCAAACCTTTTTGGTTTATGGTATTTTTTTTCTTTTTCTGCTTAAGTTTCTTCATAGTGAAATATTATTCAAATTGTTCTGGGCAGTCAAGTTAAAGATAATCTTTCAGTACCCACCTCTATACCTAGCTCATTTGTTATTATTATTATTATTATTATTATTATTATTATTATTATTATTATTATTATTATTATTATTATTATTATTATTATTATTATTATTGTTGTTGTTGTTGTTGTTGTTGTTGTTGTTGTTGCCCTCAACAAAAGCTTATAATTCAAAGTAAGACCAATACTTATTCTCATTTTCTACTGTTGTATGTTGTACATGATGTGGTTTTGGGAATCTGGTAAAAGTTTAATATTTTTGAAATGTACTCAAAAGTTTTTAACAATCTTTGCAGCAAATACTTCTTGCTGTTAACACCATACATGAAGAACGGATAGTCCACTCGGACCTAAAGCCAGCTAATTTCCTTCTTGTCAGAGGCTCACTAAAGCTGATTGATTTTGGTATAGCGAAGGCTATAATGAGTGACACAACCAACATTCAACGTGATTCGCAGGTATTTCACTTTTTTGCTTTATGATTTACATGAAATGCATCTGATTGCCTCACATCGGCAACAAAAAGAAAGAAGTGTACTGCCAAAAGGAAGATAAAAATATAGTAATCAGCAATGTCAACTTCTTCCTTGCTTTCTTAGTGGATGTTAATTCTTATACAGGTGGGTACTTTAAGCTACATGTCCCCTGAAGCCTTTATGTGTAATGAGACAGATGCAAATGGCAATACCATAAAGTGTGGTCGGCCCTCAGATATCTGGTCGTTAGGATGTATCCTTTACCAAATGGTTTATGGGAGAACACCCTTTGCAGAATACAAAACTTTCTGGGCGAAATTCAAAGTTATAACAGATCCAAACCATGAAATCACATATGAACCTTTGTCCAACCCCTGGCTACTTGATCTTATGAAGAAGTGTCTAGCATGGGATCGAAATGAAAGATGGAGGATTCCTCAACTACTTCAACATCCTTTCCTCGTTCCCCCTGTTCCGCCACAGTTACCTGCTCCTCCGGAGCAAAGTTTTACACTGCTTCAGTTAATTGCTAAATCATGTGAAAATGATGGAAAGGCATCGATGCTATGTATGCAACTCCAAAATTTACTAGTGCACCCCAGTCAAATATCTTATGAGGCATTACCTGTATGCCAATACCAGAAATTGCTTTGTGATGTGTCGGCACTCTGTCTTCAACTCCAAAAACAGTTGGGAAACACAGAAAGAGGCACAAATATGTAATGTTAAAAATGATTTACGCATTAAGCGTTCTTTGGTCTCTTTATGATTTTGGGCAGTTACAAAGGTCATCTTTGAAGTCTTCTGCCGAGTTACCGCTGTGTATACTAAAACTATTCGAAACAGTGTCGTGATTGCCACCTGGTTTTGATTTCTTGAAGTGGCTTGCAGATAATAGGTGAAGAACTGTTGTAACTTTTGTCAGGAAAGGAGGACTCCTATGTGTGTGCACGTGTTGGTAAAATGTTCTGCAAAATGCATAATGCCATTTTCATCTGAAGTAATGCTCACTGCTCAGGCTAATTTATACTTTAGGTTTTTAGTCTTTTTACCTCAGAAATCGTGTTTAAAAATCGAATAGAATCGAGAGATGTAGAATGAACAAGCCATTTGGATAGAGAGGGCTGCAATTTCAACAAACTTGTAAAAAAGGTGAATTTTCTTATTCAATTATATCCATGGCATCTTTCTTGATTCTCCTTCAGTAGTGGATCTGATATGCAACATTATCTGTTCTTCAATAGCTCCACTGAATTACCTACTCAAGTCAGGAAGCTTTTAAATGTGACAGTTTCATTTCTTTACATTAGAGTTTGGAAAACATACATCTTTCTTTTTTTTAGTTAGCGTATGGTCTCTTTGCTACATAAGTTAGGATTACTATATGTTAGCTGCAGCAAAACATGGTCTCATGCGTCAGCTGCAGGAAGATATGGTCTCATGCGTTCAAATGCATTTTGTAATAATTTTTCTATTCGATAAAATAATCCATCTATAGCTCCAATGGTGGGACTATGTGGTATCCCAAGGAAAAAGAAATAAAGAATTTGCATCAAAGTGTTGATTCGTGGCATGAGATGATATTTAACCGAGTAATGTGGTTAGCGAGAATTCGTATATCCGACTCTAACTTGTTTGGGTGCATATAGTTTTCTGATTTGCTTTTGCATTATTTTGTTTCTCATTTCAGTTTTTGATTTTGAAAAAAAATATCATCCAATTCGAATCAAAGTAAATTTGGTTAGGTTTGGGTTTTTTCTTTTCGGTTTGATTTTTTGGTTATTCGGTTATATCATATACTCTTTCGGTTTCAATTTGTTTGAACTTTTTTGGAGTACGAGAGTCAAATTGACTAAATCTTGGTGTGAATTTGGACATAGATTCTTTAACTTTTTTGAAATAAAATTTAAAAAACTGCTTAAAAAGTTCTATAAGTCAATTTAACAATTCAAAATATTTAAAAACTATTTACAAAAAAACATGGTTAAAAACAACCTTATTTGATTCCCTAAATAGTAAAATATTCATTCTTTTTGAAACGGATGAGTAAGATAATATGGATATAATATAATCGAATAGTTATATTAATAACTATTTATAAAGAATGAAAAGTATTCATGTCAAATCTCTTAGATATTTTTTCAAAATTCAATGCATATAATTGAAATAATTACTATATATTGATAAGATTATTATACATATTTTGATTAGATAGCCAAACACTTCTGCTCTCCTGTAAAAGCATAATGCAACAGCCAACAACAATAAGCTTGCACGCCTAATATCATAAATGATGTAGTGGAAATGGGTCTCGAAGGCCATTTAAAATGTTGAAATTAAGAATGTATTATTTTTAGATTTCTTACTTGTAAAAGATATATCTCTTACTAAGCATTATTTAAATCTCTTATGTGTAAAGCAAGTTAATTTCTATGAGCATGTACCAAGAATCACAATGTGTTATATATATATATTCACTTTTAAAAAAAAAAAACCCAAAGCCAAACATAAATAATTTGGTTCGATTTGAATTTTTGGTTTGATCCGAATAATGCACACCCTTTTTGTTTTATGTGCCGGTTATTCTTCAAAATGCCTACGAGAGCTTGAGAGACTATTAGACTCAACGAGTTTTTAGCCTTGTTAACTTAAGTGAACTTCCTCTTCATTTAACCTGCATTTATAGGTAAAATGAAGAGATTTTTAAATTTGTTAAGGATTAGTCGTTGCAGATAATTCATCTTTAAAAAAATCGTTGCAGATAATTGTACACCAGTTTCTTTCCATTATGATAATCAAGCAATATCGTCAAGAGCTTATAGCCAAGTATACAATGGAAATCAAGACATACTGGAGTATGAAATAGCTATATGAGATAACCTATGAATAATTTCTGTAATTATGATTGATTCACAAGATCAACACACAGTTTTTGCTAATCCAATGAGGACTAAGGCTATTGGGAGCAATTTATTATTTAAAAAACATCAAAATCAACGGGTCTCAACTCTATAAATCTTGTTCGCCAGCGATGCAGGTAACTCAACATAGCTCTTGGTAAATGTTGACCTGGGCGGTTTTGATTTTGATGATTGACAAAGTAACACATGCATGAACCAAGTTTATGGACAATGTACACATGTCCTAGTCAGATTTAAGCAAAAGGCATGCATGTGCAAGGGATAAGTATAAGTGGTTATTTATGATATTCCCTGAACGAAAAGATTGCATAATTGATAAACAGCAGGACTCCTTACTTGAAGAGAACTCTATCCAAGATAAGGAAAGAGTTAGAAATTGAAGTTAACTAAAACTATTCCACCAAGGAAGAGTAAAGCATCAGGTTCCCAGTTAATCCTAATCCTACTAACTCTATATATATCAGTTGTGTTCTCTTTTACAGGTTACGCACACACACTGAAGTTAAGCAAAAATTGTGTCACGACCCAAAACCTAACCTGTCGTGATGGCGCCTATCGTGGTACTAGGCAAGTCGACCTTTCCAAGACTCTTTCAAAATTTTAACAGAAGTGAATTAAGACATTTAAAATATCCGTAGTTTTCCATAAATATGGGGTAAGACCCAAATAAAAACATAAGTGCGGAAAAATAGTCCGACATCGCGGTGTCACTAAGTCATGAGTATCTAGATAACCAAACTAATACAACCAGTGTCTAAGCATCAATACAAGACAGAAAGAAATATATAGAAGGAGAGACAAGGTCCTGCGGACGCCGGCAGCTACCTCGTAGTCTACGGTACTCGATCACGCCCGAACTCAACGATCTCAGTGATCAAATACACCTAGATCTACACATGAAGTGGAGGGTGTAACATGAGTACAATCAACTCAACAAGTAACAGAAATAAATAAGGAACTGAGAAGCAGTGTCGAGCTATACAATACAGTTCATTTTAAAAGTTTTCAGTAAAGAGTGAACATGCTTTCAAATCCTATGGTATAAGTCAAATCAGTTCGCGCTCATGTAAAACAGATGTGAATCTTCCAGAAATTTCACAACAGCAACAGATAACAACTAAGTGCAATAATAAATAAAAACAAGTATAGCCTCTGAAGACAGCAGTCAGTCAACCCATCTCAACAGCTCACACTCTCGACTCTCAGCCCTCAATACACACTCTCAATAGGTACATGCGCTCACTAGGGGTGTTCAGACTCATGAGGGGATCCTACAGCCCAAGCGCTAATCCGCACGGACAACTCATGTGCTGCACGGACAACTCATGTGCTATAATATAATATCTGGATTCGCACGGACAACTCACGTGCCATAGTATAAATATAAAAATCCGCACGGATAACTCACGTGCCATATAACAATACCTCCCAACTAGGTCCTCAGCCTTACTCAGTCATGAACCTCTCTAGTCTCACAGCTCTCAATAAAAAAAGGGAAAACAACCCAAATCAAAGTGTTATAGTATATCATCAGGGAAAACAAATAACAGAGACTGAGGTAAACATGTACAGGAATCACTATGACTGAGTATAGCTACCATGAGCAAGAATATAGCCTAAGCATGATTTCTAATACGAAAACAGTCAAGTTCTAGTAGAGAGGAATGCATATAAACACAATTAAAGGCTATTAGACTTCACAGTCTCTCGGGACGGACCAAGTCTCAATCCCTCACAGTGTACACCCACATGCCCGTCACCTGGCATGGGTGCCACCCCCAAACAGTCATATTATACCAAACTCTGGGTTTTATACCCTCAAAACCAGATTTAAAACTGTTACTTACCTCAACAATGTAGAACTCCTACTCCGAAATGCTCTTGCCCCTCGATTCGGTCTCTAAATGCTCCGAATCTATTCACAATCAGTATTTTAATCTATATGGAGCTACATGAACCAGATAGAAGAACCAGTTCTATGCGTTTGTATTTTAATCTAGCTCAATTGTAGTTGGAGCTTTTGAGTTGTACCTTTCAGCTTTTCTTAGAAGCATTTGTACTAGGTACTTGAGTTGTATTGTTCACGTTAAAGTTAACTTGAAGAGGTCGCAATTGCCTGAGGCTTGTTGCTACAAGGGTTAGAGTTTAATCCTTAGGTTTACAAGAGGTTTGTAAACATTATTGTTTGGCTAAGAGTTGTAGTGAAACGTTGGGAAAAATCCTACTGAAAAGTAGGTCGTATTTTTTTCACCTTTTGAGTTGGGTGTTTTTCACGTAAAAATACTTGTGTTCTTTACTTTCTGCATTACTATTCTGCAACTGTAGATTAAGGAACACATAGAAGAACCAGATCCTTCAATAAATCAGTGCACGCGAAAATTGGACACCACACAAATCATCGTTTTTGATTGGTATTGAAGGATAAGAATTCAGTAAAACGTCAAGCCTTGAATTCAGTATGAGGTAAAGTACATCGATCAAATGAGTGATCGCAAGCAACTCAGCATTTTTATAAATCCAACATCCCAAATATTGTAGAAATGCATGATAGTCGTAATGGTTTCAAAATCAAGGGTGAGTATAAAATAGCCAAGTATGCAAAAGTTTAGATGCATACTGTATACATCATGCCAAGTAAAGGGGGTAACGAGGTATTCTTCCTTTGGCGTCATCCTTCTTATGGTATTAAATGGATGGTTAGATAATCATTTCTTCTATTGTCGCGAGTTGTTGATTGACATTAAAGAGGAAAGTTGTCGTACTGATGTTCACATATATGTAAACTATACGAATAACAATGTTATATATCTTTAGATATGTTATATATCTTTAGATTATTTTCGAGTAATCTGATTCGTGATTGAGGAGGCTCGATACATTCACCAGGTCTTCAACAAACTTCTTATATTTGATATATTCAAAACCAAGTTAGTCCAAGTTTTAGATACCCATAAGCATACAATACTATTAATGTAACGATATTTAATATGTTGTGACGTCTCAAATTAAAAAGAACATATGATTTGGCACACGATCAAAAGATAACATCGCATTTTAACTTGCTCATTTTGCGAGCTAGAACGAGTTAGAAGATGAGTTTCTCCATTAAAAGTTAGCTAGACAAATTTTGGGGTCCAAAGCTTGACATTACTTATTTCCAGACAATAATAATATTAAAATAATTATATTGACTTCCTCATGAACCTAAAGATAGTAAATAACATAATTAAATAGATCATATAATAGGTAATTAAGAGATTCGATAAGTTGCGTAAACTTTAAGACAACCCATGCTGCATTGCCAACCTTTAGTCAAACAAGTCATAATGTCCAAATCATCAGCTAATGAGTAGTACAAAAGAAGAGTCAATAATAAGAAAGAAATAAAATCTCAACTCCCAAAAGCTATAGGAGGATGGAAACGTAACGAGAACCTAAGAAGTCATGCGCGACCATAAATCCAGGCTAAAAGACAAGCACAGAGCATAAACCTCTCTACTTTCTCTATTTAAGGTACTGAAGTATACCAGTTGCCTAAATTATATGTCCGATTTTGGATACCACACTAGGCTGAAAAAAGTTGTGTCGTCCATTTATTTTGAAAAATTTAAATGAATAAACTAACAGAACTCCTCTTCTATCCGGCCATCCGTTAGCCATAGTCCATACGCTAGCTCGTACTACTTGTATATGAATTTCTGCCGTAACATATGTTCCTATGCACATATGTTTTGGGATTAAACGATTGGTGAATGGAAATAGAGGGAAGAAAGTGGAGTGAAAATGAGCTCCCTTTTGCTTTGGAAAGAACAAGTGTCCCTCATTATTAGTGGAAAGAAAAATGAATGTGTTTATATTGAGAAAACACTTCTCTTGGTGTTAAATGTGTTGGAAAGAAAGTAAGCCTCGCCCCGTTATCGCTCGGCTTGGGCTTCATCTTTTTGGAAAAAATTTCTTTCAATTATTTATTTAATTAATTAACAAAAATTCAACCCGAAATAAGTCAGGAACCGCGACGCGACCCAGTCTGTTTCTTTCCCGGATTATTTTAAATCTTTTTTTCCGGAATATTTCAAACTAGAAACGTTCCGACCTGTTCCAACAGCCATGGCTGATTCTGAAAGGTTGCAAACCTTTTCAGAAACTGTGCCAGAAAATGGCTATAAATATGCCTTGATCCCAGAATCTTTCCTTACGAAATTTTCTGACCTTCTTCTCCTTCTTCTGCACAATTAAAATTCCAGTGTGGTTTACAGCCTTCGAGTGGTTCGCTGCTTCACCGGCGTTTTTGGTACCAACACTCTGGTGAGTTAAATCGTTCTATCCTGGGAGGATAATATTCCAGCACCTCGGGTACTTGAGGAAAATAATTTCCTTAAGGACACACTGTACAATCAGTTGACTCGATTTTATTCCGAGATTATATTTCAGATTCAGCTTTATTATTTCGACATTTTGTTGCTGTTTCTGTTTCTTCTTCTGTTTAAAAAAATTTACTGTTTCATTATTTATTATAGTAATACAAATTGGCTAATAATATATGCATGGTTTATGACTATATGTTTGATAAATTAAATGATGGGGTGGGTTGTTTAGGACATGTTTGAAGTGGTTTGGTTGAATCAACATTTTAATGGTTAGTCGGATATGGAGCTCTTTTTTATCCAAACACTTGGCTAAGTAGGAATTTGACCTAAGAATTTTATATTTAAATAGAGATTGCGAATTTTGACCGTGGGATTCTCATCTTTAAAGCTTCTCATGACTCCTGGATGAAGGAGGGGCAAGAACACCAATTCAAAATTTGTGACTTTTGGTCAACAAAGGGATAATCTCTAAGTCTAAAATTGGTAGACTTGAGATAGAATGCACTTCAACACGGCTCATCACGTGCAGACTTGATTCTAACGTGAAATTCTTTTGATAATGGGTGACGGTGAGATTTGAATTCAATACTTTTATCTGCTCTGATACTATGTTGAAGTATGCGACCATTTCATCTAAAAACTTAAACGGTTAGAAAATGCATACTTTTATTAACTTAATTTTATTTTTAACATTAATAAATATTTAGACATGACATGTAAATATTTCAAATTATATGGGCATGTCAAATGGGTTTATTGATGATGCAATTGCACTACCCATCACATAGGTAATCCCAAATTATTGAATTGAGGGTAAATTAGCCTACTCGGTGGTTGGGTACTGTGAATTAATTATATATTTTGGTTCGATAGAATTTAAATTATGTACGGAAAAATTTATAGTAAGGTAAAGAGAGTGCTAAATGAGAAATATAATTTAAGTTTCAAAAATTCACCTCGCGATTCGGAGAATTGTGCATTTGATTTCTAAAATATGCATCATAATATTTCCTGCCGATCGTATCGGATTTCCTAATTAATTTGTTCCGAGGGACAATTGTAAAAGGGTGAGGCGAGAGCACACAACAGTTCAACCAATTTGCACTTGATTTAATGATAATCTGGAATCTTATAAAAGTTAATACATTTATACTTAACAAATTTAACTCTTATCTTGATACCACAATCAAATTGAACTCCGTACATTTCAAAATTGGGAGAATGTAAACCTTTAGATGGAGCATCTAATTAACTTGCTCGTCTTTGATTAAAAAAAATATCTTCTCATTAATATGTTTTAAAATATTTAAAATAAATTCTTCTGGAATGCTTATGTCATTTATAAGTATCTAAAGTTTAACTAAAAGTAGGTTTACAGTTGTATTAATTTACTAAAAATTAACCTGTTTTTCATTTATACACTTTGGTACATTCAACTTGAGATAAAAATACAGCTAAAAATCTGCACAAAATAAATAAATAAGATAAAAAGCACACAATTCTGAAAAATGGGGAGCATTTGTCAGTTTAAAAGTGTCAGAGCCTTATAAGATGACAAAGGTAATTTAAAAATAAATTTTAAATACTAGTATAAGTTAAGAAGAAGTATATACGGGAAGTTATTGACATTTTCATTCATTTAAACAAAACAAATGAAAAATATTGATGTCATAGAATGAGAAGGAAAAAACAACCTAATTGTCTCACTAGAAACCCTTGTAAATGACAACAAAGCATGGCAATATAGCCTTAGGATTAAAAACATACAACTCATCCAAATTGGAATAAACTCCAGCAGCTCCAGCAATGGAATCATACTCCTCCAAATTCCCATCCAAAGTTTTCTTCACCCTTCCTGCAATCACCCTGCAAACTAACATTGCCCTCTTGTCATTATCATCATGTGACACAACTCTCGTGCTATCGTGCGCCTTCCCACTCGTTGCAGTTGTCAATATACCTGTTAAAAATTAACACTCTTAATCGATCATTTTCATTTATAAAAGTATATGAAAAACTTCATTCAATAATTAATTACCTTTCTTTGTACCATCAGTAGTAGCCAACTTGAAGCCATTTTTGATGATAGTACAAACGTTACAATTTGGGAGAGTGCACAAATTTGAGGAGCCATTTAGGCCAAGGGAACAAATGAATGTTGTGCAAAGGAACCTTAAGAGTTCATTCCCATCTGCAATACAACGTGGGTGTTTTTTGGGAAGGTTAGTGGCCTTAGACTTGATACCATCTCTATACTCCTCAAATCTTGATATTGTTGTAGGAGTATTTCGGATTTTCAAGATTCTGTCAATCTTGCATACTGGGGTCTTTTTGTTCAGCCAGCTTGACTGAAATATGATTTCCACTATGTTTCTACTTGTGTCCTCTGGACCCAACTCAGTTACTGACAGTTGATATGATAAAATCAGTAAATATATAATATAACAAACAGAATAAAGTAGAGACAAAAGGATAAAGAATGGGCAAGTTATGTTATGTCTATTTTTTCTTCTTTTTACCGTATTTAATAAGACTACTTATTTTGGTACAACGCCCAAGTCATGTGGTTCTTTTTACATTGTAGAATAAAATCAGCTTTCAATAATTTTGCATTAATTGAGAAATTAGCGCACGGTACAACCAAAAGGAAAAGTTTTTGGGTAGTATGAGAAGGTGGCCGGACTTAAGTGGAAGTTTTTGGGAGGTTAGTGCAAAGTACTAATAATTGATTAATAGGAACTTCCTAGGAAACTGGTGATAGAACTTGAAAATTTTGAAGAAAGGACGACAATTTTTTAAAAAATGACATAGGTATTTATTATTTGAAATCATAGAAACGGCAAGACTATGATTTTGGGAGACGAACATTAGTGATTAGACTCGCTCCGTGCCCAAAAAACTTGTACTAATAAAATATGCCAATCAGCCACAGGGAGACAGAGTCATTGAGTTCGAGGCTTCACAGAAAAGTTTGACTAAAGTATTGTGGAAAAAGAGATTCCCTTTTAAAGTATCATCCATGAAACAAAGGATTAAATAAATACATAATTTTTGTAAATGATAATAAAGGAGAAAAGAATAATTAATCTAAATTGCAGCACACTCAATAAATTAAATTAAAAATAAAAGACAAATATATAATATACGTATATTTATGCATAATATGTGTATATAATTAGTACATAATCTATATATAATTGCTGGAAAAAGTAAACAATAAATTTGGGGCGGACTATTTGTATAAAGATCCGAAAAATAAATTAGAGAAATTACCAGCATGTCTAACAGCTTGATGAAGTTCCAAATTCTCAAGTTTCATAAAGATTTCTCCACATTCAGAACAAATAGTTGATCTCAATGAAGGGTCTCTAGCGATGGGATCAACCACCATTCTACATTCATAGCAACCAGAAAGTTTTCTGAATGGCATTCCTCTTAGAGAGGAAGTAGCTGGAGAAGATGCAGAGTGTAGCGAAGAAGAAGCAGAGGAAAAACTATTATTCAGATTAACTTTTGTGGATCCATCATTTTTACAAGAACGTCCTTTGGGAGGAGATGGTGATGGCTCAGGCCTGTGCATGACTTTTGTGTTGCTGCAAATGGACCCTGAACATTTCATTTTCTTGCACTTTTTGTCGTTGTTGTTGTCGTCGTCCCTGCGTTCACCTTCGCATTTAGGAATCTTCTCTTCTTTCAATATTATTTGCTGTTCTGGCCTTGCTTGTAGGTGTTTACAAGTAAATAGGCTCCTTACAACTGCCCATGAATGTGGTTTCTCTTCTTTCTGACCATGGCTACTGCTTCTTGATTTGGAGCTTTGTTTGGAGCGTTTAATACTGGGGTTTCTTTTGCTTTTGGCCATGGCAAGAAAGAGATAATAATAATACTGTAAAAAGAGTAATGTTGGGGTGTGTGGTTTTTATAAGTAAAAAGGGATGGGCATCTCTCTTTAGTCTCAGAGTCGGGGCCTTTTGCTTTAGAATAATGAAGTGAAAACAGGTGGGAGAGTGGAGTGTGGAGTAAAAAGAGGGAAGAGTCCTTTTCTTGTTATGCAGAATTCAGGATTGTGGTTTTGTGGACCTTGCTCATTAATAAGTACCGTATGTCTATACATTTTGTTGGCCTCTTTAACTATCACTGGTTCCTACTTCGGTTCCATTTTATTTTAAACAAATTTCTTATTATATCCTTCTAAAACAAAATGAAATATTTTTATATTTCTGAAATTTTTATAGGCATGCAAATTTTATGTTACGTTTAAGATCACCGGTTTCGAAAGCTTCATAGCTTTATAAATATTGTGATATATTTAAGGTTACAAATTTAAATTTTTTTGACAACATAGGCTTGGTCAAGTAGTTAGTATCCTCCATTTTCAACACTATTGTACTCTAAAAAGAATCCAAAAAAGAATGACATACTTTAAATCTTCTATTTTTATTTGTTGAGTCTCGCTATTTGAGCTGACAATCAACAATTGAACTCCATTGATTATCAACAGAAAAGGAGAAGAAGGAGAAAGCAAACTTCTTATTGCATAGAAGCTTACATTACAAGCCGATCAAGAGAGGAAATGAAGGGAAAAACTAAAACTGCTAACTACTATCCTTCTATTTATACTAACATAACCAACTGCTAACCAACTCAACTAACTTTTAACATAAGAACGTATGCCTGCTACTAGATCTGCTGAGGAAAGGTAGACTTTCAATCAAGCTAAGCTGCACCTCTTATCAGATGAAATAGCAATTAATATTAATGTGCTTAGTGCATTCATGAAATACTGAGTTGCTCATTTTCTACCACATGCAGTAGATAGGAATAGGCAAGTGAACATCCACATCTAATTCCTTGAATAGACCAACCAGCCACACTATTTCTGCAACAATAAAAGCTAATTAAACTTTTATACACCTTCAGCTGAACTTCTGGGAAATAGTTTTAAGAAAATATTGGTTGAGTGCTTTATATATTTTTCAATATACAAGTGTAGGCTCCCATTTCTTCCGTTTTGTCAAGTAATTTGGTGGAGAAGAAGATGTATCATACGTGAAAAAACTTGTAGTATCATTCTCACAAGAAACTATACTTTATCAGCCGCACCTAGCTTAGCCAAATAGTCAGCCACAGGCTAAGGCAATGAACTTTCTTTTCGTAGGCAATGAACTAACTAATATGCAAGATAACAGCTCCATAAACTGCCTAATCTGCAAATTTGTTTCAACATATAGGAAGGCCCTCCATAATGGTCTTTTCTTCCACAACCTAATAAGAAATTCTCCAAATTAGTTTTAAAAGCATAGCAAATCCAAATGACAAGTCAATATGATTTGGTGCATATAATCAAACACTATCATCAATAAATAATAAGACATGCATTTTCACAATATAGAAATAGTCACATACTCTGTATACTTGTTTTGAGAAGTCTAATGTTTGCCAAATCAAGATCACACAAATGTAAGACACACCGACACGAGAAAGAAATTACTTAATAGTATAATTTTTTTCTGCCGATTTTGTCACTCCTCTTAGTTTTTCTTTCTCTGGACTGGACAACAACTTACTGCTTTTATGAAATCCATAGTCTTTACCGTGCTGGCCATTGGATGCCAAACTTATTCCTTTGCAAGTTTAATGTGATGAATTAAAATGCATGTTCATTTGAAAAGTGATTGTTTAATTCGAAATTGAACTAAGAATACAAAGCATAATAAAAGATTAAAAAAGATAATCTTTTGAAACTACGGCAAGTTGAGGTTATTATCAGCACCAAAGGACCAAAATAAGAAAGCTAACTAAATATTCCCTGCAATGCCCCAGCTCTCTATTCCCTAGCTAGTTTAATTGTTACTAGGCTCTCCATGTAATATTATACAAGTCATAAACTCGGATGTTGAAGAAAGAGAAAAAAGCTGCTAAAAGGATTTCACAAACTCGTTCTACAAAACCAGAAGTCTCAACATAGTATTTCGAAATAAAATGATACAAGAAAATTAAGAAGCTTGTTCCAAACCCCTGTTTGGATCGTCACTCATTTATCATAACCAAATCTGTTAGCTAATCTCAAGACTGAAATGGAGTCATCAAGCAATATCAATTTCATACCATGAAAATAATCTGGCCCTTCAATCTCTCCAAACATCTCATTGCCACATTTAGCAGCCACTAAAAAGCTCCATTCAAATAAGCAGTACCAGTGGCATTGAAACAATGAACTTGCAATTTTTAGGCTTAAAGATTCTCCATGAGTCCCTAGAATATGAATAGACCGCTGCATGTAGATAGTGACAACATTAAAGTTCATACGAGAATTACCACGCTTTCCACTCAAATGAGTATTCTATTATATGTTAGGATTTCACAGTCTAGCTTATAAACATAAATAATCTAACTTAAACCGTATCAATTATTTAGAACCGTAGAACTATATAATTTTCACAAAAAACACATACGCAGTAATTTTAATCAAGAAAACATACCTGAATCCATGGTGTATTTTCTTGATAATATTGAGTGGAATCCTTCTTAAGAATCTCTGTTCTTGAGAAAATCACTACTTCTCTCTCTTTACCTTTTCTGTGTTCTTTTCAGAATAGAGAGTGATGGAATTACGCTATTCTACTTTAATAGGCTGAGAGAGAGATCATCGGTTAATTTTCACCTTCCATCAAAATGGATTAAATAACCATAATTAACTTCTCTTAATTTTATCCAAATATTAATTTAGCAAAATATATTTATTAAACCAGAATATTTCACAAGCCATATGAGGGCCATGTTTTACATTCTCCAACTTGGTGCACGTGGTATTATTGTCACAACCCAAATTCACCACCGATTGTGATGATGCCTAATCCACTTGCTAGGCAAGCCAATCATAAATGATAACGAAACATGATTATTACAGAATATACAAGTTTGAAAAATAAATAACCACAAATAATGTCAAATCATTACACAACTCCCCAGAACTGGTAATACTGAGTCATGAGCTCTATAGTATGAATATAAATATGAAATACAGACATACTATTTGAAACAACAACAACAACAATGGAAAATAGGAAGAGACGCCAGTGACTGCAATTAGGAAGCAACTCTACCTCGATCTCCACTGCACAACAAACAACTTAGCTTACAAAGCTCGACTAGGTCCAACTCTTGAATCTACACAATTAAGTGCAAAATGTAGTATGAGTACAATCGACCCCATATACTTAGTAAGTGCCATGACTAACCTCGGCAAGGTAATAGTGGAGAGAATTATCAATGATACTCACTTAACATTCTGTTCAATTCATAAATATGCAAGTACGCAACAACAGTACCAAAACTAAGCATGAAGTACACATATAACTAAATCAGTGCACATAGAGAAGATGTGAGAAACTCTCATAACTGTTTAACAGCTCAGCATATAGAGAAGATATTCATATATCACCAATGAATCATAAACATTTGCATATAGAGAAGATATACATGGATAACCAAGTCAATGTGCATAGGTTAACAGTAACGACCCGACCAGTTATTTTGGGAATTTTTATTCACATCTGTGGTTTGAAGTCACGAGTAGCTTCGTATGGTATTTTATGACTTACATGTATTGTTGGTTTTGATTTCCAAGTGGTCGGGGATTAATTTGAAAGAATGGTTCTCAACTAGGAAGCCTTAAGTTGGAAGAGTTGACCAAGTTTGACTTTTATGTATTTGACCTCGGATGAGAGTTTTTACGGTTCTGTTAGGTTCGTATATTTGAACTTGGACGTATGCCCGAATTTATATTTGGGTACTTCTAGAAGATTTTGGCTATAATGGGCTAAATTTGGCAATTTGAAAGTTTAGAAATTTTGTAAGTTTGACCATAGGTTGACTTTATCGTTATCGGGTTTGGATTTTAGTTTTGGGACTTGAAATATGTTTGTTTTATCATTTGAAACTTATCTGCAAAATTTAGTGTCATTCCGAGTTGGTTTGGTAGGAATCAGACGCTTGGGTGTGATTCTAGTGATTCTTTAGTTTCATTGTGATTTTCATGTGTTTTGGTATCCGATTCATAGTCTCGTATATTATTTTAGTATTTTTATCACGTGACTAAGTTTGTATGATATTTTTAGACTTGTATGAATATTTGGTGTGGAGCCCTGATGGCTTGGGTGAGTTTCAGACGTGTTTCAGATTGATTTGGTCATGTTTCATAGTTGCTGATGCTGGGCAGGTGTTGCAGGTCTCGCAAATGCGAGACACTATTCGCATTTGCGAACCTTGCATTTGTGAGGTGGGAATCACAATTGCGAGGTGGGCTGGGAGGCTGTCAGGTTCACTTTTGCAAACTATTGATCGCATTTGCGATCAGGCACCCGGGGTAAGGGAAGTCCACATTTTTTGATAAAATGATTGCTTTTGTGGAAGGGGTGGACTTCACAAATGCGTAGTCTATGTCTCATTTGCGATATCCCCAATGTTCAGCAGGCATCGCATTTCCGATAAACTTGTTGCATTTTTGGGGTTCGCAAGGTTTGCGACCTCTGCAGCTGAACAAAATAGTGAGGTTTCAGGACTTAGCTTCTTTTATCATATTTTAGAACCCTAGACTTGGTAGAAGGCGATTTTGAGGAGAGATTTTTATACTAAACTATTGGGTAAATAATTTTGATCCAATTTCAATTATATTACATGATGGTTTATGAGATTTAACATCTAATCCATGGAATTTGAAGAGATATTTTGGAAAATGTTGACTATGTTTTGAAAAATAAAAATTTGAGATTTGAGAGCCGAATTGGACTCGGATTTGTAAACAAAATACATATATGGACTCGTGGGATTATGGGTAGTCAAGATCTACCCTTGAACTAGGGTTTTGACCAGGCGGGCCCGGGATTGACTTTTGTTGACTTTTGGAGAATTGTGTAAAAATCTTAACTTTAATTATCGAAATTATTTTTTGTTGTCTTGTTTGATGATATTAAGTCATTTTTTATTAGATTTGAGCCGTGCGAAGATGAAATTTAAAGGAAAAGCTATTTTTAAGTGATGAATTGGCCTAATTGAGGTAAGTATCTTGACTGACTTTACGTGGGGGAATGACCCCTTAGGAATTGGTCTACTTGCACTGTTTGAACTATGTAAAGAGACGTGTTCGTGAGTTGACGAGTATGTACACATGCTTATGTGTGGTAATTGACCGTATTAGACCCTTAGACTATTAATATGTCTTGAATTGAAGTTGTTGTTATGTGAAGCACATGTCATTGTTGATTTACTTTTCATATTCTTGTGTTTTGTTGTAATTCTTGTTTACATTATTTTTTAGCCATGGGCTATGTATTGTTGTGGAATTAGTATTGGTGTTTGAGAAATGTTGTGGCATATGAGCACGTGGTGTGCAGTTGATTGTGTATTGTGATTGAGATGCGCATGCGGCGACATAAGGGTGGTGTGTATATTGATACATATGCGGAGAGATAATGGGGTACTTATGCACGTGATGCAAGTAAGGGAAATACTTTATTGTGATGTACACGCAGCGAGATAAGGGGGATATATCGCGTGAAGCTATTTCGGCAAAAATATTTTAAATGTAAAGCTCACGCGGCATCATAAGGATGATATGTAGCACATCGAAGTGACTCTTGTTGTTATTTTTGTGTTTGAAAGGTTTGTGACTTCTTGTGCGTGTCATGCATTTCATGTGGTTTGCTATATTATTTTAATGTACTAATCTGTGTCTCTTTTGCACTTGATGAATTGGTTGTCAAGATGGATTTACTTACGTGGAGTTCTTATCTCATATTTTGTTGAGTTGTTGGTAACATAACGGATTTAAAAAAAAAAAATGTTATCATGCTTTACTTTATTTGATTCTTAAAATAAACTCATTATCTCATTTGATGCTTTATTTTATTTAAATTGTTATCATGCTTTACTTTATTTGATCCTTAAAATATTTTTATGGTAATTGACACGGATACGATATATGTGGTGGCACGAGGTCTTTATCGTGCGGTTGTGGTATTTGTTGAAGCACGAGGTCTTTGCCATGCGAGTGTGACTCATATTGTGACACGAGGTCTTTGCCGTGCGAAGGTGATTGATAATGTGGGAACAATGTGCCATGTGTATAAGATTTGTGACTATGACTTGTGATTTGTGATTATGAGGTGTGGTACCTCGGGTGATTCTTGTTGTAAATTCTGTGTTAGAACGGCTTGATGATTTGAACTATTATTATTTTTATTAATTTATTTCACTTTTATTTAACTGTGTTTTGATTATTTTGTTGTTTTATCTTATGTTACTCTTTGTTGCCATTTATTGATTTTGTTTTCGTTGTTAGCTTTATACTTATATTTTGCACAGGTTTTCATGTCTAGTGAGTGTCTTGACTTATACCTCGTCACTACTCCACTGAGGTTAGTCTTGATACTTACTGGGTACTTCTTGTGGTGTACTCATACTACACTTCTATATATTTTTGTGCAGATCTAGGTACGTGGGATCGTACCGGACGATAGAGAGATTTGAGGTTAGCTTGAGTTGCGGAGACTTCAAGGTATGCCTGCTATTCGCGCTCACAGGCCTCGGATCCACCTTCTGTTATCTCAATTATACTGCCATTTGAATTCCAGAACAATATAGTATTTAGAGATTCTAGTGTATTTCAGTAGAGCTTGTAACTCCGTACTACCGATTTGGGGATGTATGACTATTGATTAGTTTTAGCTTTATTATGACATTTATTAGTTTAATTTAATGGCTAAGTTATTATTTAAGTTAAATATTAGCATATGCTAGGCTTACCTAGTCTTAGAGACTAGGTTCCATCACGATCCTTTAGGTGGGATTTTGGGGTCGTGACAAGTTGGTATCAGAGGTCTAGGTTCATAGGATCTACGAGTCATAAGAAAGTTTAGTAGAGTTTTGTGGATCAGTACAGAGACATCTGTACTTATCTTCGAGAGGTTACAAAACTATTAGGAAATGCCACTTCTTTCAATCCTTATCGTGCAATATTGATTCAGCTTGAAACGTATATCTTATATTCCTTTACATCTACTTATATATATGATGTTGCACACTTGCTATTATCTATGCACTGACAGTTTGTGATGTTGCGTATGGGCTACGATGGGGCTATGAATGCTCGATCATTTTCTCGAGGTGTTGTCCAGATTGAGGACACATATGCGTTGGTAGATCTTTCACTTGTTCATGTGTGGGGTACATCGAGCCCTTGTATCTGGTTGGCGAGCACGAACTTGGGAGGATTTAATTGATTGCCTAGTTGTTGTGATGGTAGGGTCATGGGAAATGTTGATTTGAGGCTAGCCGACAGTATTAGAGGTTAGGTGTTTTGTATGGGGCTTCTATTCAATGGAAGGTATATATTATCATTCAGGGCACTTGAGGAAGTTATCTTGACTATCTCGAGGATGAATGCGCGCTTAGTAGATGATTTGAAGTATTTTATGATTGGTGCTACATGAGCTTATGAGGGATTTAGTTAGAGTACAATACGGGATCCGGGCAGATATGGAGTAAGGGTATTGTGGGATATCAGATGTTATGTTCTATGGCCTCGAGCCAAGTGGGGGAGTCTGCTATCGCCAATCACATTGCATGGTCATGTGTTATATTAGTTTTCGTCTGAGGTATATATGTGGTATTTGAGGGTTCCCCGGAATTGTATATGGCTAAGATCTGAGACTTAAACGGGATAATGCTGAGACTTGCGGTATTTCTATATCATTATTAATTCTATATTTCAGTATCAAAAAGGTTAG
Source organism: Nicotiana tomentosiformis (assembly GCF_000390325.3). Taxonomy (NCBI): domain Eukaryota; kingdom Viridiplantae; phylum Streptophyta; class Magnoliopsida; order Solanales; family Solanaceae; genus Nicotiana; species Nicotiana tomentosiformis. The sequence goes on from NC_090815.1 coordinate 75,156,314, forward strand.
AGAACAACTTCAAATTCACAGGAGGTCTCTTTAGGGTGAGTATCTCGGTTATGACATTATTGGGTGCTTTAGAGGGAATATAGTGGTTTATGTGCTTTCAGACAATGTGGTTCTTACTAGGATCTCTTACGGTGAGCTTGGGTTAAGGATAGTAGTGTACTGGCAAGGAGAAGTGTTAACTCGAAGGTAGTAGAGGGGAATTCAAAGGAATGGGTCAGCTTGGTGGTGGTTGGGTCAGTATAGTAATAAAGATAATTGGTCTCTTTGGTGTGGTGATGCCTTACCAGTGTTTTGTGGCAATACTCTTGGGTTGGGCGGCCTGCGTGACTTGGTTGAGTTGGAAAAATTCAATTCTGATGACTTGGTCATGTGCGGACAAGTTTTGAAGAATTCTTGATAGTGTTGACCACGGTTTGGGCCGGATGTTTGCTAACGGCATAAGGAATATGTTGTGCATTATTATTTTTCTCTGGATGGGGTCATGAGTTCTAGATAGCATGGACGGTTCAGATGTTTAGAAGAATGCTGGCACTATCTGGTATCATTTGAGAAGGGTGCACATTTCAGAAGGTGCGTAGTGTTTTGACTTGCGGATGCTTGACTAGTACTACGGTAATCGCCAGGTTGATTGACTATTGATGTTTAGATTTTGTTGTGTGGAACGAAAGAATTATGGAAGAATTTCTTGTAGGATGATCGTGTATGAGGAATGTGTCACTCATTTGAGTAGTGTAGTTGAGAACGGATATGGAGATTCTAGTATTCTAGGGATTTGAAGACCATAATGGTTCTCAGAGGCAGATTGTTCCAGGGTTGCAAACGATGAAGGTATTCAGAGGTTGACGACTGATTGTATGTGCTATGGATAGTTATTGTGGGCTTTTCGGAGGTTATCTACCTATTTCAGGAGGATCATAATTGATTTGGAGTCCACTAGTAGGCCTAATGAGAATGGGTATCCTATATCGTGTCGGATATTTTACTCAGCACAACTATTGTGTATGGGTGTGTCATTGGTGGGAGTTGATCTAATTTACGTCCTGATATGTTCCATGTGCTACTCTTCTATGCCACGATGGGTTACGAGACTGTTGACTATTTACACACATGATGCGGTCCCGTCTGGGCCTTTTGGCAAATTCCAGCATAATGGTTCTTGGGGTGTTGGATGGTTGGTGACGCCTTGGTTTTGGTCTTCTTGTTGGTGGTATATAATGATATCTTTTTCTCCGTGGTTATGGTCATGTGCTTCACGTGTTTGTTTATTGGTACACATATGGTTGTTGATTATGAGCATTGTGGTTCGAGGTAATCCATGTGGACCAGTATTTGGATTGGGTCACGCATTGCAAATTATGTTGGGATGTGATCCTTTGTGCTTGTATATCCTTTGTGTGATAGGTTCATAGCATTGATCTTTGTGGTGGTATCTGTTGAGCTTGCAGGGCGGTTCTCTCATTTTCATTCTCTTTCCATTATTAGGTATCTTTGAGTATTTGGTGCACAGATTGCATGGTATGTGGCACTAGGTGGTATTGGTGTGGCATGTCGGTCGAGTAGCTAGTACTGGATGAGGTGAGGTTATTGGACCTGAAACGAGTACTATCGGATTTGATTAAGGTATATTTGGAAGAATAATGTCACTAGTCAGCGTAGATTTTGGCTAAGGTTCTTGGCAGGAGAGACAACTCCATGACTTGTTGATCTGATGGGTGGTTATAGGTATCCGCGTATTTCTTTCATCATTGATAGTGTATGAAGGTTTATAACAGGTTTCGTTTGTTATGAGGTATGTCGTCGGTACTAGGTTTGTTATTAGGCAGCTATTATGGTCAGAAGTTATTGCTTCGACAATCTGAGTTATGTGGAATATCATGAGATTATATCTTTGGGATATGGTTGCGGCTTGATGCATCTTGATTCAGACTTATACAACGTACGGATGTGAGAATCGTGTCTTATATTAATTTTTGAAGGTTGGGGATTGGGTTCTAAGGGTTATGAGATAAGGTTGAGGTAAAGATCTTTAGTTAGATTGTGTTGTCAGATTTATATGGTTTGGGATGACATGAGATCACCCATGGGTATGGGCATGGACAAGGTGAGTTTATACAAAGATTTTATTGCTTTGGGAAGACTCTAGATATGTTCGAGGACTAACATATGTTTAAGTGGTAGAAAATGTAATGACCCAACCGATCGTTTTGGGCATATGTATTTAGTTCGGTGGTTTGAGGTCACGAGTAGATTCATATGGTGTGTTATGACTTGTGTGTATCGTTAGTTTTGGTTTTCGAGTGGTTCAGGATTAATTTGGAAGAATGATTCTCAACTAGGAAGCCTTACGCTGGAAGAGTTGACCAAGTTTGGCTTTTATGTATTTGACCTCGGATCAGAGTTTTTACGGTTCCGTTAGGTCCGGATGGTGATTTTGGACTTGGGCGTATTCTTGGATTTGCATTTGGGTGCTTCTAGAAGATTTTGGCTCTAATTGGCTAAAGTTGGCAATTTGAAGGTTTAGAAATTTCCTTAGTTTGACCATAGGTTGATTTTATCGTTAAGGGTTTCATTTTTTTTGGTTTCGGGACTTGGAATAGGTTAGTTTTTTCATTTAGAACTTGTCTACAAAATTTGGTATCATTCCAAGTTAGTTTGGTAGGAATCAGACGTTTGGGTGTGTTTTTATTGATTCTTGAGTTTCATTGTGATTTCATGTGTTTTGGTGTCCGATTCGTAGTTCCAGATGTTATTTTGGTGTTTTTATCGGGCAAGCAATTTCATATGATATTTTTAGACTTGTGAGGATATTTGGTATGGAGCCTCGAGGGCTCGGGTGAGTTTCAGACGTGTTTCAAATTTATTTGGTCATGTTTCATAGTTGTTGGTGATGGGCAGGTGTTGCAGGTCTCGCAAATGCGAGACACTGTTCGCATTTGTGAACCTCGCATTTGTAAGGTGGGAGTCGCATTTGTGAGGTGGGATGGGAGGCTATCAGGTTCTCTTTTGCGAACTATTGATCGCATTTGTGATCAGGCGCCTAGGCAAGGGAAGTCCGCATTTGCGCTAAAATGATCGCTTTTGCAGAAGGGATGGACTTCGCAAATGCGTAGTCTGTGTCACATTTGCGACATCCCCAATGTTCAGTAGGCATCGCATTTGCGATGAGCTTGTCGCATTTGCGGGGTTCATAAAAGGTCGTATTTGAGACTTCTGCAACTGAACAAAATAGTGGGATTTCGGGACTTAGCTTCTTTTATCACATTTTAGAACCCTAGACTCGGTGGGAGGCAATTTTGAGGAGAGATTTTCATACCAAACTATTGGGTAAGTGATTTTGATCCAATTTCAATTATATTACATGAATGTTTATGTGATTTAACATCTAATCCATGGAATTTGAAGAGAATGTTTGACTATATTTTGAAAAATGAAAATTTGAGATTTGAGAGTTGAATTGGACTCGGATTTGAAAACATAATATACATATTGACTTGTGGGGTTATGTGTAGTCGAGATCTACCCTTGGACTCGGTTTTTGACCGGGCGAGCCCGGAGTTGACTTTTGTTGACCTTTGAAAAATTTAGTAAAGATCTTAACTTTAATTATCGGAATTGATTTCTCTTGCCTTGTTTGATAATATTAAGTTATTTTTTTTTTTAACCGGACAGAGATGAATTTTAAAGGAAAAGCTATTTTTGAGTGATGAATTGGTCTAATTGAGGTAAGTAGCTTGCCTAACTTTGCGTGCGGGAATTACCCCTTAGGAATTGGTCTACTTGCACTGTTTGAACTATGTGAAAAGACGTGTTCATTAGGTGAGGAGTATGTACACGGTCTTATGTGTGGTAATTGACCGTATTAGGCCCTTAGACTATTAATATGTCTTGAATTGAAGTTGTTGTTGTGTGAAGCACATGTCATTGTTTATTTAGCTTTCGTACTCTTGTGTTGTTGTGATTTTTATTTATATTGTTGTTGAGTCATGGGCTATGTATTGTTGTGACATTGGTGTTATTGTTTGAGAAATGTTTTAGCATATGGGCACGTGGTGTGCGGTTGATTGTGTGTTGTGATTGAGATGCGCATGTGACGACATAAGGGTGGTGTGTATATTGATATGCTTGCGTCGAGGTAAGGGGGTACTTATGCACGTGGTGAAAGTAAGGGGAAATACTTCATTGTGATGCACACGTGGCGAGATAAGGGGGTTAAAGAGTGTGAAGCTATTTCGGGAAAAATGTTTTAAATATGAATCTCACGTGGCGTCATAAGGATAATATGTGATTATGGTATGTGGCACATCGAAGTGACTCTTGTTGTTATTTTTGTTTTGGAACGGTTTGTGGCTTCTTGTGTGTGTCATGCATTTTACGTGATTTGCTACGTTATTTTAATATGCTAATTTGTGTCTCCTTTGTACTTGATCAATTGGTTGTCAAGATGGATTTACTTACGTGGAGTTATTATCTCATATTCTCTTGAGTTGTTGGTACCATAACGAATTTAAATAAAGAAATTGTTATCATGCTTTACTTTATTTGATTCTTAAAATAAACTCATTAATTGTTATCATGCTTTACTTTATTTGATTCTTAAAATAAACACATTATCCCATTTGATGCTTTACGTTATTTAAATTGTTATCATGCTTTACTTTATTTGATCCTTAATTTGATGCTTTACTTTATTAGAATTATTATCCTGCTTTACTTTATCTAAATAAATTAATGGCAATTTACACGGATACGGTATACGTGGTGGCACGAGGTCTTTTTCGTGTGGTTGTGGTATTTGTTGAGCACGAGGTCTTTGCCATGCGAGTGTGACTCATGTTGTGGCACGAGGTCTTTGTTATGCGAAGGTGATTGATAATGTGGAAACGAAGTGCCATGTGTATAAGATTTGTGACTGTGACTTGTGATTATGAGATGTGGTACCTCGGGTGATTCTTGTTGTAAATTCTGTGTTAGAACGACTTGATGATTTGAATTGTTATTGTTTTCCTTAATTTGTTTCACCGTTATTTTAACCGTGTTTTGATTATTTTGCTGTTTTATCATATGTTACTCTTTGTTGCCATTTATTGATTTTGTTTTCGTTTGTAGCTTTATACTTATATTTTGCATATGTTTTCATGTCTAGTGAGTGTCTTGACTTGTACCTTGTCACTACTCCACTGAGGTTAGTTTTGATACGTATTGGGTACTGATTGTAGTGTACTCATACTATACTTCTGCATACTGTTGTGCAGATCTAGGTACATCGGATCGTGCCAGACGGTAGAGAGTTGAGTTGAGCTTGAGTTGCAGAGACTTCAAGGAATATATGTTGTTCGCGCTCGCATGCTTCAAAATCTCCTTCTGTTATCTCGATTATACTGTCATTTGAATTTGAAAACAATATTGTATTTAGAGATTCTAGTGTATTTTAGTAGAGTTTATGACTCAGTACTACCGGTTTTGGGTTTTAGCTTTATTATGATATTTATCAGTTTAATTTAATGGCTAAGTTGTTTATTTCTGTTATATCTCAACATGTGTTAGGCTTACCTTATCTTAGAGACTAGGTACCATCACGATCCTTTAGGTGGAATTTTGGGGTCGTCACATTAACATACATAGAAGATATGTACCGTGCCTTCATCCTTCAGTCAAATCAGCATATAGAAGAGATATGCATAAAGAGGCATGTTTACATTCCAAAACTAGCATATAAAGAGATGCGATAAAATCATGTATACACCGAAGGAGTTTGCTTATAGAGAAGATATGCAAAAAAAAAAAAACACTGATCATTCTTTCTCATACCACGTGTACGTCATCAAGAGAGAAACATGAGAGGAAAACCCTATGGGAATGAATCCTTATTCACACGTTGCACAGACAACTCACGTGCCATAATATAACAATCGCACGGACCACTCACGTACTATCATAATTCAACTTGCACGGACCACTCACGTGCTACCAATCCAGTCCATATCACACAGAAAGTGTATACAAGAATACATGTATACGAACAATAAATATTAAATTACATACTCATGGACTAACAAAAAATGACATGCTAAGGTGTATGCATGTGCGAAGTGTTCTACCACAACACAGATTGGGCAAATACGCCATAAAATAGCAAATATCATGTTTGAACAGGAAATTAACCTACATATGATCTCTAGCATGATTCAAGAAGTTCACGAAGGGATACAAACATATGAAACGTGATTGCAAGAAGTATAGTATCCAATACAAAGTATAACAGAGCCTAAGGACTATCCCGAACATGGATAAAATCTGGCGCGCGCACACATGCCCATCCCCTGCATGTGCGTCACCCTCGGCACATAGCCATCATCAATAATTCAAGCAACTAGTCCCTCAAAATAAGGCTAGGCAAGATACTTACCTCAAACAAGCAAAATTAATACTCCAAAATGCCTTCCCTCGCAAATGGGCCTTCGAACGACTCGAATCTAGCAAACAATAATTCAATAGAGTCAAATAAAGCTATATGAATCAATTCCAAATAATAAAGCTCCAATCTTTATTCAATTCTCAAAAAGTCAACAAAAGTCAACCCGGGCCCACATAGTCAAAACCCGAGCGAATGGGTAGATCCCCACTATCCATAATTCCATGAGTCCAGATATGTGCTTAGAATCCAAAACCAAGTCCAAATCTTAGCTCAAACCCCTAATTTACACTCTCCAAAATTGTAGTAAAAAACCCCCAACTTCACCTTAAATTTCCATAATATATGTGTAATAATCCATGAGAAAACAATATCTATTATTAAAATTAAGTAGGAATTACTTACCCTCAAAGGTGTGGTAAAGATCCCTCCAATAATCGGTTCTAGTCGAGCTCCAAAACTTTTAATAATGAAAAATGAGCTAACCCTTCGAAATAATAAGACTGCCAATGGTTCCGCTTCCGCGGACAAAATTCGTGCTTCTTCGCACTCGCTTCTGCGAGATTTCCTCCACTCACCCAACCCGTACCTGCGACCACTCAATCGCTTTTGCGGCACCGCAAGTGCGTACATGCGTCTGCTTCTATGCATGGATGCCCGCAGGAGCGAAGGACCATCTCCAGCTCCTCTTCCATCTGTGCCCCCTTCATCTGCAGGTGCGACAGACCAGCACCAGAACTGCCACTCAACTCCAAAATGGTCCGGAACCCATCCAAAGACACTCAAAACCTCTGGGACCCCTTCCAATCATAACAAGTTAATAAATACTACATGGACTTATCCAAAGCCTCAAAACACATACGATAACATCCCATCAATGAATCGAAGATCGAAACACAAGTTGAACTTCTCTTAAGTTCAAGAACTTCCGAACTTCAAACCAAGTGTCTGATTCATGCCTAACCAATCCGGATCATATCCAAACTTTTCACACAAGTTCTAAATGACAAAACGAACATATTTCAAGTCCCGGAAGAAAAATCAAAGTCCAGTATCATCAATGTCATCTCCCGTTCAAACTTATGAACTTTTTAAACCTTCAAATTGCCAACTTTCGGCAAATAGAGCCAAAATATCCTAGAAACTTCTGAATCTAAATCCGGATATACACCTAAATCCAAAATTACCATACAAACCTATTCAAATAATCAAATCACCAATCTGAGGTCATTTACTCAAAAGTCAAACCTTGGTAAACCTTTATAACTTAAGCTTCCAAAAGTGAAACTAAGTATTCCAATCATTCTCAAACCTTCACAAAACCAACCCAAACATCCCCACAAGTCATAAAACAACAAACACATATACGAGAAGCATCAAATATGGGAAACGGGGCTCAAATACACAAAATGATCGGTCGGGTTGTTACATTCTTCCCTCCTTAAATAAATATTCATCCTCGAACGGGTTTAGAATCACACCTGAAATGCCAAAAAGATGAAGATATATGCTTTGCATATCATGCTCGGTCTCCCAAGTCGCTTCCTCGACCAGTTGACCTCTTTACTTAACCTTCACTAATGCAATATCGTTTGACCTCAACTTCCTAACACGCCTATCCAAAATGTCCATAAGCTCTTCCTTATAAGCCAAATTCGCATGCAACTACACCAAACTGAAATCCATCACATGTTACTAATCTTTATGATACTTCTGAAGCATGAAAATATGAAACACCGGATGAACTCCCAACAAGTTGGGTGGAAAATCAAGCATGTAAGCCACCTCACCCATTCTCTCCAAAACCTCAAATGGAACAATGCATCGAGGACTCAACTTGCCCTTCATCTCGAATCTCATCACATCCTTCATAGATGAAACTTTAAGAAGAACCTTCTCACCTTCTATAAATTCCACATCGCTAACCTTCGCATGCGCATAACTCTTCTGCCTGGAGTGCGTTGTGCGAAGAAACTCCTGAATTAACTTCACCTTCTCTAAAGCATCACAAACTAAACTATGCCCAATAACCTAGCCTCACCAGGCTCAAACCAACCAACCAGAGAATGACATCGCCTCCTATTTAATGCCGCATACGAAGCCATACGATTACTACACTAGTAGTTGTTGTTGTTAGCAAACTCCGCTTAGAGTAGAAACTGATCCCACTAGCCTCCGAAATCAATAACGCGGGCCCTCAATATATCCTCCAAGATCTGAATGGTCCACTCAGGCTGCCCATCCATCTGAGGGTAAGATGATGTACCCAACTCCACCTACGTGCCCAACTCATGTTGAACGACTCTCCAAAGTGTGATGTAAACTGAGTGCCTCGATCGGAGATGATAAACACAGGCAAACCATGCAAGAGGACAATCTCTTTGATGTAGATCTTAGCCAACTGCTCCGACTTGTAGGAAGTTATAATCGAAATGATGTGCCGATTTGGTCAATTGATCCACAATGACCCAAATGGTATCAAACTTTCTCAAAGTCCGTCTCAACCCCACCACGAAGTCCATATTAATACGCTCCCACTTTCCAGTATATCAATCTTCTAAAGCAAACCACCTGGTCTTGATTCTCATACTTGACCTGTTGATAATTCAAACACCGTACAACATGCCCAACAATGTCCTTTTCACTCTTTTCCACTAATAATTTTTCTTCATCTCACGATACATCTTCGTAGCACCTGGGTAAATAGAATACCTAAAAATGTGAGCCTCTTCAAGAATTAATTCTCTCAAGTCATCGATATTAGAAACACAAATTTAACCCTGAAGTCACAATACACCATCATCATCAATAGCCACCTCCTTTGCACCACCTCGATTTACCGTGTCCCTAAGGACAAACAACTGGGGATCATCATACTAATGAGCCTTAATGCGCTCAAACAAGGACGACTGCGCAACAACACACGCAAGAACTCTGGTAGGCTCAAAATATCCAATCTCATCAATCTATTGACTAAAACCTGAACATCTGTGGCTAAGGGCCTTTGCATAGGTGGAATAAATGCCAAACTTCTCATACTCTCCGCCTTTCTACTCAAGGAGTCTGCTACCATATTAGTCTTCCCCAGATGATACATAATAGTGATATCATAATCCTTCAATAACTCCAACCATCTCCGCTGCCTTAAATTTAAATCCTTCTATTTGAACAAATACTGGAGACTCTAGTGATTAATGTAAACCTCACAAGACACTCCACATAAGTAATGCCTCCAAATCTTGAGCGCGTGCACAATAGCTGCCAACTCCAAATCATGGACCGAATAGTTTCTCATGGGGCTTCAACTAGCGTGATGCATAGGCGATCACCTTACCGCCTTGCATCCACGAAACATCAAAATAAATAGTATACATCCTTGATCCTGAGGGTAATACCAAAACTTGAGTCGTAGTCAAAGCAATCTTGAGCTTCTGAAAGCTCTCCTTACACTCGCCCGACTATCTGAATAAAGCAGCCTTCTGAGTCAATTTAGTCAATAAAGCTATAATAGATGAAGACCCTTCTACAAATCGACGATAGTAACCTGCCAAACCTAGGAAACTCCTGATCTCCGTAGCGGTAAAAGGTCTGGGCCAACTCTGAACTACCTCAATCTTCTTCGATCCACCTTGATCCCATCACCGGACACCACGTGGCCCAAGAATGCCACTAAATCTAACCAAAACCCATACTTTGAGAACTTAGCATACAACTCCTCCCTTAAAATCTAAAGCACAATCCTCAAATGTTGCTCGTGCTCCTCCTGACTATGGGAATATACCAAGAATCATCATTGAACACAATAACAAAGGTATCCAAATAAGGCTAGAACACATTGTTCATCAAATGCATGAAAGCCACTAGGGCATTAGTCAAACCAAAAGATATCACCAAGAACTCATAATGCCTATAATGGGTCCTGAAATTGTCTTAGGAATGTCCGAAGCCCTGATCTTTAACTCATGATAACCAGATTTGAAGTCAATCTTTGAAAATACCATAGCACCCTGAAGCTGTCAAACAAATCATCAATGTGAGGCAGTTGATACTTGTTCTTGATGGTAACCTTGTTCAATTACCTGTAGCCAATACACATTCTCATAGAACTATCTTTCTTCTTTAAAAATAATATCGGAGTACCCCAAGGTGAAAAACTCAGCTTGATGAAACCCTTGTCCAAAAGCTGCTACAACTATTCCTTCAATTCCTTCAACTCCGATGGTGCCATGTGATACAGTGGAATAGACATGGCTGAGTGACCGACACCAAATAAATACCAAAGTCAATATCCCTATCGGGCGGCATTCCCTGTAGGTCAGCAGGAAACACATCTAGAAACTCTCTAACTGCTGGAACTAACTCAACAGTAGAAGTATCAACACTAACATCTCTCACAAAGGCTATATACGCCAACATCCCTTCTCAACGATCCATTGAGCCTTTAGAAAAGAAATCACTCTACTAAGAATGACCAACAGAACCTCCATTTCAACCTTGGAAACACCGGCATCGCCAAAGTTAGGTCTTAGCGTGACAATCAAAAATAGCATATGGAGATAGTCAATCCATACCCAAAATTACCTCAAAGTCAATCATATTGAGTAATAAAAGATAAAACCTCGTTTCATAACCCCCAACGGTAACCACACAAGACCGATACACCATGATCTACCACAATAAAATCACCAACAAGTATAGATACATGAACATGAATATCAAGGGAACCAAGAGGCATATACAAATAAGGAGCAAAATGGACACATAAGAATAAATGGAACCAGGGTAAAATAATACTGAAGCATCCATGTGGCACACTGGAACAATACTTGTGATCACGATATCTGAATTAACTGCCTCTAGGATGACCTCAAACATACTGTGCGAGTGGTGTAGCTACTAGTACTGAAACCATGGACTGAGTGTTGTAAAGCGGTACATAACTCAGAACCCGGGGAAATCCCTCTTGAGATGACTCTAGTCCCCACACTCAAAATAACCCATCCTTTGGCAAAACTGCTGACTCTATGACTACCCTGAGAACCTGAATATCCGCTCGTAGAACCTTGAGCAGATGGGGACACTGTATGAATTTTGTGCTGGTAGTGCACTGATAAGGACTGGCCTAGGTGAGCACCGTATGAACCGTGGCTAACTAACAAACCACGAGAAACCTAACGAGCTACTTGAGTGGGCTGAAAGGATGGACTCTACTATGATGTGCATGTACTCTAGATGAGGAACCACCAAAACCTCTTAAATCACGAGGCCTCTTGGCCTCCCACTCCTTTGGCTCCTACCTGCGAACACGCTCTAAGCGCCAAGCAATTCCAACTGCCTGGTGAAATTTTGTATCCATCTCGGCCTCTCGGGCCATACCATATCGTATACCATAGTTGGGGCCCTCAATGAACCTTTAGAATCTCTCTCCCTCTCAGTAGGGACCAAAAAACACTGCATGATGAGCTAACTCTGTGAACCTCATCTCGTACTAGATCACAGTCAATCCCTCCTAGCATAGATGCTCAAACTCACTGAAATTCATCTATGCGAGTTTGTGGTATGAACTTCTCCAAGAAGAGAAGTGATTAGTGAGATCAAGTAAGTGGTGTTGCACTAGCTGGCCTACTCAACTCATAAGTCTGCAACCACCTATATGCTGGACCTGACAACTGGAAGGTAGTAAAGTCAACCTCATTTGAGTCCACGAGACCCAAAGTGCACATAATCCGATGACACTGATCAAGAAAACCCTATGCATCCTCAGTAGTCTCACCACTGAAATGAGGAGGATGAAGCCTCTAAAACCTCTCTAGCATCTTCTGCTCTTCAGCAATCAAAGATGGTCTAATCTCGGGTTGAACCGCAATGATTGGCTGCACAGGCTGGACCCTCAGTGCTTGATAACCATGAGCCAGCTACTCTGGTGTATGTGCGGCAAGAGTCTAGGCTTATCCTCCAACATGTGAGGTAGTTGGAGCAACATGGGTCATACCCGCCTGAGCCAAACTTATATACACACTCAAAATTTAAGCCAAAGTCTCCTGAATTCCAGGTGCAGCAATAGGTCCCTCCGGAGCCTGAGCTGGTCCTACCAGCTCAACATAATTAGGAATATGCTCCTCAACTAGAGCTACTGGTGGCTCCACAGTTTCTACCCTAGCATGGACTCTAACCGCGACGAATAATCCACCTCTGCCTCTGCCTCGATATCAGCCTCTAGCGGCCCTAGCTTGGGGTACTAGTGCTTATCCAATTGTACTAGAAGAACGTGTCCTCACTACCGGTGAGAGAATAGATGAGCAAAGATTCAAACTTAGGGATAAACAAATTCACACGATAGACAATGAAAGAAGAGAAATTTTCCTAATGGCCCTGTAGCCTCTCGAAAATAAGTACAGACATCTCTGTACTGATCCGCAAAACTTTACTAGACTTGCTCATGACTCGTGAGACCTATGTAACCTACTTCTCTGATACCAACTTGTCATGACCCAAATCTACCACCGATCGTGATGGCACTTAATCTCACTTTCTAGGCAAGCCAATCATAAATAATAACAAAATATAATAACAAATTACAGAATAAACAAGTCTGAAAGATAAATAACCTTAGATAATATCAAATCATTACACAACTCCTTAGAACTGATAACAACGAGTCAAAAGCTCTACAGTACGAATACAAGTCTAAAATACAGAAATATTATCTGAAACAACAACAACAACATCAAATAAAACACAGGAAGAGATGCTAGGGACTGCAATCAGGAAGCAACTCTACTTCGGTCTCCACATCACAACAAACAACTCAGCTCACGAAGCTCGACTGGGTCCAACTCATGAATCTGCACAATTTAGTGTAGAGTATAGTATAAGTTACCGACCTTATGTACTCAGTAAGTATCATGACAAACCTCGGCGAGGTAGTAATGGATAGAATTACCAATGATACTCACTTAACAACCTGTTCAGTTCATAAATATGCAAGTATGCTGCAATGGTACGAAAACTAAGCAGGAAGTACATGTACCAAATTAGTGCACATAGACAAGATGTGTGCAAGTCTTGTAATAGTTTAACAACTCAGCATATAGAGAAGATATACATCTATCACCAATGAATCATCAACATTTGCATATACATAATATATGCATGGATAATCAAGTTAATGTGCATAGGATAACATATAGAGAAGATATGTATCGTACCTTCATCCTTCAGTCAAAGAAGCATATAGAGGAGATATGCATAAAGAGGCATGTATACATTCCAAAACTATCATATAGAGAAGATATATGATAAAATCATATATACACCCAAGGAGTTTGTATATAGGGAAGATACGCAAAAAACCAAACACTAATAAGTTTTCCTCATATAGTGTTTACATCATCAAGAGAGAAATATGAGAGGACGACCCTAGGGGATGGATCCTTATCCATATGCTGCATGGACAACTCACATGCCAAAATATAACAACTGCACGGACTACTCACGTGCTATCAGGACTCAACCTGTTTGGACCACTCACGTGCTGCCAATCCAGCCCATATCACATAGAAAGCATATACAAGAACACATGTATACAAACAATGGATAGAAAATCACATACTCATGGACTGATAAAAAGTGGCATGCTAAGGTGTATTCATGAGCGAAGTATGCTACCACAACTCAGATTAGGCGGATATGCCACAAAATAGTAAATATCATATTTGAACAGGAAATTAACTAACATATGATCTCTAGCATGATTTAAAAAGTTCACAAAGGGGTACAAACATATGAAACGTGATTGCAAGAAGCATAGTATCTAATACAAGTCATAACACAACCTAAGGACTACCCCGAACATGGATAAAACCTGATGTACGCACACATGCTCATCCCCGGCATGTGCATCACCATCGGCACGTAGCCATCATCAACAATTCAAGTAAATAGTCACTCAAACCAAGGCTAGGAAAGATATTTACCTCAAACAAGCAAAATCAATACCCTAAAAATACCTTCCGTCGCAAATCGGCATTCGAACGGTTCGAATCTAGCCAAAAATAACTCAATAATGTCAAATTATGCTATAAGAATCAATTCCAAACAACAAATATTCAATATTTATTCAATTCTCAAAAGTCAACCCCCGCCCACATGGTCACAACTCGAGTCAAGATGTCTATATCGACTACCTATAACTCCACGAGTTCAAATATGTACTTAGATTCCAAAATCAAGTCCAAATCATAGCTCAAAACCCTAATTTACACTCTCCAAAATTATAGTTAAAAAACCTAAATTTACCTTAAATTTCTATAATATATATGTAGTAATCCATAGGGAAAAATATCTACCATAAAAATTAAGTGGGAATTACTTACCCTCAAAGGTATGGTGAAAATCCCTCCAAAAATCGCCTCTAGCCGAGCTCCAAAATTCCAAATAATGAAAACTGAGCTAACATTTCGAAATAATAAGATCGTCAGTAGTTCCGCTTTCTGCGAAGAAAATCAACGCTTTTGTGCACTCTCTTATGCGAATTAACTCGCATCTGCGAGATCTCCTCTACTCAGCCATCCCCGCACTTGCGACCACTCAACCGCTTTTGCGGCACTGCATGTGCGCATGCACGTCCGATTCTGTGCTTTGGCTTCTGCGTATGGACCCTCGTAAGAACGAAGTCCCAGCTCCAACTGCCCTTCGCATTTGCACCCCCCTCATCCGCAGGTGCGACGTTGCACATGCGTACCAAACCTCGCAGGTACGACACACCAGTGCCAAAACTTCCACTCAACTCAAAAATGGTCTGAAACCTATTTGAAACATATCCGAGCCCCTCGGCACCCCATCCAACCATACCAACAAGTCCATAAGTACTACTCGGACCTATCCAAAGTCTCCAAACATATACGATAATATCACATCAGGGAATCGAAGATCGAAACACAAGTTGAACTTCTCTTAAGTTCAAGAACTTCTGGACTTCAAACCAAGCATCTAATTCAAGCCTAACCAATTGAGATTATTTCCAAACTTTGCACCCAAGTTCCAAATGACAAAATGAACATATTCTAAGTCCTAGAACAATAATCTGAATCTGATATCATCAAAGTTAAATCCTCAAAGTTAACTTCCGGTCAAACTTATGAATTTTTCAAACCTTTAAATGACCAACTTTCGACAAATAAAGCCAAAATATCCTAGGAACCTCCAAATTCGTACATACTCCTAAGTCCAAAATTAACATACGAACCTATTGGAACCATTAAATTTCCAATCCGAGATCGTCTACTCAAAAGTCAAACCTTGGTAAACTCTTACAACTTAAGCTTCCAAAAGTGAAACTAAGTGTTCCAATCATTCTCAAAACTTCGTGAAATCAACCCAAACATTCCTGCAAGTCATCAAACAACAAACACACATATGGGAAGAATCAAATAGGAGAAACATGGCTCAAATAAATAAAACGACTGGTCGGGTCATTATAATTATTCACTTAATGGTTTAATAAATATTTCAATCATTAGGTACACAATACGATGCTAAATTTTCCTTTCATTGGAAACATCATTCGTTGTTATTGATAAGTAAACTATTATGAGTCATCATAGTCGTATATCTGCTTACTCGACATAATCTCTTCCATGTACTACAATATCAGTCTATTACCCAGCAGTTAATGTATCGCGAACGTGTGGGTGTAGTCGCGTTCGCGAAGAGGAAATGGGGAGACTGGGTTCATGCATGGTTGTTATTCGCGATCACAAAGCAGTGTCTACGATCGCGTACATCAGTGGTGGATAGTCATCGCTTTCCCGAGGGGATTTTCGCGATCACGTAGGGTTAATTTTTGGGCGCTTAGTTTTGTGCTTCGCGATTGAGGACTTCTGGGCAGAATTTAAAGTCTTAAAAATGAGGGTTTGAGTTTATTTCACAATTTGATTTTGGGAGCTCGGATTATGGCGATTCGTGGAGAGAATTTCAAGGGAGTGATTGGGGTAAGTGATTCTAACTCGATTTTTCTTAAATTACGTGAATATATCATTATTTTTATCATTTAATTAGTATTTCGGGATAAAACTTTGGGGGAAATGGAGAAAACCTCTTAGGCCGAATTTTTGGGATTTGAGCGGCATTTTGGTGTCGGATTTGAGTAATTTTGGTATGGTTGGACTCGTGGTTGAATGAGTGTTCGGATTTTGTAACTTTTATTAGATTCCGAGACGTGGGCCCAGGGGTTAACTTTTGTGTTGGCTTTTTGACTTTTTATTAAGAACTTAGCATTTTCTTAGGGAATTGATTCTTATAGCTTGAGTTGACTGTATCGAATTGTTTGTGGCTAGATTCGAGGCATTCGGAGGCCAATTTGTGAGGTAGGGGCTTGTTAGCGGAGTGATTCGATTTGCTTGAGGTAAGTATGGTATTTAAACTTGGTTGAGACACCAGTTGCCTGAATTGTTGTGATAGCCACGTGCTTTTGGGTGCGCACATGCATGGGGATGAGCCCATGTGCGGGCACCGGGGGTTATATATTCATGTTTGGGTTGTGCTCGGACTCTTATAACCTAGAACTGATTATTAAGCTTTAATCTATGATATCTCACATGTTGTAACAGTTTATGTGATCTATTTGAGCCATATTGAGGCTACTTAAAGGTTTAACCCCTGGATGAACTTGTTAAATGCTCTTCAGTGATGAAATTGCCGAATTGAGCTACGATAGCACACTTTCCACATGCCTACACTTTAGCATGTCATTTATACCAGTCCAAGGATATGGGAATCCTATTTCATTCATCATATACATGTAAACTTGTTTTATTGCTTATGTATGATATGTTTGGACTAGAGGCATGTGACTATGCCGAGGGATTATGTTATTGGCACGTGAGTTGTCCGTGCATCACATCGTGTGGATCCATATATTGATATTATTGGTACGTGAGTTGTCTGTGCAGCATGTGAGTTAACCGTGCGAATCCATATATTGATAATATTGACACGTGAATTGTCCGTGTCGCACGTGAATTGTCCATGCAAGTTCTATTGTTAGCACATGAGTTGTCCGTGCAGTGTGTGAAACTTCTATTTTCTTGATCATTTATCTTATTTACTTATTTTCTTCCTCTACATTCCATAATACTGTCTGAGCAGGGTATTTGAGAAACTGTGCACATGCACACACGGATATTCTTCTCACAAAGCTTGATGAGTTAGTTCTAAATATTGTTATGTGTTGGTTTAAAAAGGCAGAATTACACCGGAATAACCAGTATCCTCAATAATTTAAGCTTCTCTTACCTTGACTTGTTTATTTACGATACTTATTGATTTGGTTGTACTCATACTATACCTTGCACCTCATATGCAGATCCAGGTATTTTAGGGCGCGGTGGTTGCTGATCGTGGAGTTTTACCTATTCGGAGATTATCGAGGTAGTTGCTTTGGCATTCGCAGACCTTGACTCTCCTCCCCTATATCTCAATTTTACTTATTATGTTCTACCTTTTTAGATAGTGTACCAGACTATGTTATTGTATATATGCTCATGTACTCAGTGACACCCGAGTTTTGGGAAATCCTGTATTGAGTTGTGGCATTTTCATCTAGTTTTTATGAGATTCTTACTTACTTATACCTATTTCGGTATATTTTGAATTTAAGATGTTTGTATATGTGAGTTGTCGTCTTGCCTAGTATCATGATAGGCTCCATCACGGTACTTGTGATTTGGAGTCGTGACAAGTTGATATCAGAGCCTAGGTTACATAGGTCTCACGAGTCATGAGTAGGTTTAGTAGAGTCTTGCGGATCGGCACATAGATGTTTTTACTTATCTTCGAGAGGTTGTCGAACCCTTAGTAAAACTTCACATTCTTGTTGTGCGAATTTGTTAATTCTGGGAACTAAACTTCTGTTATTCTATTCTCTCACAGATGGTGAGGACACGTGCTACTGGATCAGGCGGACGGCCACCGGTACCACCAGCGAGCAGCACCTGTAGACCCACCAATTGCACCAGATCAGGAGCAGATTCCAGATGTGGTTGAGCCGGTGGGACCATCTCAGGCACCAGCTGTGCCCATTATGATTCCAGGCCTTTGGGAGGCTCCTGCCCAGATATTGACTATTTGCACTAGCCTTGCTCAGGTGGTTTTAGTTCAGGCCGGGGGAGGTGCTCAAACTCCCGACGTCATTACTCCAGAGCAGGTGGTGTAGGGACTCCAGACACCAGGGGTATTACCATCCCAGCCGGTTGCAGTTGCTCAGGCCCAGGTGGGTCCCTTTATGAGTAATGAGTAGCACAAGAGGCTAGAGAGATTTGGGAGGCTCATGCCTCCAACATTCAGTGGGGTTGAGTCAGAGGATGTTTAGGACTTCTTGGATAAGTGTCAGGGGATTCTTTGCACAGCGGGTATTCTGAAGACTAGTGGAGTTTCCTTTACTACTTTTCAGTTATCGGGGGCTGCCTTCAGATGATGGGAGGCCTATGAGAGGAGCAGGCCAGTCGGTGCAGCACCACTTTAATGGCATAAGTTCTCCGTTCTCTTCTTGGAGAAGTTTATGCTATAGACCCGCAAGGAGGAGCTGCGCAGGCAGTTCAAGCAGCTATGCCAGGAGGGCATGTTTGTGACCCAGTATGAGATGAGATTTTCAGAGTTGGCTCATCACACGATCTATTTGGTTCCCACGGAGAGAGAGAGAGAGAGAGAGAGAGAGAGAGAGAGAGAGAGAGAGAGAGAGGATTACGAGGTTCATTGATGGCCTCAGCTATCAGTCATCATTCAGTGCATTACCAGTGCAGAGTTCTCACCATGCCTCATTTGCTCAGGCTTCTACAGGCAATTCCCCGGGTTATCAGGAGCAGCAGCTCTGTCAGAGGAGGGGTTGTTTCGAGTGCAGGGACTTGAGTCATCTCAAGAAGGATTTCCCTAGATTGTTGAATGGGATTCCACAGTAGAGTTCTCGGCTGATGATACCAGCACCAGCAGTTACACCACCCGTGTAGCCATCTCGGGGTAGGGCCAAGGCAGCTGGAGAGAAGTGTAGTGAGAGTTAGGCACACAGGTTGAGTTGAGTACAACATTCCACCCTTAGACGGACGGACATTCCGAGCGTACTATTCAGATATTGGAGGATATGCTACGCCTTTGTGTCATAGATTTCGGGGGTTCTTGGGATCGGTTTCTGTGGATTACAGAGTTTGCCTACAACAACAGCTACCAATCGAGCATTCAGATGGCTCCGTATGAGGTTTTGTATGGGAGACGGTGTCGGTCTCCGGTGGGATAGTTTGAGCCGGGTAAGGCTAGGCTATTGGGTGCTGACTTGGTTCAAGATGCTTTGGACAAGGTTAAGTTAATTCAGGATCGGCTTTGCACGGCGTAGTCTATACATAAGAGCTATGTCGATCGGAAGATTCATGATGTTGCTTACATGGTAGGGGAGAAGGTACTACTTAGAGTTTCGCCCATGAAGGGTGTTATGAGGTTCGGGAAGAAGGGCAAGTTGATCCCTTGGTATTTTCGGCCTTTTGAGGTGCATGAGAGGATTGGAGAAGTGGCTTACAAGCTTGCATTGCTGCCTAGTCTATCGAGTGTTCATCCAGTGTTTCATGTTTCTATACTCCGGAAGTATGTCGTAGATCCGTCTCATATTTTAGATTTCAGCACGGTTCAATTGGATGGTGATTATAATTATGATGTGGAGTCAGTGGTCATTTTGGACCAGTAGGTTCTAAAGTTGAGGTCAAAGAATATAGCTTCAGTGAAGGTGTAGTGGAGAGGTCAGCCAGTCAAGGAGGCTACTTAGGAGATCGATGGGGAGATGCGGAGCAGATATTCACCCCTATTTAAGACTCCGGGTATGTTTCTAAACCCGTTCGAGGATGAACATTTGTTTAAGAGGGGAAGGATGTAACGACCCGACCGGTCGTTTTGAATGTTGTAGCCCCGTTCCCCCATTTACTGCTTATTCTACACCTAATTGTTTATATGTAACTTATCGTGGTAGTTGATTTGGTTCCGGGGATGTTTCAGAGTGAATTAGGACACTTAGTCCCAAGGTTGGAAGCTTAAGTTGAAAGAGTTGATCGGATGTTGACTTATGTGTAAACAACTCTGGAATGGAGTTTTGATGGTTCTGATTGCTCCGTATGGTGATTTTGTACTTAGGAGTGTGTCAGGATAGTGATTTGGAGGTCCGTAGTTGATTTTGGCTTGAAATAGCAAGAGTTGGAAAATTAAAAGTTTTGAAAATTGAGAAGTTTGACCGAGAGTTGACTTTGTGGTTACTGGCTTGGATTTTGGTTTCGGAAGTTGGAATAAGTCTGTTGTGTCATTTATGACTTGTGTGAAAAATTTGAGGTCAATCGGACTTAATTTGATAGGTTTCGGCATCGAATGTAGAAGTTAGAAGTTCATAAGTTCATTAGGCTTGAATCGATACACAATTCATGGTTTTAGTGTTGTTTGATGTGATTTGATGTTTCGAGCGAGTTCGTATGAAGTTTTAGGACTGGTTGGTATGTTTGGTTGAGGGCCCGGGGGCCTGGGGTGTGATTCGGATCATGTTCGGCGCATTTGGAACCTTAGAGGAATTGCTGATTTCTGCTACTGGTTTTCTTATACGCGATCGCGAGTGTGATGTCGTGATCGCGAGTGTGATGTCGCAATCGCGAAGAGTTATTGGTCACTGATGGAAATTTGTTCTCTCCCATTGCTAGGTGAGGTATGTGATCGCGTAACTTGAGCAGTTAATGTATCACGAACGCGTGGGCGTAGTCGCATTCGCGAAGAGGAAATGAGGAGACTGGGTTCACGCATGGTTGTTATTCCTGATCGCGTAGCAGTGTCTGCGATCGCGTAGGTCAGTGATGGTTAATCAGTATGTTCGCATGGGTCTTTTAGCAATCGCGTAGGATTAATTTTTGGGCAGCTTAGTTTTGTGCTTCGCGATCGTGAAGCATTTTCCGCAATCGCGATTGAGGACTTCTCGGCAAAATTTAAAGTCTTAAAAATGAGGGTTTGAGTTTATTTCACAATTTGATTTTGGGAGCTCGGATTGAGGCGATTCTTGGAGAGATTTTCAAGGGAGTGATTGGGGTAAGTGATTCTAACTCGATTTTGGTTAAATTACATGAATATATCATTGTTTTTATCATTTAATTAGTGTTTTGGGTTGAAAATTTTGGAAAAATGGAGAAAGCTTCGTATGCCAAATTTTGGGGATTTAAGCGGCACTTTGGTGTCGGATTTGAGTAATTTTGATATTGTTGGACTCATGGTTGAATGGATGTTCGGATTTTGTAACTTTTATTGGATTTCGAGGCATGGGCCCGGGGGGTTGACTTTTGAGTTGACTTTTTGACTTTTGATTAAGAACTTAGCATTTTCATGTGGAATTGATTCCTATAGCTTGCGTTGATAGTATCAAATTGTTTGTGGCTAGATTCGAGGAGTTCAGAAGCCAATTTGCGAGGCACAGGCTTGCTAGCGGAGTGATTCGATTTGCTTGAGGTAAGTATTGTATTTAAACTCGGTTGAGGCACCAGCTGCCTAAATTGTTGTGATAGCCACTTGCTTTTGGGTGCGCACATGCGTGGGGATGAGCCCATGTGCAGGCACCAGGGGTTATATATTCATGTTCGGGTTGTGCTCGGGCTCTTATAAGCCTAGAATTGACTGTTAAGCTTTAAGCTATGATATCTCACATGTTGTAACAATTTATGTGATCTATTTGAGCCATGCTGAGGCTACTTAGAGGTTTAACCCTGAACAAACTTGTTAAATGTGTTTCAGTGATGAAATTGCCGAATTGAGTTGTGATAGCACACTTTGCACATGCCTACACTTTAGCATGTCATTTATACCAGTCTAAGGACATGAGAATCTTGTTTCATTCATCATATACATGTAAAAGTGCTTTATTGCTTCTGTATGATATGTTTGGACTGGAGGCCTGTGACTATGCCGGGTGGATTATGTTATTGGCATGTGAGTTATCCATGCGGATCTATATATTGATATTATAGGCACGTGAGATTTTCGTGCAGCACGTGAGTTGTCCGTGCGGATCCATATATTTATATTATTGGCACGTGAGTTTTTTGTGCAGCACGTGATTGTTTGTACAGCATGTGAGTTGTCTGTACAGCACGTAAGTTACCCGTGCAGATCCATATAATGATAATATTGACATGTGAGTTGTCTGTGTCGCATGTGAGTTGTCCGTGTCGCATGGGAGTTGTCTGTGCAGGTTATATTGTTAGCACGTGAGTTGTCCGTGCAGTGTGTGGAACTTGTATTTTCTTCATCATTTATCTGATTTACTTGTTTTCTTCCTCCACATGCCATAATACTGTCTGAGCAGGGTATTTGAGAAACTGTGCACATGCACACACGGATATTCTTCTCATGAAGCTTGATGAGTTAGTTCTAAATATTGTTATGTGTTGGTTTAAAAGGGCATAATTACACCGTAATAATTATATCCTCAATAATTTAAGCTTCATTTACCTGTGCCTTGTTTATTTATGATACTAATTGAGTTGGTTGTACTCACACTACACCCTGCACCTCGTGTGCAGATCTAGGTATTTTCGGGCACGGTGGTTGCTGATCGTGGAGTTGTACATGTTTGGAGATTATCGAGGTAGTTGTTTTGGCTTCCGCAGACCTTGACTCTCCTCCCCTATCTTTCAGTTTTACTTATTTTGTTCTACTTTCTTAGATAGTGTACCATACTATGTTATTGCATAGATGGTCATGTACTCAGTGACACGGGGGTTTGGGGAAATATTTTATTGTGTTGTGCCATTTTCATCCAGTTTTTATGAGATTCTTACTTACTTAAACCTATTTCAGTATATTTTGAATTTAAGATATTGGTATGTGTGAGTTATTGGCATGCCTAGTATCATGATAGGCACCATCACGGTACTTGTGATTTGGGGTCGTGACAAGTTGGTATTAGAGCCTACGTTACATAGGTCTCACGAGTCATGAGCAGGTTTAGTAGAGTCTTGCATATCAATGTGGAGACGTTTGTACTTATCTTCGAGAGGTAGCCGAACCCTTAGGGAAACTTTACATTCGTGTATTCTTGTCGTGTGAATTTGTTGATTCCGGGAACTAAACTTCTGTTATTCTATTCTCTCACGGATGGTGAGGACACGTGCTACCGGATCGAGCGGATGACTTACTAGGGCCACGAGAGGTCGGGGCCGTGGTAGAGGTCGAGGTGCAGCTCGTACAACAGCACCTGTAGACCCACCAATTGCTCCAGCTCAGGAGCAAGTTCCAGATGTGGTTAAGCCGGTGGGACCATCTCAGGCACTAGTTATGCCCATTGTGATTCCAGGCCTTCACGAGGCTTTGGCCTAGATATTAACTGTTTGCACTAGCCTTGCTTAGGCAGTTTTTGTTCAAGCCGCAACTGCCACTTCTCGGGCTGGGGGAGGTGCTTAGACTCCCGCCGCCCATACTCCAGAGCAGATGGGGTAGGGACTCCAGATACTGGGGGTATTACCAGCCCAGCCAGTTACAGTTATTCAGGCCCAGGTAGGTCCCGTTATGAGTGATGAGGATCAAAAAAGGCTAGAGAGATTAGGGAGGCTCAGTCCTCCATCATTCAGTGGGGCTGAGTCAGAGGATGCTCAGGACTTTTTGGATAGGTGCCAGTGGATTCTTCGCACAGCGGGTATTCTAGTGACTAGTGGAGTCTCCTTTACTTATTTTCAGCTATCGGGGGCTGCCTTCAGATGGTGGGAGGCCTATAATAAGAGCAGACCAGTCGGTAGAGAACCACTTTCATTGCATAAGTTCTCTGTTCTCGTCTTGGAGAAGTTTGTGCCACAGACCTATAGGGAGGAGCTGCGTATGCAGTTCGACCAGCTACGCCAGGAGGGCATGTTTGTGACCCAGTATGAAATGAAATTTTCAGAGTTGGCTCGTCACGCCATCTGGTTGGTTCCCACAGAGAGGGAAAGGATTAGGAGGTTCATTGATGGCCTCAGTTATTAGTTGCATTTTATTATAACTCTAGAGAATGCATCAGGTGCTAGGTTCGACGAGGTGGTTGATATTGCGGGTTTTTCTAGTTGAATCATCATGTTGGAACACATCTTCACGTTCGTTGTGTACTCCAACATTATAGGAATTGTTCATATCATTAACTACCATATCTGATTTTTTGTTTTCTAATAGAAAAGAATCAAACTTTGTTAGTAACAAATGAATGGATCAAAGTAATTACACAATTTTCTATGCCCCACGGTGGGCGCCAAATTATTTACCCGTAAAATTGTACAGTTGAATTTGTAACGTGGGTTTTAGACATGTGAATTAGTTTAGTCCAAAACTATGAAAGAAATAATAACAGAAAAAAGATTATAAAATAACTTTGAGGAAATACAAGCCTGACTATGAGTTTATCTTCTTCGATGGCAATAAGAAGAGCAATATTAAGAATAAAATAAAGAGAGCAATTTGGTATAATGAGAGTTGATTTATCTTGGAATACAGAATATTTTGTGCCCTACAATAGATACTAATTCTCCCATTTGCTGACTCATATATTACTTGTCTCCAGTTACACGTGTCACCTCGTCATTCATCCATTTGTCACCAACCAATTTTACCCCATACACCATGAACATTGGGTATTCATTTCACCAGTTGTCTGATGGGACAAATCTAGAAGGAGAGGCAAAACAAGAAAATAAATAAAAAAGAAATAAAACATTGAAATAAAAGGAGTTAATAAGATGAAAGATATAACTTGATTATAATCACTCCAAAGTTATATTTATCAGATCAAAGCACCTACTATTTGGATGGCACTGAATAGTAAAGTTAGGATCCTTTGATTTGTATATTAGTTGTACACAATTACACAATAATTATATCACGGTGAATATAAATTGTAATGACCCGATCGGTCGTTTTGAGCTTTAGCGTTCCATTCGATGGTTTGAGACTTTGAGTAGCTTCATATGATGTATTATTACTTCAGTGTATGGTCGGTTCTGGTTTTCGAAGTGGCTCGAGATTGATTTTGAAGAATGACCCTTGATTTGGAACCTTTAAATTGGAAGAGTTGACCAAGGTTTGACTTTTGGGTAAACAAACTCGAAATCGGATTTTGATTGTTCCGATAGGTTTGTATGATTATTTTGGACTTGTACGTATGTTCGAATTTAGTTTCGGAGGTTCCTAGAAGAATTCGACACTATTTGTCGAAAGTGGCACTTTGAAGAAATTAAGAGTTCATAAGTTAGACCAAGAGTTGACTTTTATGTTATTGGACTCCAATTGGTGTTTCGAGACTTTGGATAGGTCTACAACAACAACAACAACAACCCAGTGGAGTCCCACAAGTGGGGTCTGGGAAGGGTAATGTGTAGGCAGACCTTACCCTGGGGAGTAGAGAGGCTGTTTTCGAAAGACTCTTGGCTCGAAATGAACAATAGAAACAAGTAAATATCAACAATAGGCCAGGAAAATGATACCAACAATGGATGAGCCAGAAAAACATATGGAAGATAGTAATAATAATAGCAATATTAATAGCAACAAGTAGAAACAACGCAAGGTACTAGAGAACTGAAGCGGACGATAGTACTAATACCACCCTAACACTAGCCCTCAGAAAATCAATGAAAAGGTACTAGCTGACTAGCCCTAATAAACCCTGAACAGGTCTACAAAACACACTATAACCTATTACCCTTCTACCCTAATCTTCGACCTCTACACCTTCCTATTAAGGGCTATTTCCTCGATAAGCTGAAGTCACACCATGTCTTACCTGATCACCTCTCCCCAATACTTCTTAGGTTGCCTTCTAGCTCTTCTCCTACCTACCAGCGCCAACCTTTCACACCTTCTCACTGGGGCATCTAGGCTTCTCTTTCTCATATGCCCGAACCATCTAAGTCTCGCTTCTCACATCTTATCCTCCATAGGAGCCACACCCACTTTCTCCCGAATAACTTAATTCCTAATCTTATCTATCCCAGTGTTCCCGCAACATCCATCGCAATATCCTCATTTCAGCTACGTTCATCTTCTGGATATGGGAGTTCTTGACTGGCCATCATTCTTCCCCATACAACATAGTCTGTCTAACCATTGCATTATAGAACTAACCTTTAAGTTTAGGTGGCACATCCTTGTCACACAGGACGCCAGATTCTAATCTCCATTTCATCCACCCTGCCCCTACATGGTGTGTGACATCTTCATCAATCTCTTCGTTCCCTTGGATAACTGACCCATGATACTTGAAACTTCCTCTCTTAGGGATGCCTTGCAAATCAAGCCTCACGTCTATATTCGCTCCCCCCATTATGTCTCTGAACTTGCTCTCTAAGTACTCCGTCTTAGTCCTGCTCAACTTGAAACCTTTAGACTCTATGGTCTGTCTCCAAACCTCCAACTTCTTGTTGACACCGCCTCGTGTCTCATCAATTAATAGTATATCGTCAGCTAATAACATACACTATAGCACCTCCACTTGAATATGATGCATCAGTGCATCCATCGCCAAAGCAAATAAGAACGGGCTAAGTGCAGATCCTTGGTGTAACCCTATCCCAACTGGGAAATGATCCTAGTTTCCTCCCACATTCCTCACCCGAGTCTTAGATCCTTCATACATATCCTTAATGTCTAATGTATGCTAGAGGAACACCTCTAGCCTCAAGGCATCTCTAAAGGACCTCCCTAGGGACCTTGTCGTATGCTTTCTCTAGGTAATTAAACACCATATGCGGATCCTTCTTCTTATACCTGTATTGTTCCACCAACCTCCTAACAAGATGGATGGCTTTCGTAGTTGAACGTCCCGACATGAAACCGAACCGGTTCTCGAAAATAGACAAAGTCCTCCTTACCCTTGCTTCCACCACCCTCTCTCAAACTTTCATAGTGTGACTAAGTAACTTGATACCCCTATAATTGTTAGAATTTTGGATATTACCATTATTCATGTACAACAAAATCATTGTACTCCACCTCCACTCCTTGGGCATCTTTTTCATCAAAAATAATGTTAAATGGCTTAGTCAGCCATTCTAAGCCAGCCCTACCCATATACCGGTCGCTCTGACCCTGCTCATCTTATGCACCGCCCATACGACCTCCTTAAAACTAAAGCGTCTACAATACCTAACATCACAACGACTCGTGGAGTGCTTCAAATCGCCTAGCACAATGTGCCTATCCCTCTCGTCATTCAAGAGTCCATTGAAGTAAGTCTGCCACCTTTGCTTGATTTGTGCCTCTTCCATTAAAACTCATCCCTCCTCGTCTTTGATGTACCTCACTTGGTCCAGATGATGAGATTTCCTCTCTCTCACCTTAGCCATCCGAAACAACTTTATGACCTTGCTTTTATCCCTCAGTTCTTCATACAAACAGGCAAACCCTATAGTCTTAGCCTCCATGACCGCCAGCTTCGCCTCCTTCTTAGCCTTCTTATACCCTTCTCTGATGGTCCTCTTCTCCTCCTCGTCAGTGCTCTCTACTAGCTTCAAATATGCCGCTTTCTTCACTTCTACTTTCCTTTGGACCTCCTTGTCCCACCACTAAAATCTTTTGTGTCCGCCAACGTAACCTTTCAAGATACACCTCCCTTGCATCCTCCCTAATGCAGTCTTTCATCTTCGTCCACATACCATCCGCGTCCCCACTACTCCTCTAAGCCCCTACAACCAACAACTTCTCCTGCAACTCCTGAGCCTTATCCTAAGTCAAAGCTTCCCACCTGATCTTTGATCGACTCCACCCCACCCTCTTCTTCCTCCTCATCACCATATCTAAGTCCATCACCAAAAGTATGTGCTGAGTCGTGAGGTTCTCACTCGGGATAACCTTGCAATTAATGCACAAACCTTTATCACACCTCTTAAGAAGGAGACGATTGATTTGGGTCTTCATCGTCGTATTCTTGAAGGTAACAAAGTGCTCCTCCCTCTTCTAAAAACCCGAATTTGCTATAACCAAATCAAACGCCTTAGTGAAAACCAACAACGAAGTACCTCCTCCATTTCTAACCCCAAAACCAAAGCCGCCATGCACCTCTTCATTGCTCCCAGCTGACTTCCCGATATACCTATTAAAATCCCCTCCTATGAATATCACTTCAATAGATGGAATACCATGCACAACCTTATCCAAACCTTCCTAAAAATGCCTTTTAACCTCTTTGTCAAGGCCCATTTGGGGTGCGTAAGCACTAATAACTTTCAAAGTGTGCCTTTCAACCACTAACTTAATAGTCATCAGTCTATCATTCACCCGACTAACATCTACCACTAGCTCTCTGAGGTCCTTGTACACCAAGATGCCAACTCCGTTCTTACCCATCCTATCTCCTGAGTACCATAGTTTAAACCGGTCCGCCTCCCGCGCCCTAGACCCTACCCACCTAGTCTCTTGAACACAGATAATATTAACCTTCCTCTTCTAGAGAATCTTTGCTAATTCTATAAACTTCCCTGTCAAAGTCCCTATGTTCCAAGATCCAATTCTCAACCTAAAGGTTCCCTTGTGCCCCTTACCATCCCTGCCCCTTGCCACACCCCTGCCCTACCCCTCACCCCACCTGAGGACATGTCCTTAATTTACCATTATCAATCGAACCACTATAACCGACAATTTTTTAAGGGCCAGAAAGTAATAAAATAACATGTAACTATAAGACCGTAATCATGATAACAAATAAGCACACTAATAAATGCCTAAACTAACACGAAAACCGTTTAAATAACATTAAAGAAAGAAGTGTGTTGACAAGTGGACATGAGGTACCAACTCCCGAGAATAGAACCTGGAATAGAGTCTTGGTATACACACCATTGTTGCGGCACCCGACGCGTTCACGTCCTTGCTGACGCCCACCCTGGCTGCTCTTCTATGTTTGCGCGTACGCCTCCTGCTCGTCTCCAACAACCACCGAATATTACCTAAAAGACACATAAAAATACTATAGGACCAAAAATAAAAGGGGGAGAGGGGGGATGTCACCGCTACCACGGGTGGTTTGAAGCCCTAAAAGGGATAAATGCAGCGAAAAAGGGGTGGGGGAAGGTTTCCGAGCAAGCTTGAACATAAGTAAAAAGAAGAAGAAAAAGGCTGTCGGACCTGGCTCGCCGGCGACAACAACAAGTGCTAAAAAACACACAAGGGATAAAAAGAAAAGAGGGGGGAGAGGGATATGTTGATACCGATCAGCAAAGAACGGGATAGAAGAAGAAGAGAAAGGGTGGAGGGGAGAATAACTGGTCTCCGGTAGGACAACAGTCACTAGAAGTAGTGGCTACTGTTAGGGTTAGGGAGCGGTAGAAGAAGAGAAAGTAGGAAGAGAAGAGGGTGGGAGAACAAAGAGAGAGAGAGATAGAGAGAGAGAGGATTAGGTGAAACGAAAAACTTACCTGGTCGTGTAGCGGTCGCCGGCTTCGACGCTAGTGGTGTTACCAGTCAGAAATCGACCGTTGAAGTTGAAAAGAGAGATAACAAGTCGAGGATTAAAATTTGGAAATATAAGATTATGAAAATTGGAATTCAATTTGGATAGGTCTATATAGTAGAATTGAACTTGTGTGCAAAGTTTGGAAGTAATCCGAAGTGTTTAAGTGTGATTCAGACACTCACTTGAAAGCATGAAGATTTAACAACTTAAAGAGAAATTCTATTAGGTTTGAGCCTCGATTCTTTGTTGTGATGTTCCCGTGGGTGTTTTAAGGCTTTGGATAAGTTTGAATAATATATTTGTATTTGTTGGTATGATTGGATGGGGTCCCGAGGGGCTCGGGTGTGTTTTGGATCATTGATTGAGAAACTAGTTAAGTCAAGGATTTGGAGTTTGACCATGGTAAATATCGGGTCAAGATGACCTCTTTTCGGTGTTTTGAATGCACAAGCAGGTTCGTAGCATATTTTACGATTGAAATGCATATATGTTTTGCGTCTGGGAGGTTCCGAATGAATTTTGGGTGCTAAAACGACGATTTTCTTATTGCTGTTTTTTTTTTCTGGTGTAAATAATTAAGAAACTACCATTTATATCCCTAAAATTTGTAGACTTCCTTTAAAACATCAAAACATCATATATCTCTCATTTTAAGTTCAAATTGGGTGATTCAAAAGGCTATCTTAGATGTAATCTCGTAAGGATCATGTTCGAATTATCCAACATAAATTTTGAGATCATCTAGGATCTGATTCAGGCTGGGAGTTGGTCCACAGTTAGGAGCGTGAAGAGAGGGAGTCCAGTTTGGGTGGTTTCAGCGGAGTTTCTTCTGGGGGTCTGTCCCACCACATTATGGGTCGTCCTTATAGGCCCGATGAGATGGCTCATCCAGCTCATCGTGGTGCATCAGTTATCCACAGTTCTTACAGTGCTCATTCGGGTCAGTCATCATTTAGTGCATTACTAGTGCAGAGTTCTCACCATGCCTCGTCTGCTCAGGTTTCTACAGGCAGTTCCTCAGGTTATCAGGAGCAGCATCTTCATTAGAGGAGAGGTTGTTTCGAGTGCAGGGACTTGAGTCATCTCAAGAGGGATTGCCCTAGATTGCTGAGTGGGGTTCCACAATAGTGTTCTTGGCCGATAATACCAGCACCAGCAGTTACACCACTCGCTCAGCCAGCTCAGGGTAGGGCCCAGATAGCTAGAGGTCGCCCTAAAGGGGGAGGATGATCATGTGGTGGTCAGGCTTGATTCTATGTTATTCCTGCCAGGCCAAAGGCCATTGCTTCAGACACAGTGATCACAGGTATTGTTTCAGTATGCCACAGGGATGCTTTCACATAATTTGACCCTAGTTCTACTTATTCCTATGTATCATCCTATTTTACTCGTTATTTGGATATGCCTCGTGAGTCCTTAGTCCTACTTGTTCATATATCTACATCGGTGAGAGATGCGATTGTTATAGACCGTGTTTATCGTTCGTGTGTGGTGACTATTGGGGGAGTGGAGACTAGAGTCGATCTCTTATAACTTAGTATGTTGATTTTGATGTGATTTTGGGTATGGATTAGCGGTCTCCATGTCATGCTATTCTGGATTGTCACACTAAGACTGTGACGTTGGCGATGCATGGGTTGCCAAAGATCGAGTGGAGAGGTTCTCTAGATTATGTTTCCAATAGGGTGATTTCATATTTGAAGGCCCAACGGATGGTTGGGAAGGGGTGTCTATCATATTTGTCCTTTGTGAGGGATGTTGGTGCTGATACGCCCACTATTGATTTTTTTTCTGGTAGTTCAAGACTTTCCGGATGTGTTTCCTGCAAACCTGTCGGGTATGCCACCCAACAGGGACATTGACTTTGGTATTGGCTTGGTGCAGGGCACACAACCCATTTCTATTTTTTCGTATCGTATGGCACCAACAGAGTTGAAGGAGTTGAAAGAACAGCTTCAGGAGCTCCTTGATAAGGGGTTTATTCGGTCTAATGTATCGCCTTCGGGTGCATTGGTTCTATTTATGAAGAAGATGGATGGTTCTATCCGGATGTGCATCGACTATAGGCAGTTGAACAAAGTTACAATCAAGAACAAGTATCCTTTGCCGCACATTGATGATCTATTTGACCAGCTTCAGGGAGCGAGAGTGTTCTCTATGATTGATTTGAGGTCTAGGTATCACCAGTTGAAGATCCGGGACTCAGATATTTTGAAGATGGCATTCAGGACCCGCTACGGTTACTATGAATTCCTTTTTATGTCTTTTGGGCTAACCAACGCCCTAGCAACATTCAAGCATCTGATGAATAGTGTGTTTCAGCCATATCTTGATTTGTTTGTCATAGTATTCATTGATGACATCCTGATGTACTCACGTATCCAGGAGGAGCATGAATTGCATTTGAGGATTGTACTTCAGAGGTTGAGTGAGGAGAAGCTTTATGTAGAGTTCTCCAAGTGTGAGTTTTGGCTTAGTTCGATGGTGTTCTTAGGGCATATGGTGTCCAGCGAGGGGATTAAGGTGGATTTAAAGAAGATAAAGGCGGTTCATAGTTGGCCCAGACTGTCTTCAGCTACTGAGATTCAGAGTTTTCTCTGCTTGGTCGGATATTATTGTCGCTTTGTGGAGGGTTTCTCGTCCATTGCAGTGTTATTGACCAAATTGACCCAAAAGGGTGCTCCATTCAGGTGGTTGGATGAGTGTGAGAAGAGTTTTCAAAAGCTCAAGACTGCTTTGACCACAGCTTCAGTTCTAGGTTTTGCCTTCAGCGTCAGGCTCTTATACAGTGTATTGTGATGCTTCTCGAATTGGTATTGGGTGTGTCTTGATGCATGAGGGTAGAGTGATTGTTTATGTTTCGCGTCAGTTGAAGCCCTATGAGAAGAACTACCATGTTCATGATTTGGAGTTGGCAGCTATCGTTCATGCATTGAAGATTTGGAGGCATTATCTCTACGATGTGTCTTGTGAGGTATTTATGGATCATCGGAGTCTCCAGCACTTGTTCAAACAAAAATATCTAAATTTGAGGTAGTGGAGATGGTTGGAGCTGCTAAAGGACTATGATATCACCATTATGTATCATCCCTAGAAGGCCAATGTGGTGGTCGATGCCTTGAGTAGAAAGGCAGGGAGTACGAGTAGCCTTGCATTCATTCATGTTGGTGAGAGACTGCTTGCATCAGATGTTCAGTCCTTGGCCAATCAGTTTGTGAGATTAGATGTTTCGGAGCCTAGTCGGGTTCTAGCTTGTGTGGTTACTTCGTCTTCCTTATATGATTGCATCATAGAGCGTCAGTATGATGATCCCCATTTGTTTTTCTTAAGGACACAATTCAGCACAATAATGCTAAGGAAGTTACTATTGGGCATGATGGGGTGTTAAGGATGCATGGTCGGATCTGTGAACCCAATGTAGATGGGTTGCGTGAGTTGATTCTTGCGGAGGCCCACAGTTCGTGGTATTCTATTCATCCCGGTGCCGCAAAGATGTATCAGGACTTGAGGCAACAATATTCGTGGAGGAGGATGAAGAAGGATATAGTAGGGCTTGTAGCTCGGTGCCTAAATTATCAATAGGTGAAGTACGAGCATCAGAGACCGGGTGGATTGCTTCAGAGGCTTGAGATTCAAGAGTAGAAATGAGAGTGTATCACCATGGATTGTGTAGTTGGACTCCCACGGACTTCGAGAAAGTTTGATGCTATTTGGGTGATTGTGGATCGGTTAACCAAGTCCGCGCATTTCATTCCAGTTGGGGTTACTTATTCTTCGGAGTGGTTGGCTGAGATCTACATCCGCGAGATTGTTCACTTTCACTGTGTGCCGGTGTCTATCATTTCAGATCGGGGCACGCAGTTTACATTGCAGTTTTAGAGAGCAGCGCAGCGAGAGTTAGGCACACAGGTTGAGTTGAGTACAACATTCTACCCTCAGACGAACGGACAGTCCGAGCGCACTATTCAGATATTGGAGGATATGATACGTGCTTGTGTCATAGATTTTGGAGGGGTTCTTGGGATCAGTGTCTACTACTTGTAGAGTTTGCCTACAACAACAACTACCAATCGAGCATTCAGATGGCTCCGTATGAGGCTTTGTATAAGAGACGGTGCCGGTCTCTGGTGGGATGGTTTGAGCCGGGTGATGCTATGCCATTGGGTACTAACTTGGTTCAGGACGCTTTGGACAAGGTTAAGTTGATTCGGGATTGGCTTCGCACGGCACAGTCTATACAGAAGAGCTACGCCGATCGGAAGGTTCATGATGTTGCTTACATGGTGGGGGAGAAGGTACTACTTAGAGATTCATCCATGAAGGGTGTTTTGAGGTTCGGAAAGAAGGGAAAGTTGAGCCCTCGATATATTAGGCCTTTTAAGGGTGCTTGAGAGGATTGGAGAGACGGCTTATAAGCTTGCATTACCGCCTAGTCTATCGAGTGTTCATCTAGTGTTTCATGTTTCTATGCTCCAGAAGTATGTCGGCGATCTGTCTTATGTTTTGGATTTCAGCACGGTTCAATTGGATGGTGACTTAACTTATGATGTGGAGCCGATGGTTATTTTGGACCGGCAGGTTCGAAAGTTGAGGTCAAAGAACATAGCTTCAATGAAGGTGCAGTGGAGAGGTCAGCCAGTCGAGGAGGCTACTTGGGAGACCGAGGGGATAATGCGGAGCAGATATCCACTCCTATTTGAGACTCCAAGTATGTTTTTAGACCCATTCGAGGACGAACGTTTGTTTAAGAGGGGGAGGATGTAATAACATGGCCGGTCATTTTGAGTGTTGTAGCCCCATTCCCCCATTTACTACTTATTCTACGCCTAATTGTGTATATGTGACGTGCCGGGGTATTTGGTTTGGTTCCGGGGATGTTTCGGAGTAAATTGAGACACTTAGTCCAAAGGTTGGAAGTTTAAGTTGAAAGAGTTGATCGGATGTTGCCTTATGTATAAATAATTCTGGAATGGAGTTTTGATGGTTCTGATAGCTCCGTATGGTGATTTTGGACTTAGGAGTGTGTCCGGATAGTGATTTGGAGGTCCGTAGTTAATTTTAGATTGAAATGGCAAATGCTGGAAATTAGAAGTTTTGGAAATTGAGAAGTTTGACCGAGAGTTGACTATGTGGTTACCGGGCACGGATTTTGGTTTCGAAAGTTTGAATAGGTCTGTTGTGTCATTTATGACTTGTGTGCGAAATTTGAGGTCAATCGGACTTGATTTGATAGGTTTCGGCATCAAATGTAGAAATTAGAAGTTCATTAGTTCATTAGGCTTGAATCGATACGCGATTCGTGGTTTTAGTATTGTTTGATGTAATTTGACGCTTCGAGCGAGTTCGTATGAAGTTTTAGGACTGGTTGGTATGTTTGGTTGAGGTCCTGGGGGCCTCGGGTGTGATTCAGATCACGTTCAGCGCATTTGGAACCTTAAAGGAACTCCTGATTTCCACTACTAGTTTTTTTATATGCGATCGTGAGTGTGATGTCGCGATCGCGAAGGGTTGTTGGTCACTGATAGAAATTTGTTCTCTCCCATCGCTAGTGAGGTCTGCAATCACGTAGCTTGAGCATTTAATGTATCGCGAACGTGTGGGCGTAGTCGCGTTCGCGAAGAGGAAATGAGGAGATTGGGTTCACGCGTGGTTGTTATTCGTGATCGCTTAGCAGTTTCTGCGTTCGCGTAGGTCAGTGATGGTTAGTCATCGCATTCGCGTGGGGATTTTAGCGATCGTGTAGGGTTAATTTTTGGGCAGCTTATTTTTGTGCTTCGCGATCGCGAAGCATTTTCCGCGATCGCGATTAAGGATTTCTGGGCAGAATTTAATGTCTCAAAAACGAGGGTTTGAGTTTATTTCACAATTTGATTTTGGGAGCTCGGATTGAGGCAATTCTTGGAGATATTTTCAAAGGAGTGATTAGGGCAAGTGATTCTAACTCGGTTTTGGTTAAATTACATGAATATATCATTATTTTCATCATTTAATTAGTGTTTTGGGTTGAAAATTTGGGGGAAATGGAGAAATCTTCTTAGGCCGAATTTTGGGGATTTGAGCGACACTTTTGTGTCGGACTTGAGTAATTTTAGTATGGTTGGACTCGTGATTGAATGGGCATTCAGATTTTATAACTTTTATTGGATTCCGAGACGTGGGCCCGGGGTTACTTTTGAGTTGACCTTTTGACTTTTGATTAAGAACTTATCATTTTCATACGGAATTGATTCATATAGCTTGAGTTGACTGTATCGAATTGTTTGTGGCTAGATTTGAGGCGTTCGGAGGCCGATTCGTGAGGCAAGGGCTTGCTAACGGAGTGATTCGATTTGCTTGAGGTAAGTATCGTATTTAAACTCGGTTGAAGCACTAGTTTCCTGAATTATTGTGATAGCCATGTGCTTTTGGGTGCGCACATGCTTGGGGATGAGCCCATGTGCGGGCACCGGGGGTTATATATGCATGTTCGGGTTGTGCTCGGGCTCTTATAAGCCTAGAATTAACTGTTAAGATTTAAGCTATGATATCTCACATGTTGTAACAGTTTATGTGATCTATCTTAGCCATGCTGAGGCTTTTTAGAGGTTTAACCCATGAACGAACTTGTTAAATATGTTTCAGTGATGAAATAACCGAATTGAGCTGCGATAGCACACTTTGCACATGCCTACACTTTAGCATGTCATTTATACTAGTCCAGGGACATGATAATTTTATTTCATTCATTATATACATGTAAACTTGCTTTATTGCTTCTGTATGATATGTTTGGACTGGAGGCTTGTGGCTATGCCGGGCGGATTATATTATTGGCATGTGAATTGTCCGTGCAACACGTGATTTGTCCGTTCGGATCTATATATTGATATTATTGGCACGTGAGTTGTCCGTGCGGATCCATATATTGATATTAATGGCACGTGAGTTATCCGTGCAGCACGTGAGTTGCCCGTGCGGATCCATATATTGATAATAGTGACACATGAGTTATCCGTGTCGCACGTGAGGTATCCGTGCAGGTTCTATTGTTAGCACGTGAGTTATCCGTGCAGCACGTGAGTTATCCGTGCAATGTGTGAAACTTGTATTTTCTTGATTATTTATCTGATTTACTTGTTTCCTTCCTCTACATGCCATAATACTGTCTGAGCGGGGAATTTGAGAAACTGTGCACATGCACACGCGGATATTCTTCTCACGAAGCTTGATGAGTTAGTTCTAAATATTGTTCTGTGTTGGTTTAAAAAGGCGGAATTACACCAGAATAAGTAGTATCCTCAATAATACAAGCTTCTCTTACATTGCGTTGCTTATTTATGATACTTATTGAGTTGGTTGTACTCATACTATACCTTGCACCTCGTGTGCAAATCCAGGTATTTTCGAGTACGGTGGTTGCTGATCGTGGAGTTTTACCTGCTCGGAGATTATCGAGGTAGCTACTTTGGCATCCGCAGACCTTGAGTCTCCTCCCCTATCTCTCAGTTTTACTTATTCTGTTCTACTTTCTTAGACAGTGTACCAGACTATGTTATTATATAGATACTTATGTACTCAGTGACACCCGAGTTTTGGGAAATTTTGTATTGCGTTATGGAGTTTTCATCCAATTTTTATGAGATTATTACTTACTTAAACCTATTTCAGTATATTTTGAATTTAAGATGTCGGTATGTGTGAGTTGTCGGCTTTCCTGGTATTATGATAGGCGCCATCACGGCACTTATGATTTGGGGTCATGACACATTAGCACAAAACTAAGCCATCAGATCTGAATCCATCTAACTCAACCAAGCCACGCAGGTTGCCAAACCCTAGAGTATAACCACAAAACACCGGTAAAGCCTCACCACACCATGCTGATCCAAATCACTACCAAGCTGGTCTATTTCTTCGAATTCCTCTAGACTTGCCTTCAAGCTAACACTCCTCCTTACTAGTACACTATGATCCTTAATCCTAAAGCTCATTCCAAGAGATCCTAGCATGAAACCACGTCGTCTCAAGACCCATAATCCATTATATTCCATCTTAAACACCCAAGAATACCGCAACTAAGATACCCACTCTGTAGAGAACTTCTGTGAATCTGAAGTTGTTTCTTTAACCTCTCTATACTGGAATGTAGAATCACTAATGATATAGAACTACCGCAAGTGGCGACACCATCCAATGAAAATCGCAGATCTCAGCCATATACTAATCCGAAAAATCCTTGACTACCGCGTATGAATCGTGAACTCACAAGAACCTTCTCGAGAGTCATCAACTCTACTCTAATCTTCAATGCACTGCTACGAGCCGAACAACAGGTACTCCATTAGCACACAAATACCTCAAGAAGTAACCCACACACTAAGAACCTGAGTGAAACCCTACTCCATGCACACTACCTCCACCACGAACAACAAACCCGAAACATTGCATGATTTCGGGTACTCCTATAAAGTATAGAACATCATACATTCAGTGATTCCCTTGATCAAGTCATCCTCAAAGCCAACCTCTTCAAGTCACAACTGATCCACAAATATGCCTCAGACCAAAACTAATATAACACATAACCATACAATCAGATCGTCGATAACAGACTCCCCCCACTTGGCTCAGAGCCATAGAACACAACATCCGATAATACCATAATACCCTTACTCTATAACTGCCATAATCCCACACTATAAGTCAACTAAATCCTTCATGAAATCATGTAACCCTAATCATAAGGTAACTCAACCCATCCGCTCAATGCATATCCATCCTTATGATAGTCATGCAAACTTCCTTAAGTGATCCGAACTCAAATTGCAGCCCATACGTATCTGGTTGGTAGAAATAAAACTCTTCACAGAAATCTCATAGAGATCACACAACCTCAGAACATCCCGCAGGAGATAACTCATCTACTTAGACTCAAACTGGCATCTCACTACACCCTAACATGGACACAACCACTATATTATCGCTAAATCTTTCCGAATCTAAACTCGTCAACAAGGCATAAGAATCCACCCCATACCACAAATTAACAACATGAAAGACCCCTCAACACGCTCATAACTCGAGATTGCATCACACATCAAGGCATAAGTCAACCATCTAGTCCTTTACGCCCTAAGCAAATCCTTCTCATCACATCCAAACCATCTAAGCACAGCCCTCAGTCACATAGTACTCATCATATAGCTATCCAACAACTCATTGAGCCATCAATCCAACTCCTAGGAACACTACCAGACATATAAGTCCAAAAGCACATACTCGTACAATTAAATCTACCGAGCCTGAGCAGCGGTCTGAACTTTCCCTCAAGTCCTCCATACTGGCCTAACTCCACAACAAAGAGAATACATATTGCAACTCATCCATGATATCACAAGCCGTCGATGCATTATTGGTACCGGATGATCAACATAACACATGAGGGGATGGAAGGAAATCAAGATATACGCTTCAAGTTGAATCAACGTTGCACGATAAAGAAGAAAAGATGGGAAGTTTCCTAGATGCCATGTAGCCTCTCGAAGATAAGAATGGATGCCATCATACTGATCCGCAAGACTCTACTAGACACTTTCTCATGACTCCTAGAAACCTATGAACCTAAAGCTCTGATACCAACTTGTCACGGCCCAAAATCCACTTAGTCTTGATGGCACCTAACCCAACCCGCTAGGTAAGCCAAATAACAGTCAACACATTTGTAATGAAATAAAAGTGGTCAACAAATGATATAACTGAATTTCTCTACAATATCCCAAGTTGTGGTACAAGTCATGAGCCATTAAGACTAGATTTACAAAACTAGTATGAAATAAATACGACATCTGTTTGAAATGTATATAAACAGAATTCGAATCTAAAACTACCAAGGACAAGTGGTAGCTATGTCCAGAAGTCAGATGCCTCTTTAGTGCCAGCTTCCGTCATCCACAGCATCTTAGCTCCAAGATCTGCACATAAGGTGCAGAAGTGTACTATGATTACAACTGACCCATGTACTAGCAAGTATCATAACTAACCTCGACGAGGTAAGAGAAGCAAGAATTATAAATTATGCTCGCTAGTCACTTGTACAGTTCATAACTCTAACAAGTACAGAACAATAACAGGATCATGTCATGAATCACAGAATAAGCCACCTTGGTGCACATAACAACTTAGCATACTCTATTTAGTCAACAATTCAGCATATAAAAGAGATATGTAAATAAATCAGGAAAATAACCACGAAAATTTCAAGTAAAGATGAAATGCAATAACCAAATCAAATAAATTTGTTGCGGCGCGCAACCCGATCCAAATAGAAATCCTATTACGGCTCTCGGGCCCACATCAGAGTCTCAGTAACTGAACCAAACCAATAACCAGCTCTCCCAGAGCTCACATCAACAAGAAACCCGTTGGTTTCTCACAATCCGTATGTATACCATCAAGAAGTCACATGAGAGGGTGACCCTAAAGGGGATGGATGCATATCCACCTGCAGCATAGATAACTCACGTGCTATCATAATCTGCCTGACATGGTCACTGGCTCAATATCGTAATCCGCCCGGCGTGGTCATAGGCTCAATATCACGGATTCGCCCGGTGTGGCTATATCACAATCCGCCTGGCGTGGTCATAGGCATAATATCACAATTTGTCCGACGTGGTCACTTGTACAATATCATAATTTGCCCAACATGGTCACATGCACAATATCACAATCCTTCCAGTGTGATCACATGCACAATATCATAATTCCGCCCGGCGTGGTCACAGGCACATTATCACAATCTGCTGATGTGGTCACATGCACAATATCACAATCCACTCGGCGTGGTCATAGGCAACCAGTCCAAACCATATCACACAGAAAGCAAATATACAATAATACATGTATACGATCAATGAATATCAAATTTCATACTCTTAGACTGGTATAAGTGAAATGCTAAAGTGTATGCATATGCAAGTGTGATATCATAACTCAATTCAAGTAAATACATCACAAATAGCAACTATCAGATTCAATCAGGAGGTCAACCTCTATATAACCTCAAACATGGTTCAAATAGCTCACAACAGGGGTACAAGTAAGAAAAACCTCACAGCATGAAGTTTAACAATCAATTCAAAGCATATCACGACCCCGAGCATGGATAATACACTGGTACTCGCACATGGACTTAGCCCCACACATGTGTGATACCCATAGCACGTAGCTATCATAAATAACTTAGGCAACTAGAAGCTCTACCAAGTTTAGGTAAGATACTTACCTCAAGAAAGCCATAGCGATACTCTAGAATTGCCATCCCCCGAAATAACCTTCGAACAGCTTGAATCTAGCCCAAAAAAACTTAATATTATAAATAAAAGCCATAGGAAATGATTTTGATTAATAAAGCTTTTATTTTTAACTAAAATAAAAAAAAAAAAGTCAACTCAAAAAGAAAACCTCAGGACCGCACTCCGAAACCTGACAAAATTTACAAATTTCGAACACTCATTTCGATACGAGTCCAACTATATCAATTTCATCCAATTCCGACCTCAAATCGACCTTCAAATCATCAATTTATGATTTAAAATTGTTTTTACTAAAATCCCTAATTTCTTCAATTCAATTCATCAGTCAATCGCTAAATTCAAGGATGGAATCATGAAATATAATTAAATTTGAGTCAAAAATACTTACCTCAATCCAAGTAGTAACACTCCCCTCCAAAATCGCCAAAATCGAGCTACAAAATCTTGTGAGAAAAAGTAACTAAATTTCGAAATAAGTAAAAATGCAGCAACTATGAAGAAGATGAATAAACTCTAGTTCGCAAAAGCCAAAACCCTCGGTATGTGAGAAGTCCAACTCCTAATGATGCGGATGACAGACACGTTGCTGAAACAGTCAAAATCTTGAGAGAGCAACAAAGGGAAATTATGAATCAC
The DNA here is from genome assembly GCF_000390325.3 of Nicotiana tomentosiformis. NCBI lineage: Eukaryota > Viridiplantae > Streptophyta > Magnoliopsida > Solanales > Solanaceae > Nicotiana > Nicotiana tomentosiformis. The sequence continues at coordinate 75,198,126 of NC_090815.1, forward strand.
CTCTCAAGACAAGACCGGGTGATGACAGAATTGAAGCAGGCACTTTCGGTTGCTTCCAATAACTCTAATGGAGGAGTTCGGATTCCTCCCAGCGTTAGTGCAAATCAAACAGTTCAATAACCAGTAACTACGATCCAAAGGGGGAGTTTGATTTTAACAAGGCAGGTGGTACATGTAGTGGATTTGGGAATGACCATAACGCCGATGATCCTTTCTAAACTGAGCTCATGCGATTCATGAGAGAGATGAATGAACGAATGGACCAAAATGCTAAAGAATTCCATGCCCTGAAGGATCAGATCCCGGTGAGTGCCATCGGTGCTAAAGGGACTGGAATCTAATAAGTATACACAGTTGCCATTCAAACCAAGTGCGGCCCCGGAGTTAATTCCAAAATGATTCTAGGGCTCGCTTTTAGCCTTACGAAATGGCCGATAGGCGAGGAAATAAAGGTTTTCATTCATCGGATATGTTTGCTTCCGATAGAAGAGTGGATCATAGTCGGAGTAGCAGAGCTTTACAGATGAAAGAAACATCAGGGTCCTGAGATTCAGCGTACCCCCGGTTATCCGACTACAACTTTAACATCAGTTTAATAGATTTGGTGTCCTCCATGAGAAACATTAAGGAGGCTAGGTTTCCAAAACCAATTCGATTGGATCCTATTCAGAGAGATGGTCACGGGACTGGGAACTGCCAGCACCTACGTGAAGAGGTTGCATCATTGTTGATGAATGGTCACCTTAGTGATTTTCTAAGTGATCAAGCCAAAAATAATTATGGGAAAAGCCGAAATGCTGGGGAGCAAGATAAATCGGCTGCAGGGTCTCGCATGATGATTAACATGATCTTTAGTGGTTGCAAAATAAATAGGGTAACATTCTCAGCAACAAAGAAGATAAAGATATCAGTAACTCATGGCAAGAGGATCCGAGAAGCTTTAGAAGATGATGACATCACCTTCACGGAAGAGGATGTTGATGGACTACTCCTACCGTACAACGATGCTTTAGTAATATCTCTTAATGTTTTAGATTTTAAAATTAAACGTGTGTTGGCTGATCTAGGTAGTTTGTCTAATATCATACAATGGAGACTTTTAGAGCAAGAAAAATTAACCGAAAACATAGTTCCGGCAACAAATCTTCTGGCCGTATTCAACTTAACAAGTGTAATGACCCGGGGAGAGATTCTACTGCCCACACATGTCGAAGGCGTAACGAAGACCACACTGTTCAAAGTGGTAAATAGCCATATGGGATACAATGTGATCCTTGGAAGGCCTTGGATACATGAAATGAAGGTTGTGTCGTCAACTTATCATCAATTGTTGTAATTTCCCATGCCAGAGGAAGTCAAGAAGATCAGAAGAGATCAATCGACTGCAAGAGAGATGAACACAGTGACCTTATCTAGTAGCAAGGGAAAAGAAATAAGCAAATAACAATTATAGGATTTGGTGCCCTCTTCCACCCCAATTGAATATAATGGAGAAGAGGACTCATCTCATTTTTATCACGTGCTAAGGTCTTTTTAGGTACCAGAGTAAATGGATGCGACCAAATTAACAACCCAAGAGCTCAAACAAATAGCCTTGTTCACGGAGTTCTTAAAAAGGAAATTCTATTTAGGAACGAGGTTGGGTCCCGAACTCAGATTAAAAATTATAGATTTTCTAAAAGCTAACTTTGATTGTTTCGCATTCAGAGATGACACATATTCCATTAGAAGTGGTTGTTCACAAGCTGAGTTTGAATCCTCACATCCGTCCGGTAAGCCAGAAGAAATGACCAATAGCAGAGGTCAGAAACATGTTTGTCAAAGAAGAGGTAAGCCGATTACTGAATATAGGTTCAATTCGAGAGGTAAATTACCTCGATTGGTTCACTAACGTAGTAGTAGTTCCTTACAAGAATAATAAATTTAGAATGTGTGTAGATTATAAATATTTGAATAAGGCATGCCCTAAGGACTCTATCTTGTTGCCAAATATTGATCAGATTATCGATGTTACGGTCAGGCATGAGTTAATGAGCTTTCTTGATGCGTATTCCGGGAATAATCAAATTAGGATGCTCCTGGAAAAACAAGAAAAAACTTCATTTATCACAAATTTTGGCACGTACTGCTATAATCTGATGCCCGTCGGGCTTAAAAATGTCGAAGCCACTTACCAGAGGCTCGTTAATAAAATGTTTGAGTAGCAAAGTGGTAAAATAATGGAGGTGTATATTGATGATATGTTGGTCAAGTCTCTTAGTCATGTGATCATTTGACTCATCTACAAGAGACGTTTGACATTCTGAGAAAGTACAACATGAATCTCAATCCAGAAAAATGCGTTTTCCGAGTTGGTTCCAAAATATTCTTAGGGTTTCTGGTCTCTCGAAGAGGAATCGAAGTAAACCCCGATAAGATCAAAGCAACCGAGGATCTACCAGATCAATTAACAAGTGTGAAGGAGGTGCAAAGTTTGACCGGAAGGTTGGCAACCCTAAGCAGGTTTATATCAAGATCCTCTGAGAAATGCCATCATTTTTGCTCACTTTTAAAAAAGAAGAATGATTTTGTGTGGACTACGGGATTCCAGCAAGCATTTAAAGACCTAAAAAGGTACATGTCTAGCTCTCTGTTGTTGTTAAAATCGATGGAAGGTGAGCAATTGTTAATTTATCTAACAGTTTTGGAAGTAGCAGTAAGTGTTGTCCTAGTCCTCTAAAAAACTTAGGCCTTATTTTGAATGTCATCCCATAGCCATTGTGACAACCTTTCCCTTGAGGAATGTCCTTCATAAACCTGAATTATCGGGTCGATTGGCTAAATGGGCAGTCGAAGTTAGTGAATTCGACATTGAATACAAACCCAAGACTGCGATCAAGTAACAAGTATTGGCCGACTTTGTGGCTGACTTTAGTCCGGGATTGATGCCTACTAAAGAAGCAGTGCTGGTATCGGGGACTATATCATGTGTTTAGACTTTGTTTAGGGATGGAGCTTCTAACGTAAAAGGGTCTGGTATTGGGATAGTATTAATCATTCCTTCGGGAGAAATCTTGAGACAGGCCATTAGAACTGTACCATTAACTAATAATGAAGTTGAGTAAGGGGCTTTGATTGCAGGACTTGAATTAGCTCGGGGACTAGACTCTGAGATAATTAAAATAAAGTGCAACTCTCGGCTGGTAGTGAATCAGGTGTATGGAATTTTCTACACCAAGGAGGAGCATATGCAACAGTACTTGAATAAGGTTCAAGTATTACTCTCCCGGTTCAGGAATGGTCGATAATACACATTCTGAGAGAAGAAAATATGAAGGCAGATGCATTGGCAAATTTGGGGTCGTCCACGGAAATAAAAGGAGTTTATTATGGTGACGTCGTTCAACCGCTGCATTTGGCATTGGACGTGGACAGAAATTGTGAGGTTAACTCAACCAACCTAATTTAGGATTGAAGAAATGAGTTTATAGAGTATTTAAGGCATGGTAAATTGCCTGAAGATCCAAAAGCATCCCGGGCACTACGCACTAAAGTTGCTCATTATTATCTTGTTGATAGTCAAATGTACATGAGGTCTTTCCAAGGACCATTGGCGCAGTGTTTAGGGACATCAAAGGCTGACTGCGTGATAAGGGAGGTTCACGAAGGAGTGTGCGGGAACCACTCTGGTGCAGACTCATTGATTCTCAAATTGATTAGGGTTGGTTACTATTGGCCCCGGATAGAGCAAGACACGAAAGCATTTGTACAAAAATGTGATAAATGCCAGCGTTATGCACAGTTAGTGCATCAACCGGCTGAACGTTTGCATTCTATGGCATCACTATGGCCATTCATGAAATGGGGGATGGACATAGTTGGTCCCCTACCAGAAGGTCCCGACAGGTAAAATTTCTTTTGGTTTTGACTAACTATTTCACTAAATAGGTTAAAACAAGTGCTTACAAAAAGATTGGAAAGCGAGAAGTGATTGATTTCATATGAGATCACATCATCTGTCGGTTTGGAGTACCAAAAAAAATGCTTGTAACATTGGGCCGCAATTTATAGGTTTCAAAGTCACAAAGTTCTTGAAAGGATTGAAGATCAAACGAATTACATCTTTTGTGTACCATCCAAGTGTTAATGGACTAGCAAAATCAACCAACAAGATAATAATTCAAAATCTAAAAAAGAAGTTAGAAGATGCTAAAGGAAATTGGCCAGATGAACTACTGAGTGTGTTATGGGCATATCGAACAATGGCGAAATCGAGCACTGGTGAAACTCCATTTTCACTTATATACGGTGTGGAAGCTTTGATCTTGGTGGAAATTAGAGAACCGACCATAAGGTATTCTCGGGCAAACAAGGAGGCAAGTAATGAAGCAATGCTAATTAAGTTGGATTTACTCGAAGAACACCGAAATATGGCATATGTGAGAATGGTGGCACAAAATCAAAGAATGGAAAGATATTACACCCGCAGAGCAAATCTTTGATATTTCAAAGTTGGAGACTTGGTTTTGAGAAAAGTAACTCAAAATACTCGAGAAGTTAATGCCGGGAAGATGGGACCAACATAGGAAGGACCTTACTTGGTTTAAACTATAACCGGTAAAGGTTCATATCAATAGGAGAATCAAGACAAAGTTAAATAGACAAGCAATTGGAACGTAACTCACCTCAAAAGGTATTAATACTGAAGATCCTTATTAATTCTGAAAGTATGTGTTGCACTCTTTTTCCCATCGACCAATTTTTTTCCCAATTAGGTTTTTCTAGCAAGGTTTTTAATGAAGCAGCAACGCAAAGCATACTACGATAAAGGATCATCAACCATAACAAGATCTCCAATGTTCGAATTCTCATACTTATCATCCGAAAACTTGGGGGGAACTATTACATAACAGAGCACTAAAAGTGTCACGAAAACCGGAGACTATTAGAACCGAGGGCAAAATTTTATCAGGACCGGGGACTGCATGATCAGTCCTGTAGAAATAAGTTGTACAAAGTTAGACACATGTATTGGCAGCTTTATTTACTTAAGCAAATTATTGTTTATGTACTTTTGAGAAAGGAAAGAATAAATTAAATTTCTTTTTGTTTTTATCTTATTTCTTGTCCAACTGATAAGTTAATTTATTTTTCATTTGTAAGTTAATTAAACTTCAAATGCTTGTGCCGGAATGAACATGAGACGTCCTCTTCAAGAGCATCATAAACATAAGGGCCCTCTCTTATGAAACCCTTGTAGTCAAAGGGTAGATTCTGAAAAGTATGAATGCCCGAAATTAAAGATATCGGATGTAAAAAGAATTCCCGAACTTTATCAGATAAATAAAAAGAATATTTTTTGCACAATATTTAAGCAACAGATTTCTTTCATTACATGAAATGCCAAGCTTTATAAAGAAGTTTAGGCATAATTACAAAGGAAAAGTAAAATACATCAATTATTTCTACTGTCATAGTTCGAGGGGAGAGAAGAGTCTTCAGTTTCCTTTTCAGGGGAAGGTTGTTCTGCATCCAGTTCAAGCCCTTCATCCTTATGTACTTCTTCTTCTTCAGCTTCCTCTTCGGTTCCTGAATACGTGGAGCTAGTGTTCGAAGAATCTTAAACAACAGGCCAAGCAGGGATGTTCTCTAGAGCAGTTGTCTCCAATCTGCGAGCTTTGGCAATGCAATGCCCTCCTTTGCCTCCTCTAAAATTTTCCTCCTCATGTGATAAATTGCATGAGTTTTCTCAAGGAGGAAAGAATCTTCTTGATCTTGGAGTTTAGCTCGGAGTTTCTCAATTTTGGATTGAAGTTTATCATTTTCAACTTTTACGATGTTGATCTTGGAATCAAGTTCAGTATTGGTTGTCGCATGAAGCTGGTTTTACTCCATGACCTTTTTGAGCCTTTCTTTCATTTTGTCTCTCTTATCCTAGGCGGCAATAGCCTCTTCGGTTTTCAAGCATAAGTATGCTTCCAAGTTGTTGATTTGTTCCATAAAAGCAGACACACACTCAGTCGCAGCAGTGACGACGACATGCAGTTTAGCCCACTTGGCCTTTGCCTCCTTAAGATCTTCATGTAATTGAGCGATTTCTTAGTTGTGGGAAATTCTATCTTGCTCGGATTGCTATAATCGAGTTTCGAGCTCGCCCATTTGAGCAATTTTTGTTCCAACACCAGGAGGCGCTCGACAAGCTGTTTCCGTTCGGTTAAAAGTTGATTTCGTTCCGTAGTAAGTTCTTATTTATCCAAAATCAACTTTTGCAGGCCCTCGGAGCAAGGAGGTTAGCCTAAAAAGGTTAAATCTAAGGTTATTAAGGCAAAGTCTAACAAATAAAAAGGGAAGAGAAAAAGGTTAGATTGATACCTGAGCCCAACAGTGCATGTTGTTGTTTATCATACACTCAGCAGAAAGAGAGTCCATTTTTTTCCAATATTTTTCCGTTGCCAGCGGCTTCAGGTAGTTGAAAACCTCTATCGGCTTGGAAAGTATGTGGCACTATTTCGAAACTGTGAGAATGACACTCAATTTTCCATTAGGGTTTTGAGTGGGTGCAAGGTAAGTGTTCCCCAAAATTCCTTGGTAGGATAACCATGGGGAAAGAACGACTTCTATCTGTCCGGATGGGTCCGGTGGAGAGGCACCAACTGGTGTAGAAGGAGTTGAGGATGCAACTGGTGTATAAGGAGTTGCGGTTGCAGCTGGTGTAGATGTTGATGGTGGAGGAATGTCAGGGGTTGAACTCCTATAACCAGAAGCAACAATGGGGATTCAAAAACGAGATGCAGCATTTTCGGCCAATCCCATTTCCGTGAAGAATCCTTTAACTTCGTCCGGTCATAGAGTTTGAAGCTCACCCGGCTGAGCATCCGGTTGAGCTGATGAAATTCTTTTTCTTCTTTGGAGAGGAGTTGCTTCATCATCAGTTCCTTCATTATCAAGGACCACTGAGACTGGTCTTATTGGAGCTTCTTTGCCTGAAGTCTTCTCTCGAGTCCCAGCCGTGGAGGTACGTTTTCTCTTTGATTTCTTGTCCTTGGGGTGGGGACTCCGGGAGGAAGTGCCTTCACCTGAAGTAAGAGCGACTTCACGTGCCGGAGACCTTGTAATGGTCGTTGGGCTTTCTCTGGGTCATCGAAAACCTCAATAACAGGGCAAACAACAGATCCCTTCGGAAGACCTGTGTGTAGCAAAAAGAGAGACAACAAATTGATTTTGAGTCATGCTAAAAAGTGAAATAAGGAAGGAAGAGCCTTTACTTACCATGGTTTTTAGCTTTCCAATTAAATCTAGGAGCCATTTTTTTCCACCTTCAAGAGTCCTGTGTACAAATGTCTAGAATATTTTATACCCATTGGGCCAGGTTCTTAACCTGTGGTGATTCCCAATAAGTAGCCGGAATAAAAAGAAATGTCAACAAATGAGGAAAGCCTTTTTAAACAAGGTAAGGGAAATATATCTGAAGACTCACGAATAAGATTCCAAGCTTCAGGAATGGGAGTAGATGTTGTCAGGAAAATGTCCCCAGTATAAATAACAACGAACTGTTTCATCCATCCACGGTCATTATTGTCATCAATGCTGGTAAGGATGGCATAGTGGCCTCGTTTGTTGAGTTTTAGCACGCCTCCATAGAAGATCTTTGGAGAATAGAGGTTGATCACATGAGCGAGAGTTAGGCTTTCCCCGATCTCGAAGCACAACTTTAGAAGACAAGCCACTATATGCCATACTGATGGGCCTACTTGAGCCAATCATATTTAGTAACGATGACAGAATTCTAAAATTATGGGGTCAATTTCACGATCCAATCTCAAAGTAAAAGGGTATGTATAAATATACATAAACCCTGATTTGGTGAAGGTAACCCTTTCCACCTCATTGGGGGCGAAGATTTTGATGTTATTCCATTCACAATCTTTCTTCACGACGGAAATGCTAGAAAGACGAATGGAAGAAGGATACCTGCGAACATACCAGTGTCTGTCGCGTTTGGGATTAACAGGTTCTTTTTGGACATGAAGGTCTGACTAGGTGTTAAGTTGAAGGGGTATGATGGTGCTAACTGTAGGAGGTTCAGAGTTGGCATCGACTTCTTTTTTTTTGTTCTTCTTAGGGCCACCACCGAAGAGAAGGTCGGAGTTTCTGAGGGTTGAAGTAACAGAAGACATGATGCTAGGAAATATGGGTAAAAAAATTTTACCGAGAAGAATGAGAATTTGCAGTAGGGTTCTAAGGAGATTCTAAAAAGAAGAAGAGTTTGTAAAAGTGATGAGTAGAGGAGAAGTTTATAAGCGGCATAATTCATGGTCATGATTACCTTAAAAACTGGCGAAAATATTTTCCAAATCACGGGGTAATACGTGTTCGGGTCATTAAATGCGAAGAGATATGCGTCCTTTCAAGTGTCAGAAACTATCCAGAAACTTACCCGCTAAGGAAAGAAGTTTCATCTACTTTCCGGTAACACTAAAGTATTGTCACCGAAAAAGTAGGGAATTATCTCAATAAGGTAAAATTGGTTAGCGACAAGTGGATGAATGACGAGGTGACACATGTAAATGGAGACAGATAATATATGAGTCAGCGAATAGTTGACATCGGATACAAATATGAGTTTGGTACTGTGTAAATTCCGAACACATGAGAACCGATAACAAAGATTTGAAAGGAAGATATCGGTTGGGAAAGACATCATTCAATGAGTAGTCGTTATAAAGAATCTATGTATTAATAACAGTTATGCAGCCATCATTGGCGGTTTTATTCTCATTTAGGAGGAGCTTGATTTGGGGATCTTGTCTCCCTAAATAGAGCTATAAATATGAGAATTAGTATTCATTGTAGGGCACGAAATATTCTGTATTCAAAAGATAAATCAGTTCTTATTCTATCAAATTGCTCTCTTTATTTTATTCTTAATATTGCTCTTGTTACTGCTATCGGAGAAGCTAAACTCATAGTCATGCTTGTATTTCCTTAAAGTTATTTTATAATCTTATTTATGTTCTTATTTCTTTCATATTTTTGGATCAAACTAATTCACATGTCTATAAACCACGTTACAAATTCAACTGTACTATTTTACGGGTAAACGCATGATTTCTATTTTGGTTGGATAATTCATAAAAGTTGTGATGGATTTACCGAAATCGAAACTTAGATAATCTTAACTAACAACTTGTTTGGATGGTTGTTACATGTTGTATTGTATCGTATTGTTACTTTAAATACAATGTTTGTTTTGGTGGTTACTTAAATTTTATTGTATCGTATCGTTTAAATTTGTCGTTACGTAACGACGAAAAGTGCACTTTATGAAACGACCGATTTGGTGTGATCACGTCGTTTCCTTATTTTATTTTTCTCATCTTGCTCTTTTTTATTATTAAATAATCCTATTTTATTCTTTACCCTAATTTTTTTTTATAATAATATTACCTCGTACCTTACTTTTTCTTTGTAACATTACAAGTTTATTATTCATATTGTTGGTACATAATATCATAAAACAACGACAAACAATACAATCTATCCAAACATTATATACATCAAAACGATACAGAACAATACAATATTATACGATACATTATGAAAAAATACATAACAACCGTCCAAACAAGTTGTAAGGTGGACGTGTTCAAACATTGATTCACATTATGATATCACCTTATTAGCATCACTTAATTTTGGTGCATTCATATTATTTAGTCAGTAAAAAAGTAACATAAGAGAGCTATAAATAAAACGCATGAGATCTTTATATTTTTTTGTACCAAAATTTGGATACGCAATGCCAACTTGTAGCAACACTTGTGGTGATACTTACTAAGACATAATCTTATCCTAGTAGTTTCATTCAAACTATGATTTTTTTTAATTACGTACCAACACTAGTGGTGTTTGTTAAATTTTCTTTTTTGAAAATTTTAAAATATTTGTTGTAAAAATTTGTATTCACTTTTTTTTTTAAAAATTGTAACAAACTGGTTTTTTTCTTTGCAATTAGGTAATACATTTGAACAAACTGAAGCATGGCTGTAATTCAAATAGAAAACATGGGTCTAATACTATTATAAAAACTACGCCAAAGCAAACACAATTTAATGTCAACTTTAATACTCACGATTATTTGTGAAATACCACTTTCATGTTCCATGCTTACACTCAATTATTAGTACAAAAAATACCTAATAGAACACTGAAAATGATATAAGTATAAATTTAGTATCCAAAAATAAAAGATTTCCACATCAATTAATCTTCATGGAGACACATTTCACATCACATGAATACACACACCTATGCAACTGTTTGGATACAATTGTATACTCCATTAGTCCTATTTTTAATTTAGTTTCATTCGATGCCGTTAAAAATTGAACATTGACATCAATATATTTGTACTTGTTGTTGACAATATAACAAAACACAGGTCCTTAATTTCTCCGTCTGATGATTTCTCAATTCAAAGGTATCTTTTTCAGCGCCTCTACACAAAAATTTCCCAAATTTATTTTCACTTCAAAATCAAAGCATCTCAAAGCTTTCTCATCATCAAACGTCCTCGGAAGAAAAATGGAATCACCTGCACCTGCGGACACGCTTCTTTTACTATCTGGGAAATCCGAGGAGGAGAATGACGTGGCAAAGGTACTCAAGAATAACAATACCCTTAAAACTGGTGAAGGAGTTGAGCTTGTTTTGCATTCCGAGGTGAAATTGGAAAACGACGACGCTTTTCGAATTGAAGAATACTTCAACTCCCTTTCGACTAGGCGTTTTGGGAGACTCCTCATTTACTCTCCCAAATTGTCCTCTACTCATGACGTTATTTCACAGTAAATTACCTAGTCCCTATACGGCTATACTTAAGTTATGTACAGTACAAGAAACTTTTACAAAATCCAATACTGAGACTTACCTTTTTTGGTTGACATGTTTGTGTAAATGTTATTTTAGACTGATGCTGTATATAAACTTAAAACTCTTAATAGTTATTTGTTTGTTATTGTGAAAACTCATTAATGACAAGTTATGCCTGTTTGCTTATTGGTTATTGACACTAAATTTTTGTTCTCTTTGTTTAATTATTTGTATATGGCAGAAATAACTCTGACTTGCCAGTTGGTACAGTGTGTGTTGCTGATGTTCAACTGAAAGGGAGAGGTACACGGACCTTTTTTTTTCTTTTTTTTTAAGATTATTGCATTTGTGCATTTTTAACTTTCTAGGGTCCAATTTTTTGTTTTGATTTGAGTTGCACACATTCAAATGGAGGACGGTTTTGTTCCAGTAAAAAAGTTTATGTCTGTGTTACAATCCAATTAAGTGCTAATTAGCACATGCTGGTATTCCATTTTGTGCAACAATAAGAAATAATTATAGAGCTGGACTGTTCTCGATGACATATAAAACGATCAACTTTCACAGCTACGTTTTTCTTTATAATCGTGTTGTGCTAGCCAGCTTGCGCGCACCTCGACTCTTCTGTGAGGTACGTGCTATCTCACCAGCATAGCTACCGGGTAACTCTGTCCAACCAAGGCTTGGACGGATGGGAAGAAATCACCTAGTGTTCAAATCCTGAGACCTTGCGATTCTCAGCCTACTTCATTGACCACTAGACCACACTCTTGGGCGCATCTTCCATAGCTATGTTAAGAAGACTGAATACTGTATAAGGAGATTAGAGGTGGATTTTGGCACCAAATGGTAGGTTTCTCTCCCTCCACAAACTATGAAATATTGAGTACGGCTGTTTGGACCTTTAAAAAGCGTAAATATGTGTAGTTTTGTGTGTGACCTTTTCCATTAACAATGAACAGAAGTTAGAGAAAGTCCTGTTCTTTATCGTTGTTTCAAAGTTAGGGTATTATTTGTGCAATTGAAAAACTGTAACAAAAATGCATCACTGTCATAAACTAGGAATAAAAAATTGTAGTTGCTCTGTTTAATGTATTGGAGATTTTTTGCTCTTATCACGTTTGCCCAAATTATTTATATTTTACTTTGATTTACTTATGTGTTTATTTTACATCTGAAGGCCGTTCGAGTAATGTGTGGGAATCACCAAAGGGTTGCCTTCTGTTTTCTTTTTCAATACAAATGGAGGACGGTAGAGTGGTGCCACATTTACAGTATGTCGTCTGTCTTGCCATGACAGAGGCCATTAAGGCTGTCTGTTTGGAAAAGGTAAGTACTTATAATACAAATATGTGTACCGGCATCCTGAAATTGAAATTGGAATGGTAAAGTAATGTATGGGAAAAGTAAGAAGGAGATAAGTGTGATTTTATGTCCACATTGCATAAACAATGAACTGAAGTTTTCTCACATGTCTTTGTAAGTTTTATATACTCTATCTGGTTGTATCAATTGAAACATTATAGTTTTGCACATATATTTTATATAGTTTTGCCATTTAGTCGTGCACTGTGAAATTTAAGCAGTTATTGATGGATGGTCTGTGAAGAATTGTATACAGTCTTGTGGACTATTATTTGTTAGTGCTGATTGGTCTGCTAAAGAGGATATCATGTTTCCTAAAGAATGTTACTCGAGTTAGGAGGTATTTGGGACTAGAGATGATTGTAAAAGGAAAATTTGGATAAATATCAGGGCCCTTTGAATAAGTCAATGTAGGATGCACTTAAATCTAATTTCAGATAAACTCAGTTAATTCAACTGTCTATGATCTGGAGCATTGATGTAGTTTGTTGGTTCTTCTTGAGTTACAAGATTCTCTATCAGTCTTTTCTATTAATTACTTTATTTTCGTCTACAAATGCCTAAATGACGAACGGTTTATCTCTTCATGTATTTGTGATGTATTCGTGAAAAGAGAGTGTTTCCTGAATTTTATGGTACTTGGCTAATAGAATGGTTCACTTATGCACATATATGTAGTGTATTTGAACAATGCTAACTGGACACAGATGGAAAAAAGAGGAGTGGTAGGACAGAATTTGTAGAAACTAGCTGTGTGCTGCATAGAAGCTAAGCGTTACATGTAGTAGTTTATTTTACATAGAACGTCTGTTGATATGCTTACCTCTTTTCCTTGTTGTTCTTGGCTACATAATGTGCCACAGGGAACCCCAGAGCTTGATGTTCGAATAAAGTGGCCAAATGATCTGTATTTAGGTGACGTTAAAGTGGGTGGCATTCTTAGCACATCGGTATATAGGTCGAAGAAGTTCTATGTTAGTGCTGGTAAACTGTCTCACTTGTCAACTTATCCAACAAAAAAAAAAAATGTTTCACTCATTCAATGATGTTCACTATATATTCTTCCTCATACCGGAAATGGATTTTTTCCTTCGATTTATAGAAGTTTTCATGCTAAGTACAAACTTGGCGGGTTTTCAGATGTTGCAAACTTAATGAATTTGGTTAGTCAGCAATCTTTCTTACACTTGCAGTCTTTTTTAACATAGCTAACTTTCTTACTCCCCCTTCAGGATCATTCTAAGTAGAGTGATGAATATCTGTAGTTATTTCTATCTCCTCTCAGTCTATCAATTTGGAGAAATTACATGGAGTGCTTGGGTATTGATAATTATTTCACAGGAGTTGGATTGAATGTCGGGAATGAGAAGCCTACTACATGCTTGAATGCTGTTTTAAAGAAAGTGAATCCTCTCTCACGCGAATTGAAGAGAGAAGATGTTATTGCAGCCTTTTTCAATAAATTTGAGAACCTGTATGATGTTTTCTCAGAACAAGGTAAATTGCCATTATCTACTCATTTGAGCAACCATAGTGTATACAATCTGATTTTCAATTGTTGAAATACAAAACTTCAGGGACTAGATTTCCCAAGCAAAGTCAAGTGGCAAAATTGTAATTTGTAACTAATGAGAACCTTCAATGCGGCTAAATAGATATACACCTAGCTTCCTAAAACACTAAACTTCTTGAACTCAAAAACAGAGCTATCTTAAACATTCGAAAATCTTCAACATTTGTGAAAATCCTAAAACCCCAATGATAAAGGGAAAAGATCTCCAACCAGGCCTTTAACCTGTCCAGTCCCCTTTTGATCAACTCATTTAGAGATTATAATCATGTTTTACCTTTGAATTTTCATTTGTTCTTTAATTTCATGTTGCAATAAGACATTGTTGTCTGCCCTGCTATTGACACACACCTGGTATATAAGTGGAAGTGGGATGGAGGGGCAGGCCAACACTCCCGAGTGTCGAACCTGTGGGCAAACTAGTGTTGGGTCAGCTAGCTCACGGGGGGGGTTTCGGTTATCCAAAAAAATAATTATAAAAATGAAATTGCTGTTTGCTAACATCTAATTAAGTAATATCCAAATATGGCGGGTTATCAAGTTCTCTCTTCGTTTAATCTTATGTGAAGGTGTATGATTGGGCGTAGAGTTTAAGAAAGAAAGATAAGACTTTGGAACTTGTGATCTTAAACATTCCATGACTATTTTGTGGCTATAAATCATGTGATTAAGGGTAAAATGGTAAGTTTAAAGTTAAGTTGCTTCTTAATATAGGAAGGTATCATTCTTTTCTGAACAAACTAAAAAGGAGAGAGTGTCACATAAAATGGAACAACGAGGTAATTGTTTGTGAGAAGATAACGCTTTCTCCTCCCTTGTCCCCTTGCTCTTTCTTTCTTGGTGGGCCGTGTCGATGTTACAAAATGAAATAAAGTTAGCGAACTTCCAATATGAATGTGGGGAGTCCTTGTCTCTACGAGCTGTTCATATATTTTCGCAGTGCCAAAGATAAGCTAGTTCTTTTAGGAAGATTTCAATAATATTAAGCATAGTTGTGGTGATGGTGATGAGATTTTAATTTGCTAATTTTATTTAGAATTTGTCACAAAACTTTATATATCAAACCATTATAGCCTCTCTTCTCCCTGTTCTCAGTGTTAGTTCAGTGATAATATCAAAATTTATCATATACTAGACTTTCTTTCCACTTGCCTCTGCCATTTTCTTAGCAGGTCTATTTTTGGCGTATCCGTTTTTCCCCATTGAGATGTTACTTAGTTTCAGCAGATGAAAGGGAGGTTCATTAAAGAGAATAATCCTATATTTGTTTTTCATTTGGTTGGTTAATGTTGAGCTTGCTGTCAAGGGTATTAGTTAGTCATGCAAATTTGAGATCCTTCAAATTTTTTGTTATGAGGGTGGTATTCCGAGGCTTTGTGTATTAGACGCTCATGCAATGTGGGAATTCATAACTTCAGTTTTGTGCTTTTCTATCAACTGCATTCTTTGTTTTTTCTGATGGTCTTAGAACTGTTACCTGAAAATCATGGAGTTTTTTAGGTGAGAACGAGCTACTTGTTCTAGGGGGCTTCTGCATATGTTGGTTCTCCGCCCCCCCCCCCCCCCCTCCTTCTTTTCTGCATATGTTGGTACAATAATGAAAATAGTGATGCATTTTGCTGTGTGCATGCAGGATTTCAAGCTCTTGAAGGATTGTATTATAGGACTTGGTTACACAGGTAAGTACTTTTTAAAATTACTGTAGATTCGAACATCTGTAATGCTCTGCTATTGCAATTTGAAACACTCTTTACAAATCAGAGAACTTTATGCTATGGGAATCCCGTAAAGTTGATCCTTTGTTTACTTCTAATTACATGTGGACATCTTCTTGTGCTGGAATGTGCTTTTGATGGGGGAAATAGGAGAAAGTCAAAATTCTTTTAGCGTTGTCGGATAGTAGGACAAAGAATATTCCTAGATGAGCGACCTAAAGTTTTGTGATATAACAATTACAGTTTGTGCATTCTTCTGACTATAAAAGAGACTCTTAAACAATGTTAAATGGACTTAGGGCTGGGTAGTTCACTTGCATTTCAAAACACGCTAAATATGTGCTAAATTCAATGTACTTGTACTGGATAAATGGCCGATCCTAGGTAACAGGGTTCTTTGGAGATGGGGGAGGTTAGGGTAGATTCATACTGAAGGATAGCCATGGCGAAGCTGGAGATACACATGGAATACTAGGTCCAACAAAGGTAACCTTTCTTGTCCATCAGATGACAGAAAATGAGCGTAGCTTCATCCTGAATAAGATGGACCAAGAGCTTGTGGGCCTATGAGGTGAATGTTCATCTAATCATCCTCCAAAAAATTGTAACTATGAAGAAAGAATCCTGTTCTGTGGAGCTAAAGTTGTAGCCTCAATAGTCAAAATGATCAAAGCTCTATTAGGACACTTTTGCCAGTTGAGCACTTCATATGCTTCTTTATTGTAAGAAAGAATTGACATCAAAATAAGCTGAAGATAAAGATGGATGGCGATACTTGGGAGACCTCCAGATATTCTAGTTCTATCTACAAATTCTTAAAATGGTCATATGGTATTTTCTGTCCCCTCAACTGGCCTTCATCTCTCTTATTTTTCCTCTCTTTTCTTTCTTCTGGTAAAAGTGTTATCCTTCTTTTAATATTAAAATGAAGTTCACGTATCCAAAAAAAAAAAAAGGTATAGAGGAAATTGAATGGAGCTCATATCCTATACCAGTATACTGATTCATTAGCAGAAATTAAGAGTCTAGGAAAGTTTACCACTGACCAAGCCCAAAGGTACCCTGCTTGTGTTTGATTACATGCTACACACTTACACTTGAAATGTCTGTGCCGTTTCTTCCTTAATATAGATGTAGAACACTTTACTTGTGTTATCATGAAACTAACTTATGGTGGACAAAACATGTAACCTTTTTTGGATACCCACATGGTTCATTTTGTTAATTTGGCTTCGTCTTCCTTTAGAATGCTTCTTTATTTTAAAATCTGGCCAACCCTTACACCTGTGAAGTTAATGTGAATTCTACTTCATTTTTTTTAATGAATTCAAGTGTAACAAGATAATATCTCGTCAGTTATTAACTGATATTCTTCTGCTCTCCCACATAAATATAGTGGACAAAGGGTTATGGTGCAGGAGAGAAGTGGTGATCAGGACCAATTTGTTGAAACTGTAGTCACCATTCAGGTTGGTTTGAGTGGAATCTCTCAGTTGCTTATCCTAAGATATAAACTTTTATTGGGCACCATTCAATTTTCAGTATTACGCCTTGTCTATTTCTTTTTATTTTTTAAGAATATGGTAACTATTTGAATCTGAGTTCAATTCTAGTACGGCTGCTTCTTCACAGCGATATGTCATTTAAACTCCAACAGGTATATGCTTTGCAGATAACATATTAAGGTGCATGGAAAGGGGAATCCACCTGATAGTACTGTGCAGTTACAATGCGGTGGTTTTTGGCAGAACTTTTGGGCGTTTTAGCCTAGGCCTTATGTCAACGGCTTCCATTCAATCTTTCTCTTAGGATTATCTGAATGGAAGACTGAAATGGCCACTTAAGCACTTGAAACTGGTAAAGGATTTCTAACAACGGTTAGCACAAGGAGTTTCCTAAAATTGTTCAAAACTATAAATGAATATACACATTAATCATCTTTTCTAAGTTCAATGGATAAAACGAACGAAAGATCAGCGGTCTGCCCAGAGAAAAGGACCTTTGGTCTAACTCAATTGGTGTATGCTAAATTCTTTCCTAACTAAATTAACAAAAAGCGACAAACGAGATTTGCTGAAGCTGTATGACTCAAGGATTGTATGAAAGCTTGTCAAAAACAGTTATCAACGATTTTCTTGTAAACTTACAAGATTTGTTATGTAGGTTTTATTGTTATAAATATAGTGATTAAAACTTAAATTTGTGACTAATTCATGATCGCATAGAATTCTCGTCTTTATTAATGCATTTGATAAGTCCTTAATTTTCTTTAAAAGCTAGACTCGCTTAAGGTAATAACTAAAACCATCGTAAGGTTCTCTTTACTAACAATTCCTTTATTTTAATAAGCTTACATTTAGGATGCTGAGAACCACATGTGAAGACAAACTTCTTTTGCAAAATTGTACCAAGCAATTAAACGTCAAGGGAATGAGTAAAAATAATGTTTATTCATTATAAAGCTCAATAATTATAAATCTAAGATCTGAAAATGTTAATTGCATACAATTGAACATGTTCAGAGGAATGAGCTGTCCTTGCAATGAATCTGAAGCTGGTACAATAAGCAGATATGCCTAGTGCTTTTAATCCAAACTAAGATTGAATTTCATCTTGGTACTTTTTTGTTGTTCAGCAGCAACCATTAGAATTTTTCCTTTTATCTCTAGCTTTATATTAACATTTTATTATATTATATTATTTTAGTTGGGCTAAAGTGCATTATTGCCCCCTAATTTTCCAAACGAGCGGTTCGATCCTCATTCTTTTTAGTTTGTTCCAAAAAGAATGGAAGCTTTCTATATGTGAAAATGATTTAACTTTAAACTTTCAATTTTCAATGTTACCCTAATGAGATGCTTTTATAACCATAAAGATGTCATGGTATGTTTATGACCACAAGTTTCAAAAGTATTTCTTTGTTTCTTAAACTCCGTGACCAATCAAACTGTTCCACATGAATAGAAATGGAGGGAGTAATTAGAAAGGAAATTTTCCATAAAGCGCCTAAGTGCAGCTAATAGCCCCTTTGAATTGGTTCTAGCAAAACACTTGAAGGAGGTTATGGGACAATCAAGCCTTCTTGTAACCGTGACTTTGTTGGGTTCCTTTCCTGTTGCTTGAATGTTTGTCCTGTTCCCTTTTTCATCTGCCTTCTAAAAATGATTAAAAGGGAAGCTGAACTATACCTTTTGAATCAAGTTAGTAATTCAGTTGGAAAGTCAATTTAATCAAGCAGCTTCATGAACATTCAGGCAATTAAAGTTGATGTGATGATATTCGACAGTTTCACCTAAAGGGTGAGTTTAGTATATGTATAAGCTGCCTAGAAACTCCCATATGTCTTTAGTCAACTCTTTATTTCTT
Organism: Nicotiana tomentosiformis; assembly: GCF_000390325.3. Lineage (NCBI taxonomy): Eukaryota > Viridiplantae > Streptophyta > Magnoliopsida > Solanales > Solanaceae > Nicotiana > Nicotiana tomentosiformis. Next base: position 75,216,993 of record NC_090815.1, read on the forward strand.
CTTTCAGTAATACGATACTATTTCCAAAGAAGGAAATAAAATAAGCTTCTTTATTGATACGTCGAAGTATTTGGGAGACTTTGGGGAATGCCGGTGACAATGGAGTGTGGAACGGCGTGAGAAGGGGTCCGGCGAGGGTGCTAGCAAGTTGCTTTGGCACAATGGCATGCTTTTATGCTAAGGGGAAAGAGAAGGTTTTGGGTGTGAAGGGGTTCTATTGAAATTAACTATTCATGTTTTTCTTATTTCTAATGATTTTACTAAATCCTGATATGTCTCCAATTGTCTTTGTGTTATTGCAGAATAGGACTAAAAGTTTCTTTTTTTTTTTTGGGCTTCATGTTGGGAGTTTAAATGTGGACTTTGCTCCTAAGACACTAAGAAAGAGTGTGTGCTTAGGAAAATTTAAGGAGTTGTGCAATTTACAAGTTACCTAATATATTTTCCCTTTTAGTTCTCAATTTGATTTTGTTACCCGATACATTATCCATGGGTTAAACTGGGTTCAACGTCCTGAGTTAGAGAGAAGTATAAGAAACTGTACTGTTAGCCAAGATGAATTTGGATGAAAGATTTCTGAACAGATATAAAGCATCTCATACAAGAGAGGTTATGAATAGTTGCCACTTATTCTTGTGAAGAGGGTAGGAAACCTGTAGAGCTCTATGTTTACTGTTAAATCTTTGATTTTATACTTCCATTCCATAATGGGACGTGCATAACTCCTTACTTTATGCTTGTAATAATGTTGATTATTATTCTTCGTATTGTCACTCAGCCGAAGCATGCACCCTCGTCAATTATATGAAGTGTGCACACTTTGAAGTTTTGATTGGTGACCACATATTTTCATACTTTATCTTAGTTGTCCTTGCTCTAGTAAACTGCCTTGTCTGTGTAATTAGTACATAAACAGATCATTCTACTTTCAGGGTTTGACATCCTCAGGGTACTTATTAGGAATCACAGATGATGGTCAAATGTGTGAGCTACACCCAGATGGCAACAGGTTTGTCTTGAACTAAACATGTTAACGTTTGCCTATCATATCTTGAATGCGGACAAAGAAAAAAATGTTGCTATGGACCAATTTTAGTGTTCCTTTGCCCAATACTTAATTATTGGGTGGATATCAACCTGATTTGCTAGTTCTTCTTTTAAGGCCTCATTTGATTGTTTTTTAAAGATTTAATCGTTTAAAGGGTTTATATAGATCTGGATCATTCAGATCTTCAACAATGTCTTAATATTATTAAAAGGTTCACAAAAAAAATTGCAAAGAGGTTTTTCACCACCACTATGTCCACTACCACCACTAGCCACCAGCCACCACTACACAACGACCATCAACCAGCACCACCACGACTGCCAGCTACCACCATCAACCAGCATCACCACCAATCACTACCACCAACCACCTCCATCACAACCACCACCACAATCGCCAACCACCACCACTACCACCAACCACCACTGCTACTCCTACCACACCAAATCACCTCTACCATCACAACTATCACCATCGCCAACCACCATTGCCACAGCGACTAGTACCTACCAATACCTGCCACTACCATCAACCATTACCGCGACCACTACCACCAACCACCTCCACCATCACAAGTGCCACCACCGCTAACCACCACCATCACCTCCATTACTGACCACCACTACCTTCCACCACCACCAGCGACTACCACCAACCACCTCCACTATCACAACCACCACCATTGCACAATCGCACCAACGACCAACGTTACCACTGCCAACATCACCGCTACCACTTCTATCGTACAACAACCACCGCCACTAGCCACTACTGCCAAATTCCACCAGCCGCCCACCACCAACTACTGACTTACAACCTAATAATTTATGGATACAATATTTTAAATTATTTTATTTGAATTTTATATTTTGAAATTTTTAATAAAAATAAATTATAAACATTCAAATGTTGAGGAAAAAAAATGTTTCTTAGATATGTATTCAGAATCAAACATCTTAATCTTTGAAAAAAAGGGCCCCTAAATGTGCTTGTGTTCTGATGGTCTGTAAGCTGCGTGTAGACTACCCTCATCTTCTGTTTGTGAATCTTGATAATCACAGAATCAATAGTTTGGTAGTCGTGTTTATTTCTAAGAAACTACTGTCTTAGCTTCTTTTTACTTCTAAGACACTGGTAACGATAATCTTCTTCAATAGAAGATCGCACAGAACAAAGGCTGGACTGAGATTGCAGGTGTGGGTGGAAAGAGATGGATGCTTCTGTAATTTTATTTTCATGAAGTTAACAAGTGCGCTTTTCAATTGCTAGATTTAGGTCGTGCAATTTTACCACACTGCAATCATTGTGAAGTAGATGGAACATGATGACTAGATATACTCTTTTTTAGGCTGTTGACTAAGGTCGATGGCGGTTAAGCTGCAACTGTTGTTGTGGGTAGCAAAGTGTCCAAACTCCAACTTAAAAGAAGGAATAGTGGCATTCTATTTCAAACCTATTAGTAGTAAAATATGTTTGCTGGAAACCAGTGATTCCTACTTGACTTAAAGTTTGTATGATGTCAAAAATTGATGGTATACTCTAGTATTCAAACCAAATATGGCTTTAATTCCATGCGGAGAGATCAGAATATTCATGAAAGATAATACTTTTGAATAATTTAATGCCATAGATCTTAGCCCCTCTAATGAATATTTTGTCACTTCATGCTAAAGATGAATGTGCATTCATTTCAACAAGGTGCTAAATTATTTTGCGTTATTAGGATATTTTAGAAGGGGAGCCTTGGCGTAACTGGTAAAGTTGTTGCCATGTGACCAGGAGGTCACGGGTTCGAGCCGTGGAAACAGCCGCTTGCTGAAATACAGGGTAAGGCTGAGTACAATAGACCCTTGTGGTCCGGCCCTTCCCGGACACCGCGCATAGCGTGAGCTTAGTGCACCGGGCTACCTTTTTTTTTTTAGGATATTTAAATTTGCAGGTGAGCAAATGGGAAAAAGGATGAGAGCTGTTCTTCCATTACATTTATTTCTGAAGCAAATGGTTTTACTGGGAGTTCATGGCTTCTGATAAGGAACTATCATTGGCTGCTGTGTTTGGTTCTAATTTGTCTAGGTTATTTTTGGCAGTCACGAGCTGTTAGTTTTCTGATAAAACTTAGCATGTATGCTTGGACCATTAGTGGTAATTAACATTGTTTTATTCATTGGATGCAGTTTTAACTTCTTCAAAGGGCTTATCAAAAGAAAAATGAGCTGAAGGAGAGCACAGTATGATTTCTGCCTGCATATGGTGACTTTTTAAAAGCACTATTTTTAAACCGAAACACTAAGAAAGAAAAGTCTTTCGGTTTCTGTATTCAATTTTAAGGGCAGTTGCTTTTTCCTCTGAAGAATCTAGAACTACTTATTACTTAAATGACTTTTGTTCAATTAGTCTAAAAAAAATTAAGGAGGAATAATTCTTTGTTAGAGCAGCTCCTTAGCCCTGCTGTAGACTTATTAGCATGAGGACTTTGAGATGCAAATTCGGATGCGCTCCACAGAGAAATAGTGGCAGAGGAGTTTTAAACAATAATTACAACTACGTTTTAGTTTCAAATAAGTTAGGGTCAACTATATAAATCACCACTTATCCATTTAAATTCAATTCATGTAATTATCATACTGTTAGAGGAGTATGATTTATCAAAATATCTCCATCGGCAGGCTAAGGAATAAGAGATAACAATGCCGGGATAAGATGCAAGATTATTTTATCACGAGTTTGGTTATACGTATTAATTAGTCTCAGGAACTATTGTTATATTAAAATGATGGAATTAATTATCCCATATAAAAGGTGTAATATTTAATCCCATGGGATAAATATTCTTGTCTATCACATACCCTTAACCAAATGACTGTTGGTTTGCTGCTAAGGAGATTTAATTTTCACATAATATCCAGCATTATTAGAATAATGTTTGGTTATTACATTTTGTATCATCATAAATAATATATGCATAAGTTATGTGGTGATTCATGCATTATTTTATGTGAAAGAATGTGAGAAAATATATTTAGTAATACATTTGATTAAAACAAAACAAACTCTTGTAGTAGCAAACTTGTATTTTCTTTAAAAGAGTAAACACACATTTTAGTTGTAAATGGTATAGTAATTTTAATACATCTCCAAGGAGAAATAATACCTTATTGTAATCTCTGTATTACAATTATGCATTACTAGTATAAAAAAAACCGCTCCGCGCGGCGGATAAAGATAAGGCAAAGCAAATAAATAAAAAGAATATTGTTCTAATGAGTACTTGTTTTGCATTTCTTTTTCTATTGGAGTTTTCTACTCGAATTCTTTTAATATAGAGTTACAATGTTGCAATATACCAAAATTAATTCTTCTTTGAAAAGATTAGAGCCTCTTAAAAAGTAAAATGAAGATAGTATATTCAAATTTATCATTAGTGGGGTTGGAGCTACAAGCTTTTAAGATCTTTCTTCTTTTTCTTTTAAAGATGATTTTGCGGGAAGTGCACAGTTAGCCAGTTAGCCAGTAATAAGATATGTATTTACTTTTAAGTCACTGTTTAAAATGTCTTTAGTCTTTAACCACTGCTTTAATAAACTTTTACCCGCCCGAACGAAAATACCCTTCTACTATAATTCGCTGAAACCTACGCGGATTGCAGAGAACTTCGCTCAAATTAAGGACCAAGTGTCCTTAATTTTTGAACTTCCAACTCTAAATTCAGGACCAAGTGTCCTTAACTTATGAGCTTGTTATTGTAAGTTCAGGAGTAGTTGTCCTTAATTTATGAGCTTGTAAGTCTAAGTTAAGGACTACCTGTCCTTAACTTTTGAACTTGTAACTCTAAGTTCAGGACTACATGTCCTTAACTTTTGAACTTGGAACTCGAAGTTCAGGACTATCTGTCCTTAATTTCTGTGCTTGTAACTCTAAGTTAAGGAATACCTGTCCTTAATTTATGTGCTTGTAACTCTAAGTTAAGGATCAAATGTCCTTAATTTTGAACTTCCAACTCTAAGTTCAGGACCAAGTGTCCTTAACTTATGAGCTTGTTACTGTAAGTTTAGGACTAGCTGTCCTTAATTTATGAGCTTGTAAGTCTAAGTTAAGGACTGTCTGTCCTTAGTTTTTGAGCTTGGAACTCTAAGTTTAGGACTACATGTCCTTAACTTTTGAACTTGTAACTCTAAGTTCAGGACTACATGTCCTTAACTTTTGAACTTGTAACTCTAAGTTCAGGACTACATGTCCTTATTTTTTGAACTTGGAATTCTAAGTTCGGGACTATCTATGAATTCAGTATAAATATTTAATACTTTTTGTATGTTTACAGAGTTGGATTTATTTTGTAGGATTTGTTAAACATATTCTTCAGAGATGTATACAAGCCAATTCCAAACAAGTACAACTTGGTATTAGCTATGTTGTGGCGTCACCCAGAGAATGTGAAACTTGAGAAGGTGAAAGTTGTTCACTACTGTGCATGCGGGGTCAAAGCCATGGAGGTACACTGGCAAGGAAGAGAACATGGACAGAAAAGAGATAGAAGAAAGGTAACACTGTCTTTTCATATTAATTTTAATAGACTAGAGGCTACTTTTGCTTAGCATTAAAAATGTTGGATAAAAAGTAAATACCACTTTAAAAAGTGACTATCCCACGCAATTTAGGAAGAGACTTTATAAAAAAGAAATTAAAACTTTCGTTAGACAGTAAAATAGTTTGTGATATCTTAGAGAGTGAGAATAAAAGTTAAAGCGATAATAACTATCAACATCCAAATGTTATTGCACATGCCCACAATATTTTACCAGTTTATTGGATGTGTATTTGGAATAACAAATTGAAGTGGAAACAAAACTTATTAATCTTTCATAATTATAGCCTTCTAAAACGCTCCAAACAAAGTATTAATGTAAAAAGTATCATTAAATTCTATAATTGCATACGAATATTTACAAAATTACAATAATTGGCCGCAATAAATTTATTTGTATAAATAAAAAGATATGAAGGTTTATGCATTTATTTCTTTTTCTTCACGCTAATAAATGTTGCACAATATATTTTTAATTCGAGCACTTATTAAAAATTATAGTTTAATGCCGCTACAAATATATAAAATTAGCATAGTACAATAAAGAAAAAAGAACTACAATAATGACCATGTTGAAGGCCATATTACAGGATAATTCACAGAGATCCCCGTGAGTTAATTTCCTTTTTCGACCTCTTATTACACATAGTTTCTCTATTAAATAAATAAAAGTTATTGGAAGTAAATTGCCCGTTAGAAGACTGCCAACTATTTAAAGTTTTCAAAAAAATATAAAAGAAACATGAGAAATATTGAACAACCTTCTCGTTAATTATCCGATTTAATTGGAATAAGAAAAGAAACCAAATAATAAGAATATGAAAAATAAACGAATTAAAGAGAATAAACAGTTAGGAATTTGGAAAAAACAACAACGAACGTTATAAAACAATTACACATAATATATTATATATCAGCATAAAATGTACTAATAATACTAAATAATTATATGAGAAGGGAAAAAGAAAGATAAAATGATGCACAGGATAATATAAAGAACATGCAGAGCAGTCACATTTTTGGGACGTAGGGGAAATAAATAAAGACTAACAGATAGAAAATATAGTCAGATATATGCAAAGATCACAAATAAAATGATTTAAAAAAAAACAAAAAAGCAAAAGCGCATTTTAATTGATATCAAATTACCCTCTTATGGTCTATACGGTATAGTAAAGCAAGCTTATTCCTTGCATGATATGCTAGATCCCACATGAGAATTAACCTCAAAACGTAATCTCAAATATAGTATTTAATTGAAAAAATAGACTGTATATGAGCGATATAAGGCAGAAGACAAACCTGAGTATGCATTAGTGATGCCAGCTATGAGACACTATTTAGTCCAATAAACCCTCTCTCTAGAAAATATGCAAAGTCTCAATACTGTGCAAGTAAGAATTTAAATACCAGTAGAATAAAATGAATAATTACCAAACTGTTATAAAATATAGTTTAAAGTAACAATATAGAATAAGGAAAAACAAGCTAAGAGATATAGAGAGAAAGAGATAAGAGATTCTTATTTCTTCTTCAATTGTGTGTTTTTTCCTATCTATTACAAGGCCTTTATATGGGCATGGAAAGTGAAGAAAAATATGTCATTAAACATAGAAATATGTCATTAAGCATTTGAGAAGATCATGGGGGAAGAGTAGACATCCACCATAATTTAATTTTTCTTATAACACTCCCCCTTGGATGTCCATAGATAATGTGCCTCGTTAAAACCTTATTAGAAAAAAAAATCCTATGCAAAAAAAAAATCCTAGTGAAGGAAAAAGAGTACACTTATTTAGAAATACGCCTTTTGGTTGCCTCGTTAAAAACCTTGAAGGAAAACCCAGTGAGACAAAACCTTGTAAGGGAAAAAGAGTACAACGCGTATTAACTCCCCCTGATGAGAGCATCAATTCACATCCTTGAGCCTTCACATCCCAATCTTGTACACTAGTTTCTTGAAGGTTGACGTCGGTAGAGATTTGGTGAACAAATCAACCATATTATCACTTGAACGAATCTGTTGCACATTAATATCACCATTCTTTTGAAGATCATGTGTGAAATATAACTTTGGTGCTCCCTTCAATTGGGCTATGCATGCTGCATTGTCTTCATACAAAATTGTGGGTAGTTTGTCACACTTCAAACCACATTTGTCTATAATAAGATGTATTATAGACCTCAACCATACACATTCTCGATTTGCTTAATGAATAGCAATTATCTTAGCATGATTAGATGAAGTAGCCACGATTAATTGCTTAGTCGATCGCCAAGATATGATAGTGCATCCATATGTAAACACATAGCTTGTTTGAGATCGAGCCATGTGTGGGTCAGATAAATACTCAGCATCGGCATAACCAACAAGATCAAGATTGCAATCATTGTCATAAAATAAACTCATATCGGTAGTTCCTTTTAGATACTGCAATATGTGTTTGATTCCATTCCAATGTCTCCTTGTAGGAGCAGAGCTATATCTTGTTAAGACATTAACTGAAAAGGTTATGTCAGGCCTTGTAATGTTAGAAAGATACATTAATGCACCAATTGCACTAAGATATGGTACTTCGGGAACAAGAAGCTCTTCATTATTTTCATGAGGTCGGAATGGATCTTTATTTATATCGAGTGATCTCACAACCATCAGCAGGGGCGGATTTAGGGAGGCGGAAGGGTGTTCATCCGAACCCCCTTCATCGAAAAATTGCACTGTTTATATAGGGGTAATTTGTTTATATATATATAAAAATATAATATCTTGAACACCCTTGACACAAGCCAAAAGCATGGCCGAGTGGTCAAGGGGGTTCAAATTTTGTACAAGATCGCGGGTTCCATTCGTGTTAAATGCAATCTTACCCTTTTTACATCAGTTTTTTTTAATTTTTAACTAAGTAAAATGACGTCGTTTTTCTTTTTAATTATATTTCCCCCAAAAAACGTTACCAATTGGGATTTGGGTTGAAAATCCCTAACTCTCTCTCTATATATATATATATCTCTCGTTGCCTCACTCTTCTGCCACTCCCTCTCTCTCTCTCTTCGCCACTGCTCACGCTGCCTAAAGCCCTCAACCACTATCTTCTCTCTGTTGCCCCGCCAGTCACCGGTGTTAGCCCCAGGTAAGTTCCTTTCTCTTTCTAACCCTTTCAGAATTTTATTAGTGTTTTATTAATGAATTCGTCGGAAAATTACACTGTTAAAATTTTTGAATCCCCTTCGCACATATTCTGGCTCCGCCACTGACCATCGGGGTACTCAATGGATGTGCTTTTTCCATATAGAATTGCTTTAAAATCTTTTTAGTGTATGCTGATTATTGGACAAAAATTTTATCTTTCATATACTCAATTTGTAGACCAAGACAAAATTTTGTCTTTCCACGATCTTTCATTTCAAATTCTTTCTTTAAACAGTCTACTGCCCTCCCTTAGAGGTGAGTTGTGTGGTATTCGTCTAATCATGCATTGCATGTCTTTATTCATTACTTTTATCACATATTGCCACATTCACTTTTAGGAATGAGTCTGCATTCTCAATGCTTATCACAAGTCACATTCTTTTCAAGGAATGGATCATAATCAGCGGCGTGCTTTATTATTTTTCATACCAATTTGATGATAAACATTGCCTTCACATTTTGAAGGACTATTTTGAGAACCCTTATTGTTCTCTTTTTATAATAATAGTGATGATTATTATTATTTTGACCTTTTAAACGTCCACGTTCATTATTCAACCACTTGTCTTCATTTAGACTTATTATGCGCCGCTACCATATTCACTTCAAGAATGAAGCAAATCAAGTGAGACAATATTCATGCCTTTTCATGAAAAATATATTATTTTTCTGTAGTCATCATTATATCATCAATATGGTATAGTGGGGCTCAAACCCAATATCTTACCAATATAAAGGCATGTTAGTGAATTGGGACTCAAACCCCAACTCTTATCATCATGGAGCACCAGGACTTGATCCTAATATGTCTTACCCTCACGGTGCATTGTGACTTGAACTCATTGAAGTTGATATCATTAATAGCAAATGATAAAAACAATTTCAAATACGAAGGAAATGCTTACCTCTTGAGTTAAACTCTTCATAATGTCATTTGGATATAATTCTCAACAATAGACTTTCATTTACTTAAATCGGCTAAGTAATTAGTGTCAAACAGATATATGAAAATACAAAATAATATTGAAAATTCACATATGGTCTTTGCTGCAATAAGCTTACTTCAAGATGAAATTGATATAACCAGAATATTAAAGAAAAATGATGTATCAAATAGAATAATATAGTACTATTAGTTACCATGCACTTTTGTGGAAACTAAGTATTATGCTCTCTAGAAAAACAAAGAGATATAGCAGAACCTTTAGGTTAATCAGGGAATCAAAAAATAAAATAGGGGACAAATCTTTGTCTACTATCTACTACTATATGCTTTCCATATAGAAATGATTCAACACGTTAATTTGATAAGAACTATCACCAATGAAAAATTTGGTGTAGTACATACTTCTTGTACTAATATTTTATCTTATCAAAATAAAATAGTTACAAGTAATATTATTATTATTATATTATATTTGACAGTAAAATAATGTATAATCATTCTACTAGGCATACTAAAATCGTATTATAAGGTAAAACCATAAGCATACATAAGAAAGTATAATTTTAATTTTGTAGATTATTTAACATACCGCATGCCACCTATTATTTAGTTCATGAAAATTGAACAAGGTGACATCCTTAGCAGCCACATAAATACTAATTTTCTAATAACCAGACCATTGCTTATTCTAAATAGTGGTACAAATATATTTGGTTTAAAGTTCGGACTTGTTGCTGTAGCAGAAATACGTGTCTGTAACACTACATACCTTTCTGAATAAAATCTGGATAATTTTGACAATAGATCATCGAGATATACCTTACCAGAAGTGGAATTCAAACTTGAGGTTAGAAACTTCGTGTTGATAACGTGTTATAAAATATAACTCAAAGTAACAATATAGAACAAGGAAAAACAAGCTAAGGGATATAGAGAGAAAGAGAGGAGAGATTCTTATTTCTTTTTCAGTTGTGTGTTTTTTCCTATCTATTACAAGACCTTTATATAGACATGAAAAGTGAAGAAAAATATGTCATTGAATATGTCATTAAGCATAGAAATATGTCACTAAGCATTTGAGAAGATCATGAAGGAAGAGTAGACATCCATCATAATTTAATTTTTCTTATAACACAAACTAATATTAAGTGATTATCAAATAACTAATACACTATTCAAATATAATAAGAAGAAGTTACAGTTGAAAGCACCTCTAGAAAGAAAAAGAGGGGCAAGTTTGGTTCCAGGCGGAGATTTTTAGTGCGTTGGCTAATGGCTACTGAAGAAGCCATATCTATTTCTTTGTTTTATATATTGCATAAATTGATCGCTGAATTAATGACAGAGACTTTTAGGCTTCTAAATTGAAAAGAAATGGGAGAGAAAGAAGAGTAACGGAGGGAGGTAGAATTAAGAGAATATAATTAAGAAGTGAATTTTGAATTTTCTAATGTAGCACATAAATAGAAAAAATGTCAAAAATTTGAAAAAAAAGATAAGTCCAAAGAGGCATGCCATATCACTTTTTTAAATATATATATATATATATATATATATATATATATATATATATATATATATATATATATATATATATATATAGATTAATTCATCGGCATGCCGGGCTTTGAAATGCCATAATTGATAAAATTGAAATAGATTGGTTGGAAGCCACATCCACTATTCAATTGCATTTTGGACTAACCTTATCTTGGTAAATATCTTGGTAATTATCTGGAAACCAAATGACCCATAAACTGTACGCTCACTGTAGGAGCATTGCTTGCTTTTAAAGTGTGTATATATATATATATATATAGATAGATATATTCCTTTCAGTATGTATGTTTCTGGTGATATCATGTCGCCAAATGGTAGTAACAGTATATCGTAATGATGAATAATTGCTTCTCGTGACTGGTTGGAAGCATTCTTTTCCTATGGGACTGGGAGCCAGCCAGCTATAATAAGGGTAAAAATAGCGCAGGCTAGCAAGTGTTTGGATTGGTAATTGAAAAATAGTAAGCGTTTGCAAAGTAATTAAAAAATAATAAACGTTTGCAAAAAATACAAAAAGTTCCAGCATAATATACTGGAGATTGGTACACCTGTATATGAACTTTCAGCATATTATGCTGGAATTCCAGCACACGGAAAGTTCTAGCATAATATACTGGAGATTAGAGCACCTATGTATGAACTTCCAACATATTATGTTGGACCAGTATATTATGCTGGAACTCCATCATAATATTATGATGGAGTTCCAGTATATTTATACTGAAACTCCATCATTATATACTAGAGTTTTAACATAATATACTGGAACTCCAGTATATTATGCTGGAAGTTCACATGTAAAAAATTCGAACTCCAGTATATTATACTGGAATGTTTTCCGGATTTTAAACAGTATTTTCGTTCAAATTCATCTTTACATGAAAAATGGCTAAATTTCAATTACTTTTGAAACTGTACCTATTTTTTAATTACCATTCGTAAATCTAATTATTTTTTAATTACCCCGTAATAAGGGGCAACTGCCATCCAGAGGTACTACGTACAATTATATATGGTGCTACAGTTAATTTTCCTTCTTAAAGGATACATCTAGTGTGGGTAAAGAATGACAACAACATCAACCAAACAAGTCATTGTGTCTTCTCTCTTATAATAACCTTCCACGACGTTAAAGAGATTTATTAGTTTTCACGTGAAAAAATAGTCAAAAAATGAATATTTTATTTATTTAATTTCTAACGTTGGAAAAAGTAGCAGTAAATTTTTTTCCTGAATTGGCTCAGTAACCGCTAGTAAGATGGTATTTGCTATTACTAACAAAAGGTGGCCACAAATTGTTGTGTTCCATCGTAGCATCATTTATATTTATACTATATTAAAATTATAAATACCCTATCCAAAATATTAATAGACTTTTTTATCCTTCTTAATTTTATTCTAGACAAAATTGTAATTGTAAACACTAATAAAAAATGTGGGAACAAAAACCAAAACCTGCCGCTTCTTGCCCTTTTTTGTTGGATACGCTTCTTTTATTTAGCTTTAGGATTCTTTTACATTATATCTTTTAGGTTTAAGATTCACTTTAGGTTAAAGTTGGTTTTAGGATTCAACAAAATTAATATTACTTTGGGTTTAGGATTCTTTTAATCGTAGTTTTTGTTTTCTCAAAATAGCAGGTAGTTGAATAAAGCAATTGTCTGCTTTCTCCACAAAATAGTTTTTGATTCCTCCACAAATTCGTTCAATTAAAATTTCTGGGGTTTTGAATAGAGCAACTGAAAATCAGGAATCAATCAATTATTTTGACGGTTCTTTATAAGCGATTTGTTGAATTACTTGTGAGTTATGTTGTTTATATTATTATTTATCTTCTTACGTACCATAGTTATTTATTAGTACAATAGAAAAATTCTTTTACATTCCTTTTTCTTTGTTAATAAAAATAAAATTGTCTTTTATCATAACGATACAATTAGCATTATGAATCTTATTCATGCTTTCGTCGTTTTTTCTTTAATTTAATAAATGAAATTCTTGTGAATAAAGAGACCTATGAGAATTACAAACTAATCAGATTGTATTTTGCACTTTTTCTAAAATTAGTCTTAGTGTACGTGCGTTGCGCGTGTAACCCATATATTATATTTGTTTTAAGAAAAGCTTATTTACTTTCTTTAGACCTAAAATCATGTTTAAAAGAACATATAAGTTTGGATGCAGAAAGAGTTTTATTGTTTAATTCCTTCACATATCAGAGTTCCAAGAATAGTGTTTTTTTTTCTTTTAGAAAATGCAAATTTTCTTTTGTATTTTTGGTTATTAAATAATATTACGTGAGCTTTAAAATGTTGACACTAAAGATAATAAAATTTAAAAAGAAATTAAACAATATATTTAGGAACCTAGAGTCTAAAAACCTACATATCCTTGAATATGGAAAGAATGCTAGTTGATATATCGATTTTAGTTACAATTAGTTCTTATTTATTCTTTGTGGACTTCGCCTATATCCTGGTTTTATTATATTTTGTAAAAGTTACTATTTTACATAATTCAAATAAGGAAAAATTTATACAAAAGATTTATATTAGAAATTTTTGAATATTTCGTATAGAAAAGGATTTAATGTACAATATTTAGTTGATTTAAAGCTCCTAAATGTTAGTAAGAAACTTAAACACAAGAAATAAATTCAAAAAAGAATAGAATAAGTAGTACTAAGTTGTAATCTCTTGTTTTGCGAAATGAAGTACTGGAAAGAAATAATCATATATATACACTAAAAAAATCTAAGAAATGTAAAACACTATATTTCTCCCATCATCGGAGAAAAATACGTTAAGTCAAAGTGGCAAAATCATAGTTTATCTAGTTCTAAGTTCTAACTCCTATGTATTAATTAGTTCAAATTCATCGAATAACTAAGAAATTAGTTTTGATATCCAAAATTATAAACAACCGTTTTACCTCTAACAATTTTTTTTTTAAAAAAAAAATTACTTATAGAGAAGCAATATATTCTCAATTCATAATTACTGTGAAATAAACTTCTTACGTGAAAAATCAAATAAGGAAAATTATAATGAACAAGGTTTTAGTAGATTTCAAAGTATTAAATATTAAAAAATAAGTAAATGACTATTTGGTTCAATGTGAATTTTATTTTAAAAGGATAAAAAAGGAGAACGACATTTCGCTAATAACCTTTGTGCTTTTAATATAGTATAGATATAGATTATAGGAATTAACACATGTTTAATACAAAGGCTGATGCCATTATAGATGCCTCCTTGTTCAAGCTTTCATGAAATTCATCTACTCAGTGATTTCTTATTGTTTATGATATAAGGAGCATTGTTTGGCTTATTATTACTGAAAAAAATTGTGTGTATATATTGCGTGATTGACAAGCGATCACGTATATATGGACATAGTAAAAAGCTTACTTCTGTATATGAAGAGTTTGGTGCAAGTTTGAAGGAACTCAAAGTTAGTTTCAATGGACTTGCGCAGTACTTAAGAGCTCAGAATGTCCACAAAGAAGATTCAAAATATAAAACTAAAAAAAAAAGTAAATATACTAAGATGTTGTGGGAATTCAACAGATAATATATCTATATACATTCTTTTTAAGTGGCACCATAATTCAACCTTCAGAAGTTTGAAAAGTTGGGCATGAGTAAAACTTGATAAGAGTTCTTTCAGAGTTCACTTAGGAAAATCTTACATTCACTTCTTGGTGTTTTTCGAATACTTCCATCATTATTCTTTATCGATTTATCTATTTTTAAGATGAGTAATTCACCTACATATGTTTAATTGCTTACTTTGCAGGATATTGTTCTGCATGTGGTTGTCGATATCATGGGCCTATATATGCTGTTTTTCAAGATTCAACAAATATTGTAAGCACAATAAACTATTTTTGTTTCTTTTGATTTTATTTGTAACCCCTTTTTGCCACTCTTAGGGGATCACAATAACCAATTAGAAAAAATAATAGAGGCAGTTTTTATGAATTAACTTACTAGAATAAAATAAACATGGCAATCTTCTTCTTCTTCTTCTTTGAAATAGGCTTTATCCTCCCATTTTTCAGTATTCAGAGATGTTAGCTAACCATGTCAAGATTAAACATTTTCAGAAACTTATAATTTTTATTAAATATTTATTTTATAACTCTAGCATATTTATGAAATATAATGTATGTTATTTTCAAAGTTTGGGATATAAAATTCATCATTTTCAAGAGCTTGTATTAATTTAAAATTATATTTTATAACCCATTCACATAGTTTAAAAATATTTGTGTGATTTTAAAAATCTTATATTCATGGATATAGATTACACGTGCAGCATGCATATCCTAAAATTAATCATTTTAGAAGTCTATAAATGCTAGAGCTCTCAAAACGGGTCAGCCCAGCCCAGCCTAGCCCAAGCCTTATGGGCTTTTAAATTTAGTGGCTAGGACGGGCTGGCCCGCCATATGAATGGGCCTTAAAATGGCCAGCCCAATCCAACCCTAAGAGGGTCGCGGGCTAGGGCGGGCCGACCCTTCAATTTTTTTAGAAAAAAGAATTTCTTTAAATTCTTAAATATTTTTTCGTGACGTAGTCGATTAATCATATAAACAACTTCTGTTTGCTTAGAGCGTACAAAAATCTTGATATTTGACGAGAAATCTCGTAATTGAAATGCAAATTCTCTATATCTCTAGCTCTTCTTTTTTAAAGTTACATGAATATTTTCTTAATACTTTTCTTTCATTTTTCTCAGATTCAGAGATTGGTTCAATAAGTTTATATGCTGGGGTTTTTTAATTTATGATTAACATCATTTGCTGATTTCATCATTATAATCCATAAAATTTTTAAAATTCCTTAAATTTGCTAGTGATCATTTTTTTAATTTAAAATTAATCTTTTTCTATACAGAAGAGCATTTTAAATATTAATAATATATTAAAGTAATCCTAACTGATCATTGGCCACTTAAAGTAATATTTTCTTTTGAAAAAAATATTATTATTGGCCACCTAAAACTATTTGAGTTCGTTATTAATTAAGCAAAAGAAAAACTAATTTTATCATATTACATGCATGTCAAAAATTTAAATTTTAGTTGATATGGAAGGTTAAATGAGCAATATAGGGTTGGAGAATGAGAATTATAGTTAATAGTTTTTTTAGTTTTTACTTTTTAAAAATATTAAATAGTTAATTAATTTGAATTTAATTAATTTTTGGCCTACGGGCCGGCCCGGGCCCAACTCGGTTAAGCCTCAAGGGCCAACAGGCTGACTTGGGCCGGGCTTATAAACCTCAATTTTAAATGGGCTCAAAAAATTCTAATCCAATCCTACCCAAGTAGCGGGCTGGGTTGAGCTGGCCTCACGGACCAAACTCATTTTGACGGTTCTAATAAATTTTGATAGTATTTGAAGTATTACAACTATAACCTATATATGATAGTTAGGGGTGACAAAACTAACCCCTCATTTGATCCGCCCAACCCGTCCAAGTTTTAATGGGTTTGGGCTGGAACAGTTTTGGAGATGGGGTGTTTTGGGCTAACCCAAGTTAACTCATAAAAAATTATCAGCCCAAATGGACCCATGATAATACCCAACCTTGACTCATGGAAATGCTCAATCTTAAAGTTCTACCTTGACCCATTTTTGCAAAATATTTTATTTTTTCCATGTTTGGTTTGTTTAAATATTTGAAAAATATTTTCTTTATGAATTCGTTTTTCTCCAATTGGTGGAAATATTTTCCGTATCAAGAGAAGGAAAAATATTTTCCAAAACTGTTTTTCAACCTTCTCCATCTCCACCAACCCCCACCCAACCCTTACCCCCACCCCCATCCCCACTTCACCCTCCACTCTCACCCACGCACCACCCAACCCCCACCCTAAATATATAAAAATTTTATTTAGAGTACTTTATTTTCATGATGTAGAAAAAATATTTTCTTTCATATCAACAAAATGAATACTTTTTTCATGACGTAGAAAAAATACCTTCTTTTATTTCAACAAAATAAGTACTTTATTTTCATGATGTCGAATGATTTATTTAACTAATCGTTATTGACAAAAATAATCAAAAATATCTGAAAATAAAAAAAATACATTATCACAATAGAAAAAATAATAAATAAAATTTATATCAATAAAATAAAGGACGATAGTGAACTTTTTTTTAGGTATTACAATAAAATAAAAAAAAGTATTTATTTTAATAAAATTAAAGAAAATACTTTTTGTACTGCAGAAAAATAAAGTATTTATTTTGTTGAAAAAGAAAATAAGAAAGTTCTCTAGTCTAGTGAATCGGTATGCACGGGAGAAACCATTTGCTCTCATCCACGTGTCGCCTTTTACATCACCCACCTTTCACTCTCTCCACACACAACCGCCGGCATGACTTACAACTCACACATTTCCTTTCAATAAAATTTAAAACTGCCCCCTCCCGCAACTCTTTTTTGACTTTCCCCAAACAGGCCCCCCAAGGCGTTCTCTTTAATCTTCTCCTGCCACGTCAGCATTTCTTGTCGCTGATTTCCTTTCCTTCCTTTTCTTTCCGTTCAGTTATTGTAATTTTTGTTTGTTACGGGAGGAAAAAAAAAGAAGTTATATGGAGTATATATTTATAGAGTTTTATTATTTATGCAAGTATAAAAGTATAATTTTGGAATACTAGTATGATATATGCTAAATGCATCCATTTTGCTGTGTTAACAACAACAATCGCGAATCCTCACCGTTACCAATGCCTCCGCCTCCGCCGCCGGTGGCGGAATCTACTAGTAGATCGGCTGACTTACTGAACCGCTCCTCTAGCGGGAATAATTACAATTACAATCATAATAATAATTGGAGCGCGAATAACTCGAATCATCATCTTCGTCATCGGAGTTTGACAGAGTCATCATCGTCGTCAACGGCGGCGATTTTCACATCTCTATCACGGCCGCCGTCGATGAGGGAGGCGATTCAGTTGACGTGCGTTGCCACTTCCGCCGGCGATCAAGTGAAGATCAACGACATCGTCGGGAACGGTATATCGGGAATTTTATACAAGTGGGTGAACTACGGCAAAGGATGGAGGCCTCGTTGGTTCGTGTTGCAGGATGGAGTTTTATCTTATTACAAGATCCATGGACCGGATAGGATCGTTGTGAACTCGGAAACTGAGAAAGGATCCAAAGTTATTGGCGAAGAATCGCTTCGGAGAATCTCGAGGACGCGGCCAAATAAGATTACTAATGTTTCTACTTCTCAGGCTCGCCGCAAGCCCGTTGGTGAAGTTCATCTCAAGGTTATACTTCTACTACTTATATATTTCAGTTACCGGTTTTTTACCATGTTAATGAATTGTTTCAAAGTGCTTTGTGGAATTCCAATTTTATCGGATGTCCCTAGTGGAATTGAAGTTTAGTTGTTACATGCTGAGGTTTCTGGAAAGAAGGAAATTACAGAAGTGCTTTTTTTCACTGTAATTAAATATGTTTTTTAATTACAATGATCATCCTTACTCTTATGAGTTTGTTGAAGAAATTGGAGATTCAGTATCCTGACATATATTAGGTGCGAATGCAGAGTTTGCTTGACATAGGCACTGCGCCTCCCTTAAGCCGTGCTTCTGGGTAGGCAAGGCATGACCTCATTACTCATGAGTTCTATCTTGAATGAGTGGTACAAAACAATAAATAAATTGGCTAAGAGATATATTAATTGTTAAGGAAAACATTATGAATGAACTTGTAATTTTTTCTCACATTATAGATATATTTTTATTTTTTTCTTCATTGTGCCTTTTTTAAACTAAAGCTTATGCTTTAACTGCGCTTTGTGAATAAAGCGCCAATAGACCCGGAATGCTTTTTAAATTCTTCGCCTTTGATCACACTAGTGGGGATGGGAGGATGAGGCAAGACTACTCCTTTGAAGAAATTTTTAAAATTTTCAGCACTTTGAAGGGTAAAATCTGGATTGTTAAAAGTAACCTCTCACATCCTTAGAAAACACTCTTCCCCTAAAGTCTGCCCCTTATTCCCTTGTACGTGGTGTTCATTTTGCTTAGTCTTATGGTGGTGATAGTTTCTTTTCTTTTGGTCAATTAGTTCTTTGCTTAATTTTTCTAGATATGCACTTTCTCTGAACTGCTAACCTCTTTATCGTGATTACATATCTTTTTAACAATTGAGTAGTCTTTGCTAGGTCTCGTCCATCCGCGAGAGTAGATCAGATGACAGGAGGTTTTCGATTTTCACTGGAACAAAGAGGCTGCACCTGAGGGCTGAGACTAGAGAGGACAGAATAGCATGGGTGGAAGCATTGCAAGCTGTGAAGGACATGTTTCCCAGATTGTCCAACAGTGAGTTAATGGCTCCAGTGGACAATGTAGCTGTCTCAACAGATAAGTTGAGGCAACGGTTGTTGAAGGAGGGTGTGAGTGAGGCTACTATTCAGGACAGCGAGCAGATTATGAGGAATGAGTTTGCATCTTTGCAGAATCAACTGATGGTACTTAAGCAGAAGCATTGGCTGCTGATGGACACCTTGAGACAGTTAGAGGTACCTAGCATGACTTGTAGAAAGCATCAGTATTCTTTTTCAGTTGCTTATGTGATTCTGAATGTGAAACCGCTTTGAAATCTTCTCAATTGATTGCTCTTTTGGTTGGTGGCTAGTGTCTAACTGACTGTTATTCTTGAGATTTTTTCAGGAATACCGTAATAGTACTTATTTTGTTTGTTATCTTAAAAAGATATGTAATCACAATAAAGTGGCCCATATTGATTTTTCACTTGTTCAATGATAAAGTGGCACATATGTTGCTCAGTTGTACTTAGTGGCAACTTTAAAAACAAAGGATCTGAGAAACAAAATTGGGCCTATTTCTCTTTATGTCACCAGATGAAAGAGAGTGTCATGCTTGTGATGAAGTGACTCGTTTGTGGCTATGCTGCCTCCTTTCTTGTTCATGATAGAGTTTATGTTTTGTCTCCTAAACGAAGATACTGTGTGTCATTTGTTTCTTATTTGGTTCCTTCACCTAGAAAAACCTGATTTACTGTTTTCTCTTTTTAAAAGTTCTCAAGGACGTTTAAGCTTATCACATGCTACCGGAAACAACCTCTCTACCTTCTTGAAGGTAGGAGTAAGCTCTGCGTACACACTACCCTCCTCAAACCCTACTTGTGGGATTACACTGGGTGTGTTGTTGTTGTACATGTCTCCTATGTATGGAGTCTTTATTACTGTTATTGAGTAGAGGCACCAAAAGGACAACTGATACACTAAGCTTTCTCTATGCGCGCGGTCCAAGGGAGGCCGTACTACAATGGATGTACTGTACACAACCTTCCCTTGCACTTCTGCTGGAAGTTGCTTTTATGGCTTGAACCCGTTGTCGCTTGGGCACGTGGAGGCAACTCTTATGTTGCTTCAAGGCTTCTCTTCTAGTAGAGGTACCAACAACAATAACTACACTTCAATCCCAAGCAAGTTGGGCTCGAATATCTACTTCTCACTTTCTATATCACTCCATTTGGGCCCGTATCACACCAATATCATAAAAATTAGTTTCTCTAACACTGAAGGTTCTCTATATTTTCTATTGACATATTAATCTCTCATTGAAAAACTAAAAGATTCCTACCGAACATTGGATTGGAGTAGAGACACCGTGAAATTAAAAAAAGAAAAAGTTTCAAAAAAATCAAATGGATCTGACTTAGAGGCTAATAGCTGGAGCCATGGAAACATTCCCTTCCAATACATGGTAAGGCTGTGTATAGCAGGTGAATGTATAGTGATATGCTCGGTTGATGCGATGGACAATAACATCTATAGATGTTTCATTAGATACCAAGCCATTTTGCTTGCGGCATTACGTGAATGTACAATTTGGCCTTACCTGGTGTCCTCCATTGACCTAAAGGAGCTGAATTGAAGAGGATCTCTGATTATGGAGAGAAGGGGAGGAGGAGGAAGAAGAAAGGGAAGTGACGAAACTTACCTGTAGAGCACTGCTGCTTGATCTGGGAAAGAGAGAGAGACACTTGATGCGTTTTGTCTTAGGATGGAGAAAGAGAGTATGACAATCGAAGTGGACGGCCCTTCAGTTCTTACAAGTGCGGAATTCTGATTGTTTTGCGAATTGGAAACTTTATTAACTTGTGTTAGGAAGGAGAAAAATAACAGAGTTTTGATGCCTTAATTTGACCATATTTATGACTGTCTCCTCTTTCCTTCTTTTTAAGTTATCGACCCTATCTTCCCCCTTTTCTTTTCCTCCTTTCTGTTGTCTTTCCATTTGTGGCGAAATTTCCTGCATTTGGATATGCTCCCTCGACGCCATATCATTTGTCCTAGTTAAATGGGCACATATTTTTAGAGTAATATATTTGAAATTATAGTCGTTAAGAGAGATAGGGATCCAAAACTAAAGGATAAAGGTTAAGTTTCGGTATATGAATTTTTTGAATATTAAGGAGACGTGATGAATAGTCACACTCTTTTAATCTTTAATTATCTAACCTTAATTTACCAAGAAAGATAATCAACACTATCAATCAAAAGTCTTGATGGGCATACCAAAATACTTTGATGGTTTCAAACAGAGCTGACAGTAGATAAGTTGCATTGTATTTCAATATTGGTTGAGCAACATGTCCAAAAATACTAAATTAAAAAAATAAAATAATATTAATGTCTACATCTAGAGTAGGAACCTCATCGTTTACCTACTGGATTTCTGTAATCGTAATGTGAAATACTAGATGAAGAAGCTAGATGAGACATCTATACCTCATTTCAGGGCTTGGGTTTCATTCAATCGAAGAGTTGGAAACTTTTGGTTTTTAACAAGTTCATTGCCCCCCTCCCCCAGAGAAAAAGTATGATAAGATTTTTTCATGTTTTATCATTTAAAAGGAAAATTTCAGAACATAAAAGTGAAACATAATCAGGCATTAGTAACCGAAGTGGCACTTAGTTAAGTTACAACTTTTCCTGAAGGGATGACAAGTACAACAAGAACAACAACAACAACAAATCCAGTATAATCCCACATAGTGGGGTCTGGGGAGGGTAGTGTTCCTTGTGGAGATAGAGAGACTGTTTCCAATAGACCCTCGGCTCAGAGAAGCATAAGCAGCACATTAAAGAAGAGAAAAAACAAGAATCGCAACAGTGAGAAGCCATGTAAAAGCAGCATAAATAACAACCAAATAGTCAGGAGACCGCAATGAAAGAAATGACAGGTAGTCATAGAAATCTAATGCCAACAGAATACTAAAGTACGTGCTAATACTACCGGTATGACACGGAGAGCACTAAACTAACTACCCTACTACCCCAATCTTCGACCTCAACACCTTCCTATTAAGGGTTATGTCCTCGGTTTGCTGAAGCTGCGCCATGTCATGTCTAATCATCTCACCCCAATTCTTCTTCGCCCTACCTCTACCTCTCCTTAGGCCTTCCAATGCCGACCTCTCACACCTCCTGACCGGAGCATCAGTGCTCCGCCTCCTCACATGTCCAAACCATCTAAGCCTCGCTTCCCGCATCTTGTCCTCAATTGGAGCCACACCCACCTTGTCTCGAATAACTTCATTCCTAATCCTATCTAACCTTGTGTGCCCACACATCCATCTTAACATTCTCATCTTGACAACTTTCATCTTCTGGACATGGGAGCTCTTGACTGGCCAATATTTAGCCCCATACAAATAGTCGGCCTGGCTACATCTCTGCAGAACTTACCTTTGAGTTTTGCCGGGACCTTCTTATCACACAAGACATCGGAAGCAAGTCTCCATTTCATCCATCCCGCCCCAATACGATGTGTGACATCTTCGTCGATCTCCCCATCCCCCTGTATAATAGACCCAAGGTACTTAAAAGTTCCTCTCCTAGGGATGACTTGTGAATCCAACCTCGCCTCCCCTTCCACTTCCTGAGTCATCCCACTGAACTTACACTCCAGGTATTCCGACTTAGTCCTACTCAACTTGAAACCTTTAGACTCTAGGGTCTGCCTCCACATCTCTAACCTCGCGTTAACGCTGCCTCGCGTCTCATCAATCAATACAATGTCATCTGCAAATAACATGCACCATGGCACCTCCCCTTGGATGTGGCGCGTCAAGTATACCCGAATTTTTAAAAAATTGGAGGAAAATACGAACTTGCTCGGTATTAGACACTTGTTTTGCAAACTTCCTATTAGTTTCGTCGTTGGATGGGTGTGCAGTTGGATATATGCACTATAAGGTTGATGTCGGTATTTCTAAAGTTTTCTTACTTACTATGTCTACTGCTCTTGTATGTCTTTTAGACTTCCTCTCATATGCTTTTGACGTTATGGGCATGTTAATGGTCAGTAAACTTATTTGAATAAACTGTAACGATTCTACAGTAGAGATTTTCTTATATGCAATATCTGGAATTTGTTACAGTGACGTGCTGCGTAGTTGGGATGTCCATTCAAATGTTTGATCCGTTCTTGATGTTGGTGCAGCCTTCAAAAATAAGGAATAGAAAAAGAGGTGTAGTTTGCCGACTACTACTCTGGTTTTTTGTTCTTCCCAAAGACAAGAAGTTTTTCTTTCTCTATTGTTCTTTCATCGTCTTCTTGGACAGACTTGATTTTTCAATTTTAGACCAACACCTTACACCCACCCCTCCTGCAGGTTGCTGGTCTTGTTGCTGGATATTTGTTGTGTCCTAGCGAAGTAGTTAAACCTAAGTTGCGCAGACTCTTCATTTTTGGTGCAGCACCTGTCTCGACACGGGACGGGAGCGGGATACGTCCCGGATTCGGTCAACTAACTTTGGATACTTTGACCTGTGTCCATCGACAAATTGTGGGGGAAATTGAGATGTTGATTTCTCAAAATTAAAAATAAAACAGATTTAAGGCATGAGAAATGGCATACCTTTAATATTGTAGTACTTTTGTCTCATATTTGCTGCTTTATGTTCCAGAAAAACCAAGAATTCAAGGGGTCGTGTTCTGAGTTCGGACTTATAGCTCTATTTTTTTATAATTTTGAGTTTTTTTAGCTGAATCCCCGCACCTGTATCTATACCTGGATCCGCACCCCCGAATCTTAAATTTTAGATTTTGCCGAATTTGACACTTGGATCCGTGCCCGTATCAGATGCCCGCACCCGAGTCCGAGCAACTTAGGTTAAAACTCATTGCCCACTTAGCTTTTCAGATTTAGTTCTGATCTTTGGGGTTTTGATTATTATATTATATCTGACATTGGAGCTATTAACCCAAAACTCTTGAGTTTTCCGTCTTTAATATTGACCTCCATTTCTCTAGTGACAAGCAGCATAGAACTTATAGAAGCACCCAGGGATGGAATAGCTTTGATACTGTTAATTTGAGCTAGAAAGAAGAGAAATATGTGCTAATACCCGATAAATGCCGAATATTTACCGTTTTGTTTTTTATCCTCTAGTGAATTTCTGCCAGTTGGATTCAATAGGATAGATCCACACCGGAGTAAAGTCATTTTCTCTTTCGTTGTAGTGTGGGATTTGTGGTGGTACAAGTATTTGATCTAGATAATTCCGTCACAGTTTTACTTTTCTGTGAACATTCTCTTTCTCTTCCCTTTACATGTGTCAATATGACTTCACTATATGTAAGATGATTTGCTTCAGCAATTCATCAATTGAAAGATGACAATAACCACTTCACTTGATCAAAAAGAAAAGAGAAAGAAAGATGACACTAACATTATTGGCCACCAGAAAATAAGGTATTGGATCTTCGTTTTGCAGACAGAAAAGGTCGATTTAGAGAATACCGTGGTTGATGAGAGTCAAAGGCAGTGGAAAGATGTTGGGCCATCTACTAGATTAAGGCAGGATAAATACAGTGGTATGGCTCGATTTGTTTTTGTCTTCGTTTTACTTTGTTACATATTGTTCCAAATTGTTGCCATTGGTAAAACTGAATCAAGATTGTCATACTTTTTTTTCGTCTTAAGATTCCTATTTTTCAATATCTATAAGTGCTACTCCATTTGTTCCATTGTATATGACACTCTCCTGCCAGTCTGCTCCAAAAGAATGGCAAATTCCTCTATTTGGAAACTCTTCAACTTCAAATTTTCCATTTTACCGTTAATGACACGCTCTTATAGCCATGTAAATGACATGGCATTATTTAAGAGCACAAGTTTTAAGTGGACTTTTGGTATGTGTCAAAAGTCTTTTCTTTCTTATACTTTCTTCCTAGTCAAACACCGCCATATAAAATGATACATGGAGAGTTTAAAAAATTTGAAAGGTTTCACATCCGATGTGATTTGGTTTGAACTTCTGCAGATCAAGAGGATCACTGTGGTGTGTGCAGCTTGGATATATTTTGTGTTCACCAATTTTATCCTTACCTTTAAATCCTCTTGGATGTTTGTTCCAGAAGCAAGTGCAAGTGAATCGGAGGATGACAATGAAAGAGTTGATGCTGCTGAGGACGATACTGATGATGAAGAGAATGCTTTTTTTGACACTAGGGATTTTCTTTCATCAAGTTCTTTTAAAAGCAGTGGTTCTGATTTTCGAACATCATCTTTCTCTTCAGACGAGGATGATCTGTATGCATATGCATCTGATGAAAGTGTTGACCCTGTTATTAGATCTGCTGGAACCAAGTTTCCTCATGTCAAGCGTCGCAAGAAATTGCCTAATCCCATTGAGAAAGAGAAAGGAGTCAGTCTGTGGTCGATGATTAAAGACAATATCGGGAAGGATCTCACAAAAGTCTGCCTCCCTGTGTACTTCAATGAACCTCTTTCTTCCTTGCAAAAATCGTTTGAAGACTTGGAGTACTCATACCTTCTTGATCGGGCTTCAGAATGGGGAAGAAGGGTAAGCAAACAAGTTCTCTTCACCGTTTGGATAGATTTGTTAGAATTATTTGGATACAGTAATTCGTCCTATGTTAGTAAAAGTAATGCATCTTCATCGTGTTAAAATTATTTGGGGCATTTTTCTGATGCACAGGATAATCAAGACGTGGTTCTTTTATTACTTTTTACCTTTCACCACAAATTGCCTGAACTAAGCCAAAAGAAGGATAATAGCATAGATATTGTATATATTTTTTTATTCTCGTTTGCTAAATGCTTGAAATGATTTTTGGCCACGATCTTCTCTCCTAGTTGTACGATATTGCGTTCCAAATTTTTGTGCCATCTCTGATGGTTTTGGCACTGGTATTGCTTTGAAGTTTTAAGACACTTTAAATTAATTTCTCGCACATGCAATAAAAAAGGAGGAAATAAATCATGGTATTTAGACAAGACGGGGAGGAGAGGGGTTCCCTTGGCCCTCTGTATTCTGGTGCTGCACGTATTTGAACCCATAACAATTTTGTAAAGCTTCATATGTTCTTGTTTGCAACTTCTTTGGTATTATTATGTGTACTAAGCACTGCAATTGCAGTGCAATTCTAGAACTCCTATAGTTCAAGCCTAGTATAACCACTGGTGTGTACCTATCTAATTTATTATTCTGTTTCACATTTGTCATCTATTTGATTTTTCTATATTCAAAGTGATTGATAGCAAATAACTTTTCTCTCCCTCAAATTACTGGAGCTTCTCTTTCTCAATCTGCCTGAATATCTTAACCTTTTGCTTCTGCAAGTATTCAGAAAATATATTATTTTAGCTTCTTATAATAGAACGGAAAGGTGATAGAAGTTTCATAAAAACGATCCAACTTTGTTTGGGTTGAAGTTTGTTTGATTGATTGATATATATTTAATCTGCTAAGAACCCATTTCTTCATGTAGTTGGAACAATGAATATAATGTGGCTCTACCTTAGCTTAGGAATAATCTATTCGAACTTCCATCTCTCATTGTCCATATAGCTGTAGCTGATTTTGCATTTATCTTTAACTAGTATGGGATAACTGCAAATGTATTCTTTGAAAAGCTTAATGGTGATCTTTCCACTTTGCCGCCCGGATCTTCACGATATCCCATTTCCTCTTTCTCTTTTACGAGGTGCATCGTCTGTTGCCTTTTTTTTTTCTTCCATTGATGAACTAAGTGACCTTTTTCGTTTCTGAAAAAATGCAAGTATGATCATTACATGGTCACTGGCATGACACATTGGTATCTTCTTGAACTCCCTTCACTCATAGGTGAGCTTACAGACTTTTGCTTTCTTTCCTGGTCTGTTGGCGTATGTCTCTGTAGCAAGTGCGGTTATGTTTTTATTGGTGTGTTCATACAGCTGTCATGCCATCTCAACTCTGAATTGATGCTTATAATAGTTGCTCACTTTCAGTTGTTTTTTCTGGCAAGACTAATGGTTAGCACTTCTTTTCATCTTTCTTCTTATTCACCATTATTTACAAACTTTTACCAGTTTTCAGGTGTCATTGTCCTCATCCTAGTACCTGTAATATGAGTTTGTGCTGTCTACGTTCATTGTAATTGGTAATTGTTAAAATAAAGGAAAAGATTCATCACCATTTTGAGTGCTTTTCCTTCGTCAAAAACTTTCTAGTGGTTTTCCGTCTTAGTTGCCATTTATTCACATAAGCATTATATGTTAGCCATTTTGCACTATCTGTGCAAGGTTCTGATTTTAATCTTATGTTATTGATAGGGTGACAGCCTGATGAGGATTCTCAACGTAGCAGCATTTGCCGTATCTGCATATGCCTCTACTGAAGGACGGATTTGCAAACCATTCAATCCGTTGTTAGGGGAGACTTATGAGGCTGACTATCCAGATAAAGGCCTCCGGTTTTTCTCAGAGAAGGTGTCATTTTGTTTATGGAATCAGTTATCAGTTTCTTATACTTTTTCTCTCTTCAAGGTGTTCTTCCTTAGTTTCTGATTATGGCGGAGACAATGGCCATTACGAGTTTCCAACCTATCATGGAATTGATGTTTATGGAATCACTGTGTCTCTATTAATGCTTTTCATTTTTCCTGTCTTTACATTATTTTGATTTCCTGATGCAACTGTATTCGTGGAGGTGCTTTGTGGTAATTAAGTAGTAATTTTTGTTAGTCTCTAGTTGAGAGGTCTTGAGGAGGAAGTTTGGGAGACTGGTGGTGTTAAGTGTGGGTTACTTTCCCAGTGGCTCTTTTTTTTGGGTGACATTTTTTTTAACCCCTCCCTAGGAGCTCCCCATTTTTCTCCCTTGGTGACTCGAACCCACAACCTCAAGGTTGGAGGTGAAGGATGCTTACCACTTGAGCAATCCTCTCTTGTCGGGTGACAGTTAATTTGCAAGCAAGAGTCTGTAGCTTGAAATGTTTCCAAGGCTGCTAGAGAGCATGTCGCTGATGTCTGATATATTTCTCTCCTTGTTTAGGTAAGTCATCATCCCATGATAATAGCATGCCATTGTGAGGGTACAGGATGGAAATTTTGGGGAGATAGTAATTTAAAAAGCAAATTTTGGGGTCGCTCAATTCAGCTGGATCCTGTTGGTATATTGACACTTGAATTTGATGATGGAGAAATCTTCCAATGGAGCAAGGTATTTGCATATGGGCACTTGAATATTTATCCTCTATTTAATCATTACATAATGATTAAATTTCTTATTTGTCATACTCATCTATAAATCTTCCAATGGAGCAAGGTATTTGCATATGGGCACTTGAATATTTATCCTCTATTTAATCATTACATAATGATTAAATTTCTTATTTGTCATGCTCATCTATAACATGGGAATAATCTTGTAATAGGTAACTACATCGATATACAATCTGATTTTGGGAAAACTGTATTGTGATCACTATGGAACAATGCGCATACAAGGAAGTCATAATTACTCTTGTAAGCTGAAATTCAAGGAGCAGTCAATTATAGACCGGAATCCCCATCAGGTTCTTTCTATTCTCGGCATCCTGCATGAAAATGCAAGAAACCTCATCTTTTGATGCTTCCACTCTCTGAAGTTTAGCATTAGACTATTATGCGAACAGAATGGTAATAATCCAACATGCTGTGGATGTATCTTTATGAAAAATTTTCCCTAGCTTGAAGTTATTGTGAATTGGGCTATGCAGCAAAAAAGATTAGAGTAAAAGCAACATTTGTGTAGGTGCAATTCATGTGTGCTCAGAGAGTTAATCTGATAAATAGTTGGTTCATTCAGATTTCCTGCTTTGTGTTTGGTGCAAAAGATTCCTTGTAAAATTTCCTTAGGTAATTAAACCCAGTGCTCTTTGAATTGTTAACATTTTGTAGAAGAAAGGGCTAACACAAAGATGCTACGATGTTAGCTGATTTAGTAAATTGAGTCTGTAGGAAAAAACCGAAAGAGTTTCATGTTTAAATGCACAAAATATTTTTTCAAAGCTAAAGCTGGAAGTAATCAATATGCTGTTCACCCGCAGAAGGAGAGGAGAAAAATGAGACACCTATGCTAAATGAGACTTCTGTGGCTTGCAAGTCATACTTACAGGAAATGTAGACAAAGTACTAGGATCCCAGTTGCGCCTCACTGTATCTTTGATGTCTGAAGAGGTTTCTTTGGTAGTTTCTTGATTTTGCAAATTCTGTATAATTGACATGAGGGATGTTATCCCCTTTTTTTCTTCTGAAATGGTTTATTGTATAAGTTGGACTGATTTAGCTTCAGACTGAGCATGCTGCTTTTAAATTTCCTTTTTGCAGGTACAGGGGATAGTCCAAGACAGGAGTGGGAAGACAGTAGCTACACTATTCGGGAAGTGGGATGAGAGTATGCACTATGTGAATGGAGATTGCTCCATAGGAAAAGGATTTGATTCTGTCTCTGAGGCTCATTTGCTGTGGAAGCGGAGCAAACCTCCCAAAAATCCCACTAGATATAACCTGACACGCTTTGCGATTACAATGAATGAGCTCATCCCTGGATTGAAGGTATGGTATAGATCTATTTTCTTTGAATGATCACCTTCTTGGGGAGCTAATTTGTTGGCACTGATTGTTACTGATGGAAATTCTTAAAACCCTCTTTAGTACCTATTTTGTTAATCCAAGTTTAGGTTTGGTTTCTAGGATGCCTGCTGAAACTTCATCTTCAACTCCCATTGTGCTTCATTGCAATGCACTAGGAAGTTTTCAGGCTTTAATTTAGCTTGCATAGTTGTGCTGTTAGATTTGTGGCCATAGAATAGTAAAGCAGTAGTGATATAAAAGTATGTGTAATCATCTGCACACGTCATCTGCTCTTACCTTAGTAGATAACTTTAACTCTCCACATTCTTTCCGTTCCTGGATGACCTTGGTTTTAATATAATTTTATTTATAGGACCAGCTGCCACCAACAGATTCTAGACTTAGACCTGATCAAAGGTGCTTGGAGAACGGCGAGTATGACAGTGCTAATTCAGAAAAGTTGCGACTTGAAGAACGGCAGCGACAGGTAACTTTAACAGCCAATACTCTTCTGTTCAAAGGTGAGATTCATGACCCGACTAGTAAATGAGAGGAAATTCTTTTTTCCTTGTTTGTTCATTTACTTTTGAGAAGAGAACTGTATTGCAGTTTGTTTCCAGTTTCCTACCCTTGTGCCCATTGTTGCTTCAGATTTCTACCCACTGAATTCTTAACTAATGTTCTTAGAATTCTGAACAAATCTGGGCTCTTTTATTTAATAGATGTTAAAGTAGATGATTTGCGTTTTTTAGCTTAAAACTTCTGTTTAATCCTGAAAAGGGTGCATATTCTAGTTGTTGGTTCTAAAAATGTAATAGAATGCGTAAAGTAGCATTTGTTGTGTGTCTAGTTGAGCAAGTCAAGTTATTGTTACTTATTTGCAGGCTCGGAAAATGCAAGAGAGGGGTTGGAAGCCGCGGTGGTTTGCAAAAGACAAAGGGGGTGATACTTACCACTACATTGGTGGTTATTGGGAAGCAAGGGAAAAGGGCAAGTGGGAGGCATGTCCTGATATTTTTGGCCATATCCCTTCTGATCAGATGTAAAGAATGAGTGAGCTCTAGCCATTTCCGGCTTATTATTTCATTTCTTGCAAATATTTTACATCTCATTATACAGTAGTGGAAAAGTTTAAATGAGCTGCAAATTGTCCATGACATACTTGTAAAGTACTTTGAATGCCTTGACGTAATAAAGGTTTTATTCTTTTTCCTCTTCCATTCTCGATTTTCTTTCTTTCACATTAACAACCGTGTCATGGACAAGTCTTCATGGGTGTACGCTTGGGCCCGCTATACAGAGGCGGAGCCAGGATTTGAAATTATTGGGTTCGGTATTCTATTCTTTTTAAGTTATTGAGTTTTAAATTGATAATTTGTACATATTTAATAAATTTTTAATGACAAATATCAAGTTTGGATCAAAGTAAATAGGTTGGACGGATTTTACAGTCTTGACAATGGAGTTGGATTGTTTGAGGTTCCAACGTGAGCGTGAAACCAATGATAGTCAGCGTATTCTCCGTAATGTGTGCGTGGCATGACACCTCTACTGTTTGCTGCTGCCGCGCGATATTGTTGACGTACCACGTGTTGGAAGGTGATCTTCAATCCCTTTGGACGGCCGGAGGGGACAGGTGGTGCCTAGAAATTGATTAAGGCCGTTTGTGGGGTCCGTTAAACAGCTAGAACACGGGATTTTAAACTTAAATGGACCCACACAGACCTTTAGAGGCGCCAACTCAGCAATTGCTTCATCACAGTGGAATCTGTTTGGCCCAACTATTATTTCAATTTAATCCCGTTACGTTTATTTAATTCTGTTTAGTAATAAAAGCACATACATTTAATTAACTTTACATTATTTGTCCAACAACTGAACGATTTCAATTTTAAGAACTACAAATTAATTTCAAGTACTATCTCTATTCCCAATTTATGTTCAGTATTCAGAGTATCAGCCGGATATATATTAAGCATTTAAAAATAAAAGTTACATATTTAAAAAATACATAAAATTTACTATAAGTGAATGTAGTTAATAACTAACATATAGAAAAAGTTTGAACAAATTTATAATTGAAGAAAATATTATTTGATTTCCCAATAGTAGTACCTTCACATAAAGTGAGACGAATGGAGTAATAACTTTCATCTCGACCTAAATCTAATCTTTATGTTTTCCCTTGATTGGTTCAAAATAGTAGCCATATTAGAATAAAATTATTAATATATATATATATATATATATATATATATAGTATAGTGGTTAGACAGAATTGAATTAGTTGACTCCGTGCTTAATAAAATCTTTACTTTTTTTTTCCTTTGTGTTTTTATTTTGCTACAGAAGGTATGTTTTATATATTAACTAATCATTACAAAATGTGTTCCTTTGAGTTTAAAAACATTTGTTCAAACATATTTAAAATTTCCAACGTTGAAAATTCTAGACTTTGATCCTTTGTCCCAAGAAAATCCCATGCATTTTTTACTTTTACAATTTACATTCCATAATTTGAGCCATGCATCATAAAGGAAAATCAAGAATAATTAAACGTAGTAGTTTTTTATGAGGAATTTTCAGAAATCACTATTGTTTAGTGGCTATTAACTTCCTATAGCTACTATTCAGTTGTTACGGTAGTGTATTAACTGTATTTGCGCTACTGTATTCATGAATACAGTAGCAAAAATCGCCTAAAAAATAGGGGGTTACAGCTGTACGCGACTGTATTCACATGTATTCGAGCCATGTATTCATGAATACAACAACAACAATCACCTTAAAAATAGGTATGTCCAGCTGTCTAATAACGGAAATAGAATCAATTCGCGTGATACACTCCTAATATAACTCAACATAATCAATTCTAACACGCCTCATTATCAACCCAATTAATTAGAATGACTTTTCGGACGCTAAACACAAATCTACTGCCTGTAGTAAGTTGTATATGTTGTATTTACCTGTTGTATTTAGTGTGTTTCAATATTTATTTTTTACTGTTGCATTCATTAGATTCAATGTTTATATTTATTGTATTCACTATTTTGTTTTCAGTGTATTCAAATGTATTTGTATTAACAGTATTTTAGTAATTTCTAATACAAGTTATTACTGTTGTATTCAATATATTTCATTGGTTGTATTCACTGTATTTCTATTTGTATTAAGTGTATTTTACTGTATTTTAAAATTAAATGTATTTACTGTTTATATTCTGTTCTATTTTAATGTTTGTATTCAATGTATTTCAATGTTTATATCCTGTACTGCATGAATACAAGTGTATTCAGTTGTATTAAAAAAATATAAACCTTCGAAATACATAAATACAGACAAAAAAATAATATATTTATATAAAAAAATAATGTATTTGAGTGAATTTATACAGAATATGATGTATTTGTATAATTGTATGTGACTAAATAGCAAAGAAGAGAAGAAAGTTCGCCGGAGATGGCGTTTTACTATATATATTGTATTAAAACTAAAAATGGAGACGGACAAACGCCCGGCCCTCAAATCTTGTGCGGCTTAAAAAATGTGAATCCAAAGTTGGAAACTGGATTTAGAACCGAAAATAGATATACTCTTTTTTTGGATTATTTTCGTTTTTCAAGAAGGGAAATCAAAAAGGAAAAAAAAAGGTATCTGAGAACTCTAGGAATTTTCTCAAAATTTGCTCAAAACTTTATCCATGGCCGTCCTTCTCTTTCCCTACTGTCTATCCCTTGTTATTCTCTCTCTGTCTCTCGTTTTTTTACTCTGTTTCCGTTCTTTTTCTTTGCCCGTTCTCGAAGAGAGAGAGAAAAGGAAGAGAGAGAAGAAAAAAATTATTGAGATTTTGAGAGAGAATCATATTAATTAAAAGAAAGAGAAAAAGCCGTAAAATTTCCTTTTTTTTATTATATGCATCTAGATCAACCTTCAGACCTTATTGATCATTTCATGTGTTGTGTTTAATCTTATTTAGAAAATGAATTTAAATCGTAGAGAACCCAAGATGTGCTAAGCGCGTAGTAATTAATGTTTTGGAAGTCAAGAGCTTGATTTTAATATAATGTAAATAGGTTGGTTAGTCTTTATATATATTAGGTCGAAAGAGACAATGTAGGCTGATTTTTCGACGGGGTAATAGTGTAGTTCGTTGGT
Organism: Nicotiana tomentosiformis; assembly: GCF_000390325.3. Classification (NCBI taxonomy): domain Eukaryota; kingdom Viridiplantae; phylum Streptophyta; class Magnoliopsida; order Solanales; family Solanaceae; genus Nicotiana; species Nicotiana tomentosiformis. The sequence continues at coordinate 75,251,388 of NC_090815.1, forward strand.
CATAGTTTTAGTTGTCAAGAGGTGGCTACTAGTCATGTTAAATTAGTTTGTTTAGCATTTTTGGTACAAGTTTGAAAGTTGGAAATGAATTAAGAATGAGATGTATATAATTAAATTAGAAATTAACGAGGAGGACAATTAATCATTGTACACTGTGACCCACAAATTTAGTGACACAATTTTTTTTTATGCGAGAAGCTTAAATTATGACATTTTAATCATGATTTAGATATAATTATTAATTTCTTCCACTTATTTCATACTTCATTTTTCAAAATTTGTTCATTGATAATTGTAACCTAAATCCGAATCTTGATAATGCTTTATCATAGAAAACTTAAGTCACATTAAATAAATACTTATGCAACAATAACAACTATAGCTAAAATTAAAGTTAGTTATATGAATCATCACTTACCATGCCCGCTCTATTACTCTCATCTTAGATGCAATCCACCCATAAAATGAATACTTCTCCCTTTTTGGAAAATCGAAATGATAGATTTACCTACTCTTGTTATATTCAATTATTGAGTTTAAGTTAAAATATTAGTTATGATTAAAATTAAGAGCTAAGCCATCGTAACTCAACTCAAATGGAAAAAAGTTGAAGAATAAGATCTTCCGAAAAGAATAATCTGGTGTTTGTATCCATAAAAAGAAAGTAGAAAAATGAAGTTTTTAAACGAAAAAAGAAAAAAGAAAAAAGAAAAAAGAAAAAAGAAAAAAGAAAAAAAGAAAGAAGCGTTTTTACTTGCACATCTAGAAATAGCATAAATGGCTACAAATACTTGTTGGCTATTATTGATGATGGATCGTCGAAGTATTAATAATAATTATGTTCTTCGTTTAATCACCTCTTTGCTGTCTCTTCTTTATGGAGATTGAACTATTTATACTGATGAAATTTTTTATTATTGTTGTACCTCAATAACTTTGATAAAAAGGAGAACAAAAGAATAGAAAGTAAGAAGAAAATTTTCAAATCGTTTGCGGTTCGAAATGATAAAAAGAGATGGTTTTTACTTGTAATTGCAGAAACTGCAGACTTCGGTATTTTTTGTTCTTTAACCGATGTTCGATACTCAAATTGATACCCCAATTAATAAAAAATAGCGCCACATAAAATCCATTAAAGAAGAAAGTGCTCCCTACCATAATTATTTATTTTTTCAGGGCTAACCTAAAACTTATAATTAACGATAAAGGGATCATATTCATATATCCCAGCACTAACCCTTGGTGATTAACTGCATAACTTGTTATATAAAGATATTCATAAGTTTTCTTCTAGGTGAATGATAAATGTAGAAAATTGCATACTTTTTTAGTATATTTTTATCTCATTACTTATGTGAATTAGCAGGAGGTTACACGGTTTTGAAGTAAAATGTGCTCATTACGTGTTTTGTGTATGTACGAACGAGTTTGGAAGGACGTGTAGCAAAACAATAAGATTTGACGCAAAATAAAAGTGAAGAAGGAAAAGTTGGGAGCTCGTCTAAACATGCATGTCGCGCAGAGGCTAACACCCCAACAACTTGGCCACAAAAGCAAAACAGTGAAGTATGCCCCATAGACGCGGGACCTGGCGCGCCCCTTCGGCTCTCCTATACGAACTTGGATTGGTTGAAGCCCCCTATGCAAAACCTAGGTCATATAAATACACCCTAAAACGTCCTTTTGATGAGGTACAATATATTTGGAGGCAAGAATACGCTAGGAGCAAGGAGGAAGATTCAACCACAATATACTTGAATTTCTTTACTTGTTCAACTACATGCTTATTTTAGTTAATGAAAGAGCTCTAAATTAATGGTTCCTATTTATTATGTGTTGTTCGAGAAAGAATGCATATTTAGGTTGTTGCTGAATATAACGACCCGACCGGTCGTTTTGAGCATTAGCACTTCGCTCGGTAGTTTGAGGGCATGCGTAGTTCCATATGATGTATTATGATTTGTTGTATCGTCGGTTTTGGTTTTCAGGTGATTCAGAATTGATTTGAAAGAATGACTCTCAACTAGGAAGCTTTAAGTTGGAAGAGTTGACCAAGTTTGACTTTTTAGTACTTGACTTTTATCGGAGTTTTGATGATTCCGTTAGGTACGGATGGTGATTTTAACGGATTTGCATTTGGATATTTCTAGAAGGTTTCGACACTATTTGACGAAAGTTGAAAATTTGAAGGTTTGAAATGCTCATAAGTTTGACCGGGAGTTGACTTTGATGATATGGGGCTTGGATTGTGGTTCCAGGAATTGGAATAGCTTCGTTATGTCATTTGGGACTTGTGTGCAAAATTTGAGTTCATTCCGAGTTGATTTGATAAGGTTCGGCACGAGTTTTGGAAGTTGAAGAATTCAAAGTTCATTAAGTTCGATTTGAGGTGCGATTCATAGTTTTGATATTGTTATGCGTGATTTGAGGTCTTGAGTAAGTCCGTGTTATGATATGAGACTTGTTGATATATTCGGACGGGGTCCCGAGGGGCTCAGGTGAGTTTCAGATAGGTTTGGATTGTGTTACGCTCGTTTTAAAAAAAAAATATTTTGACGTAGTTTCTTCAAGCATAAATGGTACCATATTAAACAAATGATCTCCAATTTCTGTTTTGATTAAATCATTAGATCCGTATCGTAATTTTGGAACTATAACAACTGGAATTATCAAGATTCGACATCGTATGAGGAATTTATGGTCATTTTGGGTTGTCAGATTTTTCAGATTAATTATGAAATTACCACTGAATTCGTATTTAAAAATCTGCACTATTTTCAAATATTGAAACCAACACATCTCCTTCATTATAAGGTCAAATTGAGTAATTCAAAAGCCTAACTTGACTAGAATTTCACAAAAAATCCATTAGAGGTATCAAAAGTGAGTTTTAGGATCGTTTGGTAAAGGAAACGAGGCAGAACAACTGGGCAGAAACATATAATATCGAGAGTTTATTCATTTGGACATATTTTGAGTTGGGGAGCTCGGATTTGGGAGATTTTGGAGGCAATTTTCACCATATGGATTGGGGTAAGTGTTCTCTACTCGATTTTGATTATATTTCATGAATCTATCCTAATTTTTAGCATTTGGTTGATGATTTCAAAAGAGAAATTGGGGGTTTTTGTCTAAAATTTCATAAAGTGAATTTTCGAGTTTTGAACATCGATTCGAAGTCGGATTTGAGTGAAACTAGTATGCTTGGACTCGTAATTGAATGTCTTATCGTATTTTATGAGTTTTATCGAGTTCCGAGGTGCGGGCCTGAGTTTGACGTTTTGGTTGACTTTGGGCTTTTGATTAAAGATTCCACCTTTATTGATTAGGTTTATTTTCTTTGGCATTATTTGATGTTATTGAGTTGCTGTTGGCTAGTTTTGAGCCGTTCAGAGGTCGGTACGTGCGAGATGGTATTTCCAGAGTATTGTTTGGCTTTCTCGGTATTTGATTCAGCTTGTTCGAGGTAAGTAACACTTCTAAACTTGGTGCTGAGGGTATGAACCCCTGAATATACGTGTTATGTGTTTGGTGTTGTGGTCACGCACATGCTAGGTGACGGGAGTGTGAGCATGCACTGTGTGAATTATGACTCGATTGATTCTGTGGTGCTGTGTAGTGACCTAATCTTGTTTCTATCCATGAAATTTCTACGTGTTAGAGTAATTGAGTTGTGATCCATGTTAGAAACCATGTTTAGGCTATATGTTTATCCTGTTGAGACCCACTGAGGTCATTTATGCTGTTGAGTTATTTGCTTAAATTGTAATTACATACTCAGTCATACTCATTCATTGAATATCATATCTCAGTCTCTGTTATCATTTGTCTCATATCATATTATCATTGTTTGGGTTGATTGGCATGAGATTTGTGAGGCCAAGAGACTGGAGAGATTGATAATTGAGTGAGGTCGAGGGCATGATTGTAAGGATGTTTATGGGATCGGGCTGCACGCTGCAGCAGGCTTTCTTGATTCATGCCATGATTGGCTTATATTAGCGCTTGGGCAGGATCCGCCCCTCCGGAGTCTGACGTACCAGCAATGAGCGCAGGTACCTACTGAGTGCGAGTGCGAATGCCGAGTGATTGGGAGGACTGAGTGATTGAGAGGACTAAGTGATTGGGAGGACTGAGTGACTGTGAGGACTGAGTGACTGTGAGGACTGAGTGGTTGTGAGGATTGAGTGACTGGGAGGATTGAGCGAATTGATACTCCGAGAGTATGCATATGGTTTTATCACTGTGTTGCATTATAGTTGGCATGCATACTTTGCATGTAGGCATTGAGATGCATTTTCCTCATGTTGTACATCATTGTGACATTCATGACTTCACATGCACATGGACATGTAGGCATAACGACACACTTCCTCATGCCATCCGGTAATGAAACATCTTATCTTTGTCGAAAGATTATTTTGGGAAAAAATCACAGTTTTCAGATTTACTCATATTTTGGTGATATCGGTGAAAGATTTGGAATTTATTGTTATACTTGAAAAGCATGCCTATTTTCCAAAACTGTGAATGAGCATCACATCACATCTTTGAGTTATTACTTGTACTGCTTTATTTATATTGTTACGAGTTGTTTCTGGCTGTTGGTGTTGGACTCTGACCGTTGTCCAAGCTCGTCACTACTTTCAACCTAAGATTAGGTTTGTTACTTATTGAGTACACGGGGTCGGTCTTACTCATACTACACTTCTGTACCTTGCGTATAGATTTTGGTCGCTGATGTTGCTGTGCCCGCTGGCATTGAAGATGTACCTGCGTTCCGGTTGTAGCTACCTCTTGTTTATGGTAGTTGTAGATTTATAAAAATCTATTTATGTACGTTTCGAACAGATGATGTATGTCTACAAGCCTCTAGTGATGGATGTACTGTGATCGGAGTAGGGCCCCAACCTATCCATAACATATATACACAAGATGTACATAAAACTCTAGACCCGGCAACTCCGAAGGATGCAGAGCTTACAGATCAAGCTGAACTCGGGCAACACCTACTGAGGAGCTCTACTCGTCTGTCTGTCTGAACCTGCACGCATGAAATGCAGCATCCCCGGCAAAAGGGATGTCAGTACGAAATAATGTACCTAGTATGTAAGGCAACATATTAACTAAAAGCTAAAACCGAACTGATAATATAATAATCGAAAGTAACTGGGAGTCAAAGATAATCTGAAGATATGCTTACCTGCTAATACTGACTTAATTCTCTCAATATAGTAAGTAAAACAGCTATCCGGCCCTATAAGGCCCGGTATATATATATAACTGCTCTACCGTAGTAGGCTCACTCATAGGCGCTCGGCCATACTAGGCTCTGTATCTTGGCCAACGGGGCTCGCTCATAGGTGCTCGGCCACAGTATGCTTGATATATAACTTACCATCTGATCAGAGGTTGCCCAATAGGGGCCTGTCCATCGATTATAGCTCGATGGTAATGAAAATATTGTAATACTGTATATATAGGCTCTCTGCTCTCTTGACTGGAAGAAGAGAATACTCAATTAAATATGAAGTCCCGATAAGGAGAATGCTGTAATTTATGAGACTAGGATAATGTATTTAAATTCGGGAGTATGAACTTCTCTTTATGCCTCGTTATCAAACCCGTGTAATTACGAGATCATGCCAAAATGAAGGAAGGGCTTAGCCTTAACATACCTGAGCCGATTCTCTTGACAATCCCTTTAACACCCGTTGATTGCGACAACACGTAACGGCTGATCGAAGTAGGGGAAAATCCGTATGATGTTCTTGAGAAAGATTATACTTGGCTCCCTTAGAATTGCAATTCCCGTTGCTATTACATAGTATTACTTCGTATGAAATTTTGTTGTAGCAAATCACGTTGCTATCATCTAATCTTGTATGATTGATTGTCTTGGACGTTAGTTTGCCGAAGAAAGATTTGCCATAAGTATTGTAAAGGATTCATATGAATTCCTTCTTTGAGGCTTCTTGTAGTAAGCATCTCAATGTAATTTAGAGAAGCTTTGTATATTAGTGGGTGTGGCCCCACTTATGTATGACTTGGCCACCAATAATTCCTCCAATTTTGCCACCTTTCAATGTGACTTAAGAGTCATTAATCTTGGGGAGGCTTGCTGCCACGCGAGGCTCTTTAGGCCTTATCCAACATCTTAATTAATCATCAACTAATCCTTAATTAACTTGTTAATTTTTCCCATTAACCAATTATCCACATAATTAAGAATTATCTCAAATTACTTAAAATACTACTCACTTTTAACATACTTTATACACCTTACTATCATGGTCATGTGGTACCTTGTATGGTACTAGTCCATAAATATGGGGTATTATAGCTTGGACCGTATTTTATCCCAAATTTCCAAACTTCGACGAAACTCATTTCCTTCGATTTGCTTACCCTTTCTCCTTCACGAATTTACTTATCACGTGTTTGAAATAGCATAATGCTTATAATCTCCAAATAATCTTGTCCTTGAACTGAGGTCAATTATCTTACGAAAATTTCACGTATAATACTATAGGGTGTAACATCGTCATAATATAATATTGCGGAGCGTAACATCATCGTAATGTAATACTGCAGGGCGTAATATCGGCGTAATACTGTGGGGCGTAACATCATTCCCCCCTTTAGAACATTCGTCCTCGAATGTTGACTGATTCACTTATCATTCTCATAACCCATAGCCTTTGCGAATACTTTAATATTCCCCTTTCCATTTAGGCAACTGTTCTTTAATAACTCCAAAGGCCAGGGCATTCCCCCTTTAAGCCTCTTTCTCACACCACGACTTATAGTCGGAATCCTTCTAATCTCGTAACTGTTGCTACCTTCTATCATGCAGCCTATACTACTCTAACTTTGTATGTGCGCCTATGCGACGCTTCTCTCCTCTTTCCTCTAGCTCTTAGCCGATCTCTAGGCCTCACTTGTGAACATATACAAAATTATGTCAAGTTGTCCCTCTGGGTGTCATTAGCTTTACTATATCTAAGTAGGCCATACTATACCATAAATCTTACTTTGATTTGTAGTTACTGAGGTCTGCGACCAAACTCCAGGTTACTCTCGTTGCTTATCCTATATGCAGAAAGCTAAGTCTTTTAACGCTTTTTCATTACTGTTTATTTTAAGATTGATGGCCTAATCTCATCTCGTACTTTGTATCTTTTATCCATCCATTATCGATTCACCTCAATGTTGATCTACAATCTTCCATTGATAACTTGAAACTTCTTACGTAATATATTGCCACTAGGGCTTATGTTGCATCGATGAGTATTTGAAGTAATTTTCCTGATCCACTTAGGGGCGATACTGTACTTCAATAACCGTATTTCATAGCATCCCAATGTGATTCACTTATGTTGGTATTTCAATCTTGTACAATTCTTCAAATCCCTTTTTTTCTTCTTCTTCTTCAAATCATTACTCAATCGAATGCCCAAACGTCATCCTTTATTTGTCACAATTACACCCTCATTCTATTACCAGGGCATCATTCCATCTCTTCTAAATGCTACTAGTCTTAGACTCGTTTGAGTTCATTCAGGCTATGTTGAGCTTTCTACAACTTAGAGAAACCATCAGCTCTCTTGTTTTCGTGGACTTAATCCTGGGGACACATTCATTCTCATCACCTTCTCACTCGCACTTTCTTATCCTTACTCCTGTCTTCCTAAAACCTTGTCGCTTTACCATACTTTAGCTTGCGACCGATTTCCTTATGTTTTTCTGGAATATCACGTGAGATATCACATCGTCTCTACTCTTATTTTACTCTCTTAACTAGACCTCTCGATACCTAAAAACCATAGGTCGGAAGACATGCCACTGACGATGCCGCTATCATTCCTGGATATTGAATCCCCGCGATTCTAGCCTTCTATCCGAAGTATGGACTATTCACAACCTATTACATTTGAGTATCTCGTACGTTGTTTACCTTTACCTTACTTACCTTAAAGTCTCGTATCACATCTTCTATCTCTTTCATGACCTCCCTTCCACATAGGTATAATTCACATCCACAACTTGAATTTCTATTATAATATTTGCACCTCTTTACATGATTTGGTGAGAGCTTCATACTGACTTTTTATGAGGCTGGTACTTCTCTAACTGGATTTATCGTAGAGCTGTTATAAAATATGGCTATTGTATTGTTTCTCTTGTACCTATGATATTAAGAGTGATTCTGCAATGTTCTTAGTCACGATGTCCCTAATTTTCTGGGTCCAATAATCAAACTCCTAATTTAGTTAGTTGATGTAACTCTTTAGTTTCCTCCGATCAACCTTTATATAGGCTTAAGCTATCTTCCGACCTACGGCTCATGGTATTAGTTATTACTTCAGCCTTTCATGGACGCTATGGAATATCCATGATACAATCTTCTAACAATTTAATCCTTTGTCTATGACCTGGGCTCAATTCTTTCTTTTAACTTATACCAGAATCTTCTATGGCTGTATGATTGTCAACATACATGCCGCATGGATAATACTCCAAACTCTTAAGTGCATTCATAACGTAACTAACTCTAGATCATTGATCGAATAATTCCTTTCGTCCCTTCTCAGCTTTCTTTAAACGTAAGCTATTACTTTTCCTGGTCTTTTTGCCCCCTTTTTGCGTGCGTACTTAGCTTATCTTAGTGCCCACGCATATTGGAATTCCATACAACTCATATGACCTTGAATATCACTTCTGATTTTATTTCCCGTTCATTAGCCACGGTAGGTGCCATCTTCTCATGGAGTGCATATAATGTTGTTGTGAGACTGTTGTTACATGACCATTTCCTCTTTAGGTCACTGTGCTTTGTTTGAAGCCTTCTTCTTTATTTCCTCAGCTAGTCTTTCATTGTAGTACTTAGGGAGGACCCTCTGATTTTTGCAAGACTGCGAGGTTATTACATCGTTTATCCGGCGGAATTTTTGATGTTCTTTCCTACTTGTAATTAACCTTACTTACTTACCTTCATGACCCTGTGCTTGTAGGATTGCTTCTGAGCTGATATTTTGATTGTCTTCCCAGTGGCACTCTTTTTATCTTCGTAACACGCATACAGTACCTTTACTACCCCAACTCCTATCTTAATATTTCTCAAGGTTACAATGTCATATCTGTGAGACTGAATGCCTCATGTTGGTGTTCACTATGTTTATCTTGCACGATCTGTTGATTTGTCTGTATCCTCTTGTTTAGCCATAACTAGGCTTTTCCTGAATCAACTACTGACTACTCGTTGGCCCATTCTCATATCAGTATTCTGCGCAATTATTCTTGGGTTATTTCTTTTGTCTTAACTTACCTCTCTCGCTGGCTCCTTATTTATCAAAAATATCCCGGGCCGGAACCCTTAATTCCTCTCCTTGATGTCGTGCTTGCATAATGTTCTGAAGTCGTAGCATATCCGTAGGATTTGAATAAGTGCAATCTCATTCCTTTTTTTTTATCGCATTCTTCCTTTACCATTCCATAGTAACTAGAATCACTTAATTTTGACTTAATGTCACATCACTCCATATTTCCCCTTTTAGGGGAGTACTAAGAGTTGGAGCTATGATGATCTACCCATAGATGTTTTACCTCTTCATCTTTGGCGTCTTCTCACATCATCGATGACCCTTACTCGCCTTGCGATAATCCTTTTGTGCCAAGGATAATAGAATTCCTTACTCACGAGGGTGACACTTAGTGTAACTGAAACATATAGTTCCTTAAGCTTAACTTTGCTCACATTGCTTGATTTAGGGAAGCATCTTCCTGAATGACCATTCTCTGAATTTCTCATGAATCTTCTTCTGTTATCCATTCTATTATCGCCGGAACAAAATATGAAATTCTCACGATACCGACTATTATCAAATCACTCAGTCCCTAATTCATGTTTAGTTTATCTTGTTCACCATTCCATACTGATTTTTATTATTCAGGGGTCTAACTTTTCCTTCTGGTAGTCGCGTTGGAGTCACGGACTTATTTCTCGAAATGAGGATATGACTTTATGGCCTATACTCTTTTGTTGTCTCAAGGCATGTCACATCTCGTCTTTTCCTTCACTTCGCTATAGACTCGGTGACACTGTCATCTACCGTTGTCATCCATGCATCACATCTCACTCATAATGCTTCATTATCTCTCTTCTTATTTCCTTGCTAATGTTTTTATCTATCATTTTATTCTGAAAACTTTAACAAGACATTCTTTTGCTTTTAGCTCCCCTTTGCTCCGTCCAGTGGCTCTTCGGGTTGCTCAACGTTCTCGCTCTACTAGGGACGGGAAACATACTAAGGTAATATTTGTCCCTTCCAGGATTCCAGTGCCTATCTTTGTAGTACTCATATCCAGCTGTACCATTTTAGAGTGCACTATCTGGGTGTCTCACAAGGAGATCTATTAGCACATTTGCAATACCCTTCGGAAATGTCAACTAACGCAAACAATCTATTCACCATTTCGGGTTACTCTAACCCCAACCGGATCCTAATACCCCGTCCTTCTTTTAAACTACACCTGTTAGCTCCCATAGAGCATAATCGAGATGGGTGTGATCAATTGTATATATCTCTGTTATTGTTGAAGGTACTCCAAAGGCTTATATTCCTCTGTCTGAATTGTAAATACTGATAATCTTCATTAACTGGGTGCCTCGTACCCTTCTTCACCTTGCTTCTTTTACTTGTTGAAACTTGTATTTACCTTCTGAATCTCTTATTGCTTTTCACCATATGGGTGAATAGATATTCTTGCCTTAAGGCTCCTTATCAAAGAGGCTTACATGTCTTAGTACACACATGTTCTGCGGAAGACCTTATATTTACTCATCAGAATCATGATGCAAAATCGAGTTCCTCTGACTCAACTCTTCCACAGCCACATGCAATCTCTTACCAACTGCCTTTCTGGATGTAGGTATTGTCTTACTATGAATATAATAAAAGTTAGGAGTTTGAATTCATATAAGTGAGCTCTACCACACGATCTAGAGTAAGAAGAAAGAGTGACAATCCTAAATGCCCTATAGCCTCCTGCTTATAAGTGTGGTGCACAACACACCCATAAACAAAACTCTACTAGACAGGGCTTGTAGACTCCCTAGGACAGAACTACTCTGATACCACTTTTGTCATGCCCCGAACCTGGGGGGCGAGACCGGCACCCGGTGCCTCACCTATACTTGTGTACCAACTTGCGACTAAGGGACTCTAAACATATAATGTCATACTTTGGCCATGGGCCACATTGCAAGACAATTGCGAACACTGACAAAACATCAATATAAAGCTGGGCCGACAAGGCCGACATAACTACTATAACTGGCAAACCAACAAAATATACATACAAGGCTTACAAGCCCAACATACTGCACTAACTGACAGGATACGTCTACAAGCCTCTAGTAATGGATGTACCGTGATCTGAGCAGGGCCCCGACCTATCCATAACATATATACACAAGATGTACATAAAGCTTTAGACCCGGCAACTCTGAAGGACGCAGAGCTTACCGATCAAGATGAACTCGGGCAACACCTACTGAGGAGGTCTACTTGTCTGTCTGTCTGAACCTGCACGCATAAAATGCAGTATCCCCGACAAAAAGGGACATCAATACGAAATAATGTACCGAGTATGTAAGGCAACAGATTAACTGAAAGCTAAAACTGAACTGATAATATAATAACTGAAAGTAACTGGGAGTCAAAGATAATCTGAAGATATGCTTACCTGCTGATACTGACTCAATTCTCTTAATATAGTAAGTAAATTCGCTGTCCGGCCCTATAAGGCCCGGTATATATATAACTGCTCTGCCGTAGTAGGCTCCCTCATAGGCGCTCGGCCATACTAGGCTCTGTATCTCGTCCAACTGGGCTCGCTCATAGGCACTGGGCCATAGTGGGCTCGGTATATAACTTACCATCTGATCAGAGGTTGCCCAATAGGGGCCTGCCCATCGATTATAGCTCGATGGTAATGAAAATACTATAATATTGTATATATATAGGCTCTCTGCTCTCTTGACTGGAAAAAGACAATACTCAATTAAATATGAAGTCCCGATAAGAAGAATACTGTAATTTATGAGACTAGGATAATGTATATAAATTCGGGAGTATGAACTTCTCTTTATGCCTCGTTATCAAGCACATATAATTATGAGATCATGCCAAAATGAAGGAAGGGCTTAGCCTTAATATACCTGAGCCGATTCTCTTGACAATCCCTTTAACACCCGTTGATTGCGACAACACGTAACGGCGGATCAAAGTAGGGGAAAATCCGTATGATGTTCTTGAGAAAGATTATACTTGGCTCACTTAGAATTGCAATTCCCGTTGCTATTACATAGTATTAGTTCGTATGAAATTTTGTTGTAGCAAATCACGTTGCTATCATCTAATCTTGTATGAATTTTGTGGCTTCTTGTTGATTGTCTTGGACATTAGTTTGCCGAAGAAAGATTTGCCATAAGTATTGTAAATGATTCATATGAATTCCTTCTTTGAGGCTTCTTGTACTAAATATCTCAATGTAATTTAGAGAAGCTTTGTATATTAGTGGGTGTGGCCCCACTTATGTATGACTTGGCCACCAATAATTCCTCCAATTTTGCCACCTTTCAATGTGACTTAAGAGTCATTAATCTTGGGGAGGCTTGCTGCCACGCGAGGCTCTTTAGGCCTTATCCAACATCTTAATTAATCATCAACTAATCCTTAATTAACTTGTTAATTTTTCCCATTAACCAATTATCCACATAATTAAGAATTATCTCAAATTACTTAAAATACTACTCACTTTTAACATACTTTATACACCTTACTATTATGGTCATGTGGTACCTTGTATGGTACTAGTCCATAAATATGGGGTATTATAGCTTGGACCGTATTTTATCCCAAATTGCCAAACTTCGATGAAACTCATTTCCTTCGATTTGCTTACCCTTTCTCCTACACGAATTTACTCATCACGTGTTTGAATTAGCATAATGCTTATAATCTCCAAATAATCTTGTCCTTGAACTGAGGTCAATTATCTTACGAAAATTTCACGTATAATACTATAGGGTGTAACATCGTCATAATATAATATTGCGGAGCGTAACATCATCGTAATGTAATACTGCAGGGCGTAATATCGGCATAATACTGCGGGGCGTAACATTATTCCCCCCTTTAGAACATTCGTCCTCGAATGTTGACTGATTCACTTTTCATTCTCATAACCCATAGCCCTTGCGAATACTTTAATATTCCCTTTCCATTTAGGCAACTGTTCTTTGAATAACTCCAAAGGCCAGGGCATTCCCCCTTTAAGCCTCTTTCTCACACCACGACTTATAGTCGGAATCCTTCTAATCTCGTAACTGTTGCTACCTTCTATCATGCAGCCTATGCGACGCTTCTCTCCTCTTTCCTCTAGCTCTTAGCCGATCTCTAGGCCTCACTTGTGAACATATACAAAATTATGTCAAGTTGTTCCTCTGGGTGTCATTAGCTTTACTACATCTAAGTAGGCCATACTATACCATAACTCTTACTTTGATTTGTAGTGACTGAGGTCTGCGACCAAACTCCAGGTTACTCTCGTTGCTTATCCTATATGTAGAAAGCTAAGTCTTTTAACGTTTTTCATTACTATTTATTTTAAGATTGATGGCCTAATCGCATCTCGTACTTTGTATCTTTTATCCATCCATTATCGATTCACCTCAATGTTGATCTACAATCTTCCATTGATAACTTGAAACTTCTTACGTAATACATTGCCACTAGGGCTTATGTTGAAACTTCTTACGTGAATGAGCATCACATCACATCTTTGAGTTATTACTTGTACTGCTTTATTTATATTGTTACGAGTTGTTTCTGGCTGTTGGTGTTGGACTCTGACCGTTGTCCAAGCTCGTCACTACTTTCAATCTAAGGTTAGGTTTGTTACTTATTGAGTACACGGGGTCGGTCTTACTCATACTACGCTTCTGCACCTTGCGTATAGATTTTGGTCGCTGATGTTGCTATGCCCGCTTGCATTGAAGATGTACCTGCGTTCCGGTTGTAGCTGCCTCTTGTTTATGGTAGTTGTAGATTTATAAAAATCTATTTATGTACGTTTCGAACAGATGATATGTGTCTACAAGACTCTAGTGATGGATGTACTGTGATCGGAGTATGGCCCCAACCTATCCATAACATATATACACAAGATGTACATAAAACTCTAGACCCGGCAACTCTGAAGGACGCGGAGCTTACAGATCAAGCTGAACTCGGGCAACACCTACTGAGGAGGTCTACTCGTCTGTCTGTCTAAACCTGCACGCATGAAATGCAGCATCCCCGGCAAAATGGATGTCAGTACGAAATAATGTACTGAGTATGTAAGGCAACATATTAACTGAAAGCTGAAACTGAATTGATAATATAATAATTGAAAGTAACTGGGAGTCAAAGATAATCTGAAGATATGCTTACCTGCTAATACTGACTTAATTCTCTCAATATAGTAAGTAAAACAGTTGTCCAGCCCTATAAGGCCCGGTATATATATAACTGCTATGCCGTAGTAGGCTCGCTCATAGGCGCTCGGCCATACTAGGCTCTGTATCTCGGCCAACTGGGCTCGCTCATAGGTGCTCGGCCACAGTAGGCTCGATATATAACTTACCATCTGATCAGAGGTTGCCCAATAGGAGCCTGCCCATCGATTATAGCTCGATGGTAATGAAAATACTGTAATACTGTATATATAGGCTCTCTGCTCTCTTGACTGGAAGAAGACAATACTCAATTAAATATGAAGTCCCGATAAGGAGAATACTGTAATTTATGAGACTAGGATAATGTATTTAAATTCGGGAGTATGAACTTCTCTTTATGCCTCGTTATCAAACCCATGTAATTACGAGATCATGCTAAAATGAAGGAAGGGCTTAGCCTTAACATACCTGAGCCGATTCTCTTGACAATCCCTTTAACACCCGTTGATTGCGACAACACGTAACGGCTGATCGAAGTAGGGGAAAATCCGTATGATGTTCTTGAGAAAGATTATACTTGGCTCCCTTAGAATTGCAATTCCTGTTGCTATTACATAGTATTACTTCGTATGAAATTTTGTTGTAGCAAATCACGTTGCTATCATCTAATCTTTTATGAATTTTGTGGCTTCTTGTTGATTGTCTTGGACGTTAGTTTGCCGAAGAAAGATTTGCCATAAGTATTGTAAAGGATTCATATGAATTCCTTCTTTGAGGCTTCTTGTAGTAAGCATCTCAATGTAATTTAGAGAAGCGTTGTATATTAGTGGGTGTGGCCCCAATTATGTATGACTTGGCCACCAATAATTCCTCCAATTTTGCCACCTTTCAATGTGACTTAAGAGTCATTAATCTTGGGGAGGCTTGCTGCCACGCGAGGCTCTTTAGGCCTTATCCAACATCTTAATTAATCACCAACTAATCCTTAATTAACTTGTTAATTTTTCCCATTAACCAATTATCCACATAATTAAGAATTATTTCAAATTACTTAAAATACTACTCACTTTTAACATACTTTATACACCTTACTATCATGGTCATGTGGTACCTTGTATGGTATTAGTCCATAAATATGGGGTATTATAGCTTGGACCGTATTTTATCCCAAATTGTCAAACTTCGACGAAACTCATTTCCTTCGATTTGCTTACCCTTTCTCCTTCACGAATTTACTCATCACGTGTTTGAAATATCATAATGCTTATAATCTCCAAATAATCTTGTCCTTGAATTGAGGTCAATTTCTTACGAAAATTTCACGTATAATACTATAGGGTGTAACATCGTCATAATATAATATTGCGGAGCGTAACATCATCGTAATGTAATACTGCAGGGCATAATATCGGCGTAATACTGCGGGGTATAACATGGAGACTGAGAGTTCTCAGAAGTAGATTTTTTTCGTGGCTATGGATTGTGAAGATGTGGCCAAAGTTAGCCAAATGGTAGTATGTGTTATAGTTCAGTCATTTTGTATTTTGGAGGGTTATTTATCCATTTGAGGATGACTGGAGTTGATTTAGGGGCCCATTGGTTGGTCCAATAAGGATGTGTATACTGCACCGGGTCGGATTTGTTGACTCAACACTGTTATTGTTGAGGGGTGTGTCATTCATGTTACATCCCGTACTTTTCTACAGAGAATTTGTGACCATAAGACCCCATAAGTTTACAACTTTGATACCGTTAGATATATATTGATATGGTATTTTGAGTGAAACATTTTTGTAAAACTGTTTAAGAAAAAAATAATATGAGATTATTTTCATACCATAAGCATTTATGCTATTTGTAACAAGTGATAAGTAAGTGTTATAAAGGTCAGAGGATTGACGAATCAAAAAAATTGAGTATCACCGAAATTGTTATTTGGGATAAAATACGGTCCGAGTTATAATACCCGATATTTATGGACTAGTACCATACAAGGTACCCTATGAACGTGATAGTAAGATGTATAAAGTGAGTAGTATTTTAAGATAATCCTTAATTATGTGAATTAGTGGGTAATGGGGGAACTAACTTATTGAGTAATTAAAGTCTTTTGGATAAGGGTAATGAGCCAAAAGCGTGGCAGCACAATGAATCTTCATCAAAGCCAAAGTATGACTCATTATTTCATGGAATTAGGTGGCAAAATTTAAGGGATTTTTGTGGCACGATCAATTGGACTTTTAAAAAGAGAATCTTTATATGTCTTAAAGACATAAGAATCATATCCATTCATATAACGTGAGTTCTATCCAGAGATCTCTATATTTATAGTTCAATACAAATCATTAGACCAAAGTCTATCTCTCAACTCAAGATCATTCGTATGAATTATTACCTCTACTTTTTGTATGTTTTCGATTTACTATCATACATCTCTATTGGAATTGGATAGGCTGTTGCAGAAGTCTAGCTTGAGCCGCACATCATTTTAGTAAAAGAGAAGCATTATATGTCTAAAGAACATGAGAATCACATCTCTATTCTTAATTAACGTGAGATTTTGCAATATTAAGGGAGTACAATGTAATCTTTCTCAAGAATATCATTCGGATTTTCCCCTACTCCAGGTATGTGAGGCTATCCCCTTCATTCTTTTGCACGACTCCGATTGTACATAATGTAATGAACGAGCTCCCAAAGATACTCTACTCTTAGAAGCTAGCAGTACTTACATTGCTGCCCTTCTTATGAAACGATTGATATTGATGTTACTTCTCTTATTCTTATATTATCAATATTGTTGGTAGTTTCTGATTCTTATAAGATTCTTGATGAAGAGTTAATCCTAATAACGTGTACGAAGGATACCGACCTTACGTCACTCCGAAAGGTTCAAAATGTGATTCCAATGAGTCCAGCATGCATCATATATATGTATCTATTTTACTCTACTGAGCCGCGCTATAGTCGGTCGGGTACAACACCTATTGTGTAACCACTGATCAGTTGGGTTTTACCGAGCTCCACGTGGCCGGGTACGATTCTACCGAGCCCTATGATGGTCGGGTACGTTTTACCGAGCCTATTACGGCTGGGTACGATATGATGATGGTGATGCCAACAAAGGCGTATGCTTTAAAAGTTTATGTATATATATGTATGTATCATGTATTTCATGTCAGTAGCCCTCAGAGGTACCCAGATGTCACATGTTGTATATTCTCCATCCCTTTTTTACATTATTGTTCTTACTTATGCTTTCCTGCCTTACATACTCAGTACATTATTCGTACTGACGTCCGTTTTATTTGTGGACGCTGCATGTCGTGCTGCAGGTCCTGATAGACAGGTAGAATCAGTTTGACGAGCCCTCATAGTAGATGAAATTGGAATTCAGCGAAGGATCAGTAAGACTCCACCTCATTCGGAGTGCAGCCAAGCCCATGAGTCATCGTGTCAGAGTTTTTCTACAGACTTATGGGTACGCCGGTACCCTATCCCATTTGATGTCAAATAATCTTAGAGGCTTTGTAGACAGAGGTTCATTTTGTACAGTATGTTAGAGGTCTTGACGGCCCATATGTATTTATGTTTTAAGAAAAAAAATATTTTCGTGATACAGTGCTTTCCCACTTACGCTTGTACATTATGAGTCGTGGCCATGTTGGCCCATGATAGTTACAAAAGGAATGAGTTCAGCCAACTCGACCTATGTATGTTCTAGTTTTAGTCGAACGATCATGAGTTACAGAGTGGTTCGCTCGGGCCAGCACGACACCGGGTGCCAGCCACGCCTCCCCAGGTTTGGGGCGTGACAATTCAGTTGGAGTTGAGCATGTTCGTGTTACGATATTTTCTATGTGTTACTCTTCTATTCTACAATGGGTTATGATATGTTGCTTATTCTCACACTAGATGCGTTCTTGTTTGGACTTTGTGGCAAAATTCGAGCGAGATGGTTATTGGGATGTTGAATGGTTGATTGTGCCTTGGTTATGGTCTTTCCGTTATGTGGTATATTGTGTTATTCGCTTCTCCATTGTTATGGTCATGAACATCGTGTACTTCATGTTTAATTGCGTGTGGTTGTTGATTTTGAGCATTGTGGCTTGAGGTATTTTATATGGACCGATGTTTGGACGGGTCACGCATTGTAGCATGGTTATGTTGGGATATTATCCTTGGTGATATATTCATGTGTCTTGGTTATACTATATGTGACAGGTTCATAGCATTGCGTATGTGGTGGTACTTGTTGAGCTTGTGGGGCCGTTTTCTCATTTGAGTCATTTTCCATGCTTGAGTACATTTGAATTGTTGCTAATTATTGCACGGATTACACGGTTTATGGCTTTAGGTTATATTGGTGTGGAATGTCAGTAGAATAGCTGTGTTCGATGAGATGAGGTCATTGGACCTAGAATGGGTGCTATCGAATTTGATTATGATATATTTGGAAGGATAATGTCACTAATTGACTTATAATTTGGCTTTGGTTCTTGTCGGACAAGAGAGAGCTCCATGACTTATTGATATGATGAGTGGCTATGATTTTCTACGTGTTTCTTTCATCATCGATAGTGTACGAAGGTTTTGAACAAGGTTTTATTTGATATGAGATTTATTACCGGTATCGGGTTTGTTTTTGAGCAGTTACTGTGATAAGAAATTACTGCTATGAGTATTTGAATCATGTGGAATATCATATGATTACATCTTGGGTTATGGTGATGGTTTGATATGGCTGGTTCAGACTTATACAGTGTGTAGGTGCGAGATTCGGGTCTTGTAATAAATTCCAGATGTTGGAAATTGGGTCCTAAGGCTTACGGACTAAGATTGAAGTAAGGATCTCCAGCTATTTTGTATTGTGAGGCTTATATGGATTGAGGTGATGTAGGATCACCCTTGGGTTTGTCCATGGTGAGTTTACCTAGTGCTTTAATGGCTTTGAAATGACTCTTGGCACGTTCAAGGACGAACATATGTTTAAGTGGGGGAGAATGTAACGACCCAACTGGTTATTTTGAGCATTTGCATTCCGTTCAGCTATTTAAAGTCTTGAGTAGCTTCATATGATATATTATGACTTGTGTGAATCGTCAGTTTTGGTTTTCAGGTGATTCGGGATTGATTTGAAATAATGATTCTCAACTAGGAAGCTTTAAGTTGGAAGAGTTGATCAGGTTTGACTTTTGTGCATTTGACCTCAGATCAGAGGTTTGATGGTTCTGTTAGGCCCAGATGGTGATTTTGGACTTAGTCGTATGCCCGGATTTGCATTTGGATGTTTCTAGAAGGTTTCGATACTATTTGGCGAAAGTTGGCAATTTGAAGGTTTGGAATGTTCATAAGTTTGACCGGGAATTGACATTGATGATATCGAGTTTGGATTGTGGTTCCGAGAATTTTAATAGCTTTGTTATGTCATTTGGGACTTGTGTGCAAAATTTGAGGTCATTCCGGGTTGATTTGATATGGTTCGACACGAGGTTTGGAAGTTGAAAGTTCAAAAGTTCATTAAGTTTGATTTGAGGTGCGATTTGTGGTTTTGATGTTGTTATGTGTGATTTGAGGTCTCGAGTAGGTCCGTTTTATGTTTTGGGACTTGTTGATATGTTCGGACGGGTCCCGAGAGGCTCGGGGTGGAATCAAACCATTTCCTTCATGATTTCATTGTTGGTTTCTACTGGTTTCGGATGCCTCAATTTTTCTTGAAGATCGTGGAGATGCAGACGCGATCGCGTACGGTAAGGTCTGGAGCTGGGAATTTTTTGTTTCGCGTTCGCGAGATATTGAATGCATTCGCGTAAGTTGTGGGGGTTTGAGCATCGCGTTCGCATATAAAGAATTATGGTCGCATAGTGCTGAGATGAGGCAGCTGGGAGCTGTGATTTATCTTTCGCGCTCGAGTAGATTTGTCCGAGTTCGCGGAGCGTTGGCATCTGTGGGCATCACGTTCACGTGAGTAGGCTCGCGAATGCGTAGAGTGTTTCAAGGCAGTATGATTTTATTTCTTCGCGATCGCGATTCATATATCTGTTCAGTGATTATAAGAACTCTATTTCGAAGGTTTCAGACATTTTATCATATTTTGAGCTATGGACTATGGATTTGGGTGATTTTGGAGGCGCATTTCACCACATGGATTGGGGTAAGTGTTTTCTACTCGGTTTCGATTATATTCCATGATTCCATCTTCGTTTTTGGTATTTAATTGATGATTTCAAAAGAGAAATGGGTTTTTTTTGTCTAAACTTTGCTAAAGGGTATTTTTGAGTTTTGAATATCGATTCAGAGTCGGATTTGAGTGAAGTTAATATGGTTGAACTCATAATTGATGAGTTGTCGTTTTTTTTGAGTTTTGCCGGGTTCCGAAGTGCGGGCACAAATTTGACTTTTTAGTTGACTTTGAGTAAATGTGTAAAGATTCGACCTTTATCATTTAGGATTGTTTCTGTAAGGTCCTGTAAAATTTTGTAAAGGAATTTAAGGTTTCGTGGTGCCGGGGTAGGCGTACGTGTTTGAGGATTGTAGAAACCCTCGGACATTTTGGGTTGAACAGCGTGTTGGGGAGTTAAAGAAAATCTTTGGAAGTGTAGGGCATTTTTGCGGTTCATTCCGCGGTCGCAGAATTGATCTGTGGACCTCAGATCTGCCGCGAATTGAAGCAGGGAGATTGTTGAATTTGAAGGTCATTTTTGCGGTCCATTATGCGATCGCATATGCACTCTGCGGACCGCATTTCGGTCGCAGACTTGGTATGAGAAAATCTGGAATATGATTCTGCGGTCCAGTCTACGGTCACAGAACAGGTGTACGGACCGCAGAACTATCGCAGATTGGGTCAGGCGAGTCCAATTTTTGGGCATCATTTTCATGGCCATTATGCGGGCTGCATATCAATTATGCGGCACGTTCTGCGATCGCAGACCCGGTTTCGGCAAGTTTAAGTTTTAGAAATTTTACCCGATCCATTTTTATAAAAAGGCTTTGGGGGTCTTTTTTAAGGACTTCATCTGATTTTTTTGAGAGAGGTGAGAGTATCTTAGAGAGATAAAGAGAAGACCTAGCCATTTGTTCATCAATTCTTTCTCAAGGCTTGAAGATTTTACAAGGATCTTGCTAGGGGCTTCAAAGAGGAAAGAATTTCTTTCCCCAATTATTCAATTTTGAGTTTCGGATAAAAGATGGGTGATTGGGAGTATGATTCTTGGGTGTGAGAGTATTATGTATACATGCATGTATCGACAAGGTTTGTGGGAAGATTGTTGAGCTCAAATAAGTAAAGATTGGGTTGTGGAATGAAGGAAATCTTGTGGAAGAACATTATAGCCAAATTTGCACACCTAGTGTTTGATAAAATGCTCAAATGAGCTGAAACCATGAATATCTTCCTAATTTGTGTTTAATTTTGTTATGTCTCAAAATATATTGGAATTGCTAGGATTTTTGGAACGTTGTAGTAATTTAAGGAAAGCTCAAATCGAGGTATGTTGGCTAAACTCCTCTCTTAGAATTGATTCCCACGGTATTCATGTAATTTATGTAAGTCCCGAGTTGTTCATTATAAAGTTGGCTATTCCGAATAAGCTTGTGTTGAAAGATTATGTTCAATATGTATCCCGAATGCTTTTATCATGTTATGTTATCATTTGAGAATGTGTTTAAAGTATGGGTTGTGCATTAAAAATGTTTTGACTTCAAGTCAAGTTCAAACGAAGGCTATTATGCCAAAGTTTGTGAAACATCTCTATGTGCCTAGGACTCTTAAGTGCTCTCATGTGTATTAAAAATCTTGATTTGAAATGCCTTGTTGTTGTTGATGATGATGATGTTTGGAAGTGAAAAAGGTGAGCATGATATACAAAATACGGCCAACGTGACAAGTATGATTTTATAATTATGGCCACTAGTGCTAATGAAATGAAAAGATGTGAAAGAAGTATGAAACGAGATGATTGGTAGAAAAGGATGATGTCGATCCACACATCATTGTGGTGATACGGCCTAGCCGATTTGGTCTTGATGGACTCCGTGCTAAATGTACAGTGGTATTGGTATAGTGAACAGTGGCATATTGGTTCGAAAGATGTCCCAATTTAAAATATGAAAATTTATTTGAACACTGTCTTGGTCCTAACTTGAGGTTTGATATTGTTTGAGGCTTCCACTCATAGTATGATTGTTCTTGTGTGTATTATTAATCGTTCTATTGAGAGGGTATTTTGTCATTCATACTAGTACTATTCCATATGTACTAACGTCCCTTTTGCCGGGGGCGCTACATCTTCAATAGATGCAGGTCGTTCCACAGCAGGATTCATTGATCAGTGATAGTGGTACACCTTCTTCCCAGTTGACTTGGTGAGCCCCACTTCATTTCGGGGTCATGTATCTTTTGTTCCTTGTGTATTGTGTTTGAGATATAGCCGGAGCCTTGTTGCCGGTACTATCATAATACTCTTTCGTATCTATTAGAGGCTCCGTAGACATGGCGTGGGTTATATTGGTATTGGGAAAGTCAAGATAGTAATGTTGTATGTGTGTTACATCTTCCGCTTCAAACTATGAAAGTGTGTGTAATTTGAGACTTTAAAATGAAGTAACTAATGGTAATGAATTGGTATTGTACACATGATCTCTTTATTGTCTAATTAACTAAAATGTGTATTATCTTTATTCATAAGTGAGTTTGGATAGAAAGTATGTAACATGATTGCTTGACCGGGTTCACTCGGTTGAGCACCGGTCGCGCTCCCCGAGTTTGGGGCGTGACAAACTTGGTATTGGAGCCTAAGGTTTTAAAGTGTTCTAGGATGTCTCAGAGCCGTGTCTAGTAGAGTCATAATACCCTTCTTTCTTGTTCTCGATCGTGCGATAAAGCTGATTGTAGGATTGTTCCTCCTTTAACTCGTGCTTTGCTCTAATTTTCAGTACATGGCTCCTAAGAAGAAGGCAAGAACTGGCTAGAGAGCCAATGTCACCCCAGGAGTGGCATGTGATTCTATATTTGATGATGCGGGTGAGAAGCCAAGGGGTGAGGATAATCCCCCAATTACTACACTGCCTGATTCTACTACAATTGATCAGACTGCACCTGTCCCTGCACCTACTGAGGGTACAACGGTACCTCTAACTGATATTCTAGTTCCACCTCCAACTCCAGCTTTCGATTCCGGTGTTTCTGATGGGGATCTTAGGGGAGCCATACAGATGTTGGCTTAGATAGTGGCTTCCCAGGCCCGGAGATCAAATGTTGCACCCATTCCTTCCAGTCATCCAGGGGATTCCGCTAGTTCTAGGGTGAACAGGTTTCTTCAGTTAGATCCTCCAGTGTTCACGGGTACTAACCCAGAGGAGGACCCCAGGACATCATTGATGAGATTCACAAGACTCTCAGAGTTATGCGTGCTACTGACACAGAGGCAGTGGAGTTGGCCTCCTACCGCCTGAAAGAGGTGGCATATTCTTGGTTTGAGCTATGGGAGGAGTCCCGTGAGGAGGGGAGCCCTCTGGCGAGGTGGGGTGAGTTTGCCGATGCCTTCATTGATCATTTCTTGCCTGCTGAGACTAAGGCAGCCCATGCCGCTGAGTGTGAGAGCCTTAGGCAAGGTAGCCTGAGTGTGTGGGAGTACTATATGAGATTCACACACCTGCCCAAGTATGCTATTTACATGTTGCCCACTATGGAGGCTAGAGTGCGCTAGTTTGTGCAGGGTCTTAGTCCCTTAGTAATTAATGAGGCTGCTACAACTGCCTTGAATTCTGATATGAACTATGGGAAGATGGTAGCATTCGCTCAAGCCACAGAGACCCTTAAATTGTGGAACAAAATGGAGTGAGAGGGTAGCAATAAGGCCCGATCTGCGGGCAACTTTGGTGGTTCTTCTGGTGGTGGCAGGTCACCATTCAGGGGAGGGTCATCAGGGCCATCTCAGTCCTTTGCTCAGTCTTTGATTAGTGCACCGCCATCAGGGCTCAGTGAGCAGCAGTGGAGCCATTTCAGGCCCAGTCAGGGCAATAGGGGCTCCTACCAGCAGGGTCGGCATGGTGGTAGATTCCAGCAGTAGCGGAGGCCCCCATGCCCTAGGTGTGGAAAGATGCACTTAGGAATATGCTACATGGACTTACCCATATGCTACGGGTGCAGATTGAGGGGTCACATTCAGAGAGATTATCATTCGTCCCGCCAGGGCACGGGCAAGGGTACGGCACAGCCAGCTAGGTATGTAGCTACTACATCTACAACACCTCCTCCAGCTCGAGGCACTCCAACACCCGCAGGGCATGGTGCAGCTAGGGGTAGAGCACAAAGTTTGGGAGGATCCAACTGTTTCTATGCTACGAGGGGTCGCCAAAATTCAGAGGCTTCTCCAGATATTGTCATAGGTATATTGACTGTCCAATCTCATGATGTGTATGCTCTTATTGATCCCAGTTCCACTTTATCATATGTCACTCCTTATGTTGCTATGAAATTTCGGATAGAATCGAAATAGCTTCATGAGCCGTTCTCTGTATCTACTCTGGTTGGTGAGTCTATTTGGGCCGCGCGGGTTTATAGGGATTGTGTTGTCACGTTACGTGGTCGAGACACCATGGCCGATCTCATTGAATTGGGGATGGTCGATTTTGATGTAATAATGGGGATGGACTGGCTTTATTCATGTTTTGCCAAGCTTGATTGCCGAACTAGGACCGTTAGGTTTGAATTTCCTAATGAACCAGTTATTGAGTGGAAGGGGGATGATGTGGTACCAAAGGGTAGGTTTATTTCTTAGCTTAAGGCCACAAAGATGCTCAACAAGGGGTGTATTTACCATTTGGTCCGGGTTACAGACACCAATGTTGAGGCACCTATATTTGAGTCCGTTCATGTTGTGAATGAATTTCGGAAGGTCTTTCCGGATGAGCTCCTTGAGATCCCGCTAGACATGGAGATTGATTTTGGAATTGATGTTATGCCAGACACACAGCCTATATCTATTCCACCCTACAGAATGGCACCGACAAAATTGAAAGAGCTAAAGGAACAATTGAAGGATTTATTAGAGAAGGGTTTCATCTGGCCGAGTGTTTCACCTTGGGGCACACCGGTTCTATTTATAAGGAAGAAGGATGGGTCATTAAGAATGTGTATTGACTATCGGCAACTCAACAAGGTCACAATCAAGAATAAGTACACACTGCCAAGGATAGATGACTTGTTTGACCAATTGTAGGGTGCCAAGTACTTCTTCAAAATTGATTTATGATCCGGGTATCATCAATTGAAGATCAGGGAACAGGATGTTCCGAAAACAACTTTTACAACCCGATATGGGCACTTTGAATTTTTGGTGATGTCTTTTGGACTAACGAATGCCCCGACGACTTTCATGGATCTTATGAATCGAGTCTTCAAGCCTTTTCTTGACTCCTTTGTGATAGTGTTTATTGACGATATCCTTGTATATTCACACAATCGAGAGGACCATGCCGATCATCTCAGGGTAGTTCTGCAAACCCTATATCAGCACAAGTTATATGCAAAGTTTTCAAAGTGTGAATTTTGGCTTGAATCTCTCACATTCTTAGGTCATGTCATCTCTAGTGAAGGAATTAAGGTTGATCCTCAGAAAATTACAGCTGTGAAGAATTGGCTGAGGCCTACAACTCCAACAGAGATTCATAGTTTCTTAGGCTTAGCTGGGTATTAAAAAAAGTTTGTGGAGGAGTTCTCTACTCTTGCCTCTCCGTTGACTAAATTGACGCAGAAGGAAATTAAGTTCCAATGGTCCGATTCTTGCGAAAGGAGCTTCCAGGAATTGAAAGCAAGATTGACTACGGCACCGGTGTTGACCCTACCAGAGGGTACAGATGGATTTGTAGTATATTGTGATGCTTCGAGAATCGGACTTGGGTGTGTATTGATGCAACATGGCAAGGTGATCGCTTGTGCTTCTAGGCAACTCAAAAATCATGAGAAGAACTATCCCACACATGACTTAGAACTTACGGCGGTGGTGTTTGCATTAAAAATTTGGCGTCATTATTTATATGGGGTCCATGTGGATATATTCACGGACCATAAGAGCCTTTAGTATATTTTCAAGCAGAAGGAATTGAATCTGAGGCAGAGAAGATGGCTTGATTTACTCAAGGACTACGTCATTGATATTCTATATCATCCGGGGAAGGCTAATGTTATGGCGGATGCTCTTAACTGGAAATATATGGGTAGTTTAGCATACTTGGAGGCATATCAAAGGACATTGGCCAAGGAGGTTCACCGATTGGCTAATTTGGGAGTTGATCTTGCGGACTCTAGTGAAGGAGGGATGATTGTGCAAAATAGGGCTGAATCATCACTTGTTATGGAAGTCAAGGAGAAGCAATACAACGATCCATTGTTGGTACAATTGAAAGAGGGGATTCATAAACATAAGACCATGGTCGTTTCTCTTGGCATGGGTGATAGTACACTAAGGTACCAAGGGAGTCTATGTGTTCCAAATATAGATGGTCTCCGGGAGAGAATCATGACCGAGGCTCACACTTTTAGGTATTCCGTGCACCCGAGTTCTACAAAAATGTACCATGATCTTAAGTAAGTCTATTGGTGGAATGATATGAAGAGGAATGTAGAAGACTTTGTGGCGAGATGTCCAAATTGTTAGCAAGTGAAGGCCGAACACCAAAGGCCCGGTGGGTTGGCACAGAATATAGAAATTCCAATGTGGAAGTGGGAAATGATTAATATGGACTTTGTGGTAGGACTACCTCTCACTCCTCGTAAGTTTGACTCAATTTGGGTGATTGTGGATCGACTCACAAAATCAGCACACTTCTTGCCGGTTAAGGCTACTGACACAGCGGAATAGTATGCTCAGTTATATATCAAAGGAATAGTCAGGTTGCATGGCACTCCAGTTTCTATCATTTCTAATCGGGGGGCACAATTCACGGCTAATGTTTGGAAGCCATTTTAGCTAGGTTTGGGTACTTAGGTGAATCTTAGTACAATCTTTCATCCATAGATTGACGGGCAGGCAGAGCGGACTATTCAAACACTTGAGGATATGTTGCGCGCTTGTATTATTGACTTTAAAGTTAGCTAGGATGATCATTTGTCACTCATAGAATTTGCCTACAACAATAGTTATCATGCTAGCATTCAGATTGCATCGTTCGAGGTTTTATACGGTAGGAGATGTAGATCTCCCATTGGGTGGTTTGAGATTGGGGAAGCAGAGTTGATAGGGCCAGACCTCGTGCATCAGGCTATGGAGAAGGTTAAGATCATTACAGAATGGTTGAAAACCGCTCAGAGTCGTCAGAAGTCCTATTCGGATGTGCGTCGCACGGATTTGGAGTTCAAAGAAGATGATTGGGGTATTCTTGAAGGTTTCCCCCATGAAGGGTGTAATGTGATTTGGTAGGAAAGGGAAATTGAGTCCGAGGTATGTCAGACCGTACAGAATCATTCAGAGGATTGACCAGGTGGCGTACAGGCTTGAGCTACCACATGAGATGTCATTAGTGCACCTAGCATTTCATGTGTCTATGTTGAAGAAAGTAGTTGGAGACCCGACACTCTTTGTTCCGGTTGAGACTATTGAGGTTAATGACAAATTGACTTATGAAGATATTATAGTTTCTATTATTGATTGCCAAGTCCAAAAGTTAAGAAATAAAGAAATTGCCTCCGTAAAAGTGTTATGGTGAAACCAGAAGGTTGAAGAAGCCACCTGGGAGGCCGAGGAAGAAATGAAGAAGAAGTATCCATATATTTTTGAATAGCTATGTAATAGTTCTAAGAAATTGTTCCATATGAATTACGTATCATTTGTATAGCTTATGCTAAGGGTGTTCCTTTTCTGGTAGTATATTGCATATGAGGCCACAGTTGGTGTTATTTTATGTTATATTGCATCATCGGATTATGTATAGGTTGTTAGGATTGATTTTTGGGATTCCCTGACAGGTGGATAGGCCCGTTATAGGGGAGACTCTGGCAATTTTTTTGGAAATTTAGGGAGTTAGTCAAAAATTTGGAACTGCTGGTATGTGTTATAATAGCTAAGTCACATTGAATGCTAATGATGGATTTTGACCTTCATTCGAGGACGAATGATCCTAAGTGGGGGAGAATGTAAGGTCCCGTAAAATTTCATAAAGGAATTTAAGGTTTCGTGGTTCCAGGTAGGCGTGCGTATTTGAGGATTGTAGAAATGCTCGGACCTTTTGAGTTGAACAGTACGTTGGGGAGTTGAAGAAAATCTTCGGAAGTGTAGGGAATTTCTGCGATTCATTCTGCGGTCGCAGAATTGATCTGCGGGCCACAGATCTACCGCGAATTGAAGCATGGAGATTGTTGAATTTAAAGGTCATTTCTGCGGTCCATTATGCGATCGCATATGCACTTCGCGGACCGTATTTCAGTCGCAGACTTGGCATGAGGAAATATGGAATATGATTCTGCGGTCCAGTCTGCGGTCGCAGAACAGGTCTGCAGACCGCAGAACTGTCGCAGACTAGGTCAGGCGAGTCCAATTTTTGGGCATTATTTTTGCGGCCATTATGCGGGCCGCATATCGATTATGCGGCATGTTCTATGATCACAGACCCGGTTTCAGCAAGTTTAAGTTTTGAAAAATTTACCCGATCCCATTTTTATAAAAAGGCTTTGGGGGTCTTTTTTAAGGACTTCATCTGATTTTTTTGAGAGAGGTGAGAGTATCTTAGAGAGATAAAGAGAAGACCTAGCCATTTGTTCATCAATTCTTTCTCAAGGCTTGAAGATTTTACAAGGATCTTGCTAGGGGCTTCAAAGAGGAAAGAATTTCTTTCCCCAATTATTCAATTTCGAGTTTCGGATAAAAGATGGGTGATTGGGAGTATGATTCTTGGGTGTGAGAGTATTATGTATACATGCATGTACCGACAAGGTTTGTGGGAAGATTGTTGAGCTCAAATAAGTAAAGATTGGGTTGTGGAATGAAGGAAATCTTGTGGAAGAACATTATAGCCAAATTTGCACACCTAGTGTTTGATAAAATGCTCAAATGAGCTGAAACCATGAATATCTTCCTAATTTGTGTTCAATTTTGTTATGTCTCAAAATAGATTGGAATTTCTAGGAATTTAGGAACGTTGTAGTAATTTAAGGAAAGCTCAAATCGAGGTATGTTGGCTAAACTCCTCTCTTAGAATTGAATCCCACGGTATTCATGTAATTTATGCAAGTCCCGAGTTGTTCATTATAAAGTTGGCTATTCCGAATAAGCTTGTGTTGAAAGATTATGTTCAATATGTATCCCAAATGCTTTTATCATGTTATGTTATCATTTGAGAATGTGTTTAAAGTATGGACTGTGCATTAAAAATGTTTTGACTTCAAGTCAAGTTCAAACGAAGGCTATTATGCTAAATTTTGTGTAACATCTCTATGTGCCTAGGAATCTTAAGTTCTCTCATGTGTATTAAAAATCTTGATTTGAAACGCCTTTTTGTTGTTGTTGATGATGATGTTTGGAAGTGAAAAGGTGAGTATGAAATACTAAATACGGCCGACTTACCAAGAATGATTTTATAATTATGGCCACTAGTGCTAATGAAATGAAAAGATGTGAAAAAAGTATGAAACGAGATGATTCGTAGAAAAGGATGATGTCGATCCACACATCATTGTTGTGAGATGACCTAGCCGATCGGGTCGTGATCGGATGCCATGCCGCACACATGGTGGTGATTGTGCTGGAAATTGTAATTGAAACTATGATTGTGGTTGATGTCTCGGATGAGATGGCCTAGCCGATAGAGTCGTAATCGGACTCCATGCTAAAAGTACGGTGGTATTGGTATTATGAACGGTGGCATATTGGTACGAAAGATCTCCCAACTTAAAATATGAAAATTTATTTGAACACTGTCTTGGTCCTAACTTGAGGTTTGATGTTGTTTGAGGCTTCCACTGATATTCTGGTTGTTCTTGCTTGTATTATTAATCGTTCTATTAAGAGGGTGTTTTGTCATTCATACTAGTACTATTCCATATGTACTAACGTCCCTTTTGCCGGGGGCGCTACATCTTCAATGGATGCAGGTCGTTCCACAGCAGGATTCATTGATCAGTGATAGTGGTACACCTTCTTCCCAATTGACTTGGTGAGCCCCACTTTATTTCGGGGTCATGTATCTTTTGTTCCTTTTATATTGTGTTTGAGGTATAGCTGGGGTCTTATTGCCGACACTATCATAGTACTCTTTCGTATCTATCAGAGGCTCCGTGGACATGGTGTGGGTAGTATTGGTATTGGGAAAGTCAAGATAGTAATATTGTATGCGTGTTACATCTTCCGCTTCAAACTATGAAAGTGTGTGTAATTTGAGACTTTAAAATGAAGTAACTAATAGTAATGAATTGGTATTGTACACATTATCTATTTATTATCTAATTAATGAAAATATGTATTATCTTTATTCATAAGTGAGTTTGGGTAGAAAGTATCTAACAGGCTTGCTTGACCGGGTTCACTCAGTTGAGTGCCGGTTGCGCTCCCCGAGTTCGAGGCGTGACAGTTTCCTTAGGCATTATTTGATGTTTTTGAGTTTCTTTGGCTAGTTTCAAGACATTCAAAGGTTGATACATGTAGGATGGTATTTCTAGAGTATTGTTTGGCTTGCTCGGTATTGGATTTGGCTTGTTCGAGGTAAGTAACATATCTAATCTTGGATTTGAGCTTATTTAACCCTGTGAACTATGTTATAAGAGATGACTTGGGGTGAAACATGTGCTAGGTGACGGGCACGAGTGCGTGCACCGAAGTATTCATGATACGAGTAGTTCTTAGGATATTATATGCCTTGTGACAGTTTCCTTAGGCATTATTTGATGTTATTGAGTTGCTTTGGCTAGTTTCGAGACGTTCAAAGGTTGATACGTGCAGGATGGTGTTTCTAGAGTATTGTTTGGCTTGCTCGGTATTGGATTTGGCTTGTTTGAGGTAAGTAACATATCTAATCTTGGATTTGAAGGTATTTAACCCTGTGAACTATGTTATAAGAGATGTATTGGGGTGACACATGTGCTAGGTGACGGGCACGGGTGCGTGCACCGAAGTATTCATGATACGAGTAGTTCTTAGGCTATTATATGCCTTGTGTTACTATCATGCTTCTTTGATTTCATGTTTTCTCCATTTATGTGACTACGTGGGATATTATTCATGCTAGAAATCATGCCTAGGCTACCAGTTCAACTGTTTGAGACATGATATGGTTATTTTTGCCATGTTGAGCTATTTGCCTTAGCCGTAGTCATACTGTACAGTCATGATAGTTATATCCGCATGTTATATCTCTATTTTTGTGCACTTTTGGTATGGTATCTCACATGTTATTGGTTCCCTTGTATGTGACACAAGTTTGGACTGTATTTAAGGCATATTTTGATATGCCGTGTTATATAACTATATCATGTTTCTGTGAGATATTTACATATTGAGACTTGAGCGGATTGATGACTGATGTGGGCCATAGAGCCGTATTTATATTGATATTTGGATCGTGTTGCACGCCGTAAGGGTTATATTGACATAGAGGTGATGCATATGCTAGGCCCCAGATTGGGCTAAGCTGTACTTATTTAAGTCTTCACGTACACCAGGCCTCACTATTGGGCTAAGTGATTATGATTAGCGCTTGGGTAGGATCCGCCTCTCCGGAGTCTGACATGCCAGCAGTGGGCACATGCACAATATTTCATATACGTGCTTTGATGATGGGCAGTTATGCCAGGCACCCGTACAGTGCTAAGTGTGATTATTTTGATGGATCCACGGTTATGAAACGGGCTTTGAACCAGGCACCTGGATTGTGCTAGGGTTGTGTATACTTAATGAGTTCAATGTGAATTTGAGTTTTTGACATGCTTATTTGACATATAGGCATAGAGATGTACCTTCCTCATGCTAGACAGTGACGTAACATTTGATGACCTGATATGTATTTTCACATGTAGGCATAGAGATGTACTTTTCTCATGCTAATTAGTAACATAAATTCTTATCCGGTGTTGTGAAATGGGAATACAATTCTTTTGATAAACTCATGTTTAGTTGTTTCTCAGTGGTGAGATTTGGAATTGAGTGTTTTACTTGAAAAGCATGCCTAATTTTCCGTAACTGTGATCAAGCTGAGCATATATCTCCCTAGTCATATACCTTTACTTGCTTCACTACACTGTTATGACTGTTATTGGCTATTGATCTTGGTCACTGACCTTCTTTCAAGATCGTCACTGCTTTCAGCCTAAGGTTAGGTTTGTTAATTATTGAGTACATGTGGTCGGTTGTACTCATACTACACTTTTGCATCTTGCGTGTAGATCTTGGAATTGATGTTGCTGATTATGGAGGGAGACGGCGTTGAAGATGTACCTAACTTCCGGACATAGCTACCACTTGTTCTTGGTAGTTTAGATTTGAGTTCTGTTCATGTATATTTCACACAGATGTTGTAAATATTATTTCATACCAGCTTTGTAAATCTAAAGTCTTAATGGCTCATAACTTGTACTACCAATCCTTGGGGAGTTGTATAAAGATTCCGTTATTTCACTTTTCATCTCTTATCATTAAATTGTGTGTTATTTGGCTTACCTAGCAGGTTGGGTTAGGTTCCATCATGACTAGTTAGATTTTGGGTCGTGACACGTAGTCAAATTTTTGAGTCTTGATATTATATTCGCATGTTATATCTCTGTCTCTGTGCACTCTTTATATGTTATCTTACATTATGTTTAGTTTCCTTATATGTGACATGGGATTGAGCTGAGTTGTGGCACGTCAATATATTTCATGTGGTATATTGATTATGATACTATGAGATGTTGACATATTGAGATATGAGGAGATTGATGATTGATTTTGAGCCATAGAGCCATATTGAGCGGATTGATGACTAATCTTGGGCCATAGAGCCGTGTTGTTATTGATTGTGAGGTGAAGCTTGCGTCAAGGCCCCATATTGGGCCAAGTGATATTGATCGTTAACATTTGATTCGATCAATGCTTAGGGATAGGATACGCCCCTCTGGAGTCGGGTGATAATACATGTTACTTTGGGCTTTGTGAAGGAATGCACACGATATGTGCTTAGTGAGGAACTTATGTTAGGCACCCGTACAGTGCTGTGTATATGTGTATGATGATTCAGGGGAATTGTGCTAGGCACCGTGAGAGTGCTGAGAGTATGATTCAGAGGCATTGTGCTAGGCATCGTGAGAGTGCTAAGAGTATAATTGAGGGGTACTTGTGCAAGCACTATGTATGTGCTGAAATCATATATACTTGATGATTAAACTGTGATATTGTAGATTTGGCATGTTTGACATGCAGGCATAGAGTTTTATTTTACACATGCTAATTGGTATTTATGTCTCTACTTGATGTTTAGGGCTTGAAATCATTCTTTTATCTTGATAAATCCTGTCTAAGTGATTTATGTGGAAAAGTTGATGCCTTGACTGATATACCTAAAAAGTATGCTTATTTCTCCTCTTATTGTGTTAAAGTTGAGCCTTTATTATTTGAGTTACTTTACCTTATATGCTATTATTCTGTTATTATTGTTGTTGTTGGCTGTTGAAAGTGAGCATCAGACTTTGCCAACCTCGCCACTATTTTTTTCAAGGTTAGGATTGCTACTTGTTGAGTATATGAGATTGATTTTACTCATATTACACTCTACACTACATGTGTAGATCCAGGTATTGCTTATAGCAGTGGTTGCTTGTGGGATGTTTATTTGGATTTGATTTGAGATTTCGAGGTATCCTTGTTGTCCCGTTCGCAGGCCTTGAAGTTCCCTCCTTTATCTTATGTTATTACTGTTTAGTCATTCGGGCAATATTGTACTTTGTTCCGACTTTGTATTTAGTACTCCATAGAGCTCATGCACTCAGTGACACCAAAATTTGGGTGGTTTTTGATGTATTGTCATTTTGGCTTCGGTTATTTATGCTATTCTGGTGTTGAGACTATTCCTTATTGTTGTTAAAGTTTAATTCTATATATCTGTTTTTGGCTTGCCTAGCAAGCGGTGGTAGTCTTCATCAAGGCTCCGGTGGAATTTTGTGTCATGACAAGTTGGTATCATAGCACTAGGTTCATATAGGTCTCACATGTCATAATCCTTCCTAATAGAGTCTTGCATCGATACTAATCTTCACGAGGCTATAGGGATTTATGAACTTTACTTTTATTGATTCCTTATCGTGCGACTTTATCTAGGCTTGAAGCCTATTTCTTTAGTTCTTTCCCATTTATTTGTATGCGATGCTCGTACTCGATATTAGTTGGGCACCGACGAGTTGTGATAAAGATATAAATATGGTGCGGGATGTTTTTCCCCCATGTTATGAGGACAAACTACCATTGTCACTTTACAGAGGAGTTGCCTCATATTGCAGCCTTAGTGTTGGTTTGCCCAAGGGTTCGGGACCTTATGCAGTGTGTTGCGATGATTCACAAATTGGTCTTGATGCGGTGTTGGTGCAAAATGGTAGGGTGATCATAATCTGCACAACGTAGTCACATGCTCGTAATCACAATCCACACGATGTGGTCATACGCTCATAATAATAATCCACACGGCGTGGTCACGTGCTCATAATCACAATCCATACGGCGTGGTGTCACGACCCAATCTGGAGGGCCATACTTGCCGAGCACCAATGTACATTTTATCTAACCTTTCTTATTATCCATAAGGGCCGACATGATCAATGTAAATGGTAGACATCAATCCTAAACAACCAACAATTACAGATAGTGGCATGAATATATATAACATGGGCCGGCAAGGCTGTCATGAAACTATATATAAGGTACGTGCTGACAAGCTGCCATGAGAGACTATATAACAAAAATAAGCCTACAAGGCTATCCAAACTATACATGAGTCGACACCTGTCTATGGTCCTCTAAAGGAACATAAGTGCTGCAACATTGCCGGAACAGGGCCCCGACATACCCATAATGTCTATAACAAAAATGCATACCAAGACCACGGTAAGTCCGGAGAAGGGATCTCGCCAATAAACGCTAAACTGGGCAACATACTATGGTGGGGGAGCTTCGTCTACCTGTCTATCAGGACCTGCAGCACGACATGCAGCATCCACAAATAAAAGAGTTGCCAGTATGAATAAAGTATTGAGTATGTAAGGCAGGAAAGCATAAATAAGAATAATAATGTATATATGGATAGAGAATGTCAACCTGTAACTTCTGAGTGCCTCTGAGGGCGACTGACATGAAATGCATGATACATATATATATATATATATATATATATATATATATACACATACATATACTTTTAAAAATATACGCCTCTGTGGGCATCATCATCATCATATCGTACCCGGCCGTAATAGGCTCGGTAAAAACGTACTCGACCATCATAAGGCTCGGTAGAATCATACCCGGCCACGTGGAGCTCGGTAAAACCTAAATGATCAGTGGTTGCACAATAGGTGCCATACCCGGCCGAATGT
The DNA here is from genome assembly GCF_000390325.3 of Nicotiana tomentosiformis. Lineage (NCBI taxonomy): Eukaryota > Viridiplantae > Streptophyta > Magnoliopsida > Solanales > Solanaceae > Nicotiana > Nicotiana tomentosiformis. The sequence goes on from NC_090815.1 coordinate 75,287,441, forward strand.
AGCGCGGCTCGGTAGAGTAAAATAGGTACATATACATAATGCATGCCGGACTCATTAGAATCACATTCTGAACCTTTCGGAGTGACGTAAGGTGGTAACCTCCGTATACGTTATTAGGACTGACTCTTCATCATGAATCTTATAAGAATCACGAAGTACCAACAACATTGATAGCATAAGAATAAGAGAAGCAACATCAACATCAATCGATCCATAAGTAGGGAAATAATGTAAGTACTGCTAGCTTCTAAGAGTAGAGTATCTTTGGAAGATCGTTCGTTAAACTATGTACTATTGGAGTTGTGAAAAAGAAGGAAAGGGATAGCCTCACATACCTTGTATATACTGCCCAACCTCAAGCTATGTAAATCTCACGGCTCCTTAGTCTACAATAAGAGAAATGATACTATCGTTATCGTTTAAGTGTCGTAACTAGTATATATCAACCGCAACCAATCTTACGATGAAACAGACAACACCTCCCCTATTTATATGACTTCCTACAAGTTAAAACAATCACCAAACATCCCAACAATAGTAACAACAACAATATAATCCAATATGAGCTTCTCCGATTATCTTAACAATCATATTGAGCGGCAAACTCATTTTTACTAATACCAAAATATAAACTGAATCCAACTCTTATTCCATAAATTAGTTTAAAACCTTTAGAGCATCATACTTATATGTATTATATGATTCCTAGTTCAAAACATCCAAAAAATGCCTTCCAAAATAGCCCTATACGCCTAGCACCTTAACTTTTATCGTCAATCACTTGTTTTACATGTTTTCTTCTTCAATCAACTTAGTTAACACCTAGAAAGGCTTACCAACAACATCCACAACATTATCAAATTAATTTTTATAATTTCCAGCCACCACATATCATATATTTAGCCACAAAACAGTCCAACCAAAAAGATAACCATATCCCATGTTCTTTCAAGTGCTATCGTATGTTTTTTCACTCAGGCAACACAATCAATCCAAGATTAACCTTAGGCACAATAAATAAGATATTATACATACCTTAGACACAAGATACAACTTGAAACCCCATCTAAACTTAGCTCACAATAGGCCTCAATCACTCCACAACATCATAGAAGCATTCTCTTGTAGTCTTTAACACTTTTTATGATGATTTGAGTTGATTTCTCTTGAGTTTGGTTCTTGGGATCTTGAGATATGTTAGAGAGGGTTTTGGAGAGCTTTTGGACAAAATTTGGGTGATAAATGACCCGAAATGAGGCCGAAACATCTTTTAAAAGAAGTAAGGTTTTTTGGCCGTCTCAAGTGGGTCCCAACCGAGATGTTGCGCAGTCTCACGAAAATGCGAATATCCCTCTTCTCCGATGTCGTATCAATGATTGGTTTAATGCGTTGAAAACTAAACTTATATATCTTAAATGTTGTGGGTATATCACCCCATAAATCTAAGTACATTGATAGAAAATATCATTGACATTTGACCTAAAATTTATTAAAACTTATGAACGTAAGTTGTGACGACTTTCGTCGACTTTTGTTCAACAAGTTGCTTGACTTCAAGACTTATGATACGAATATTATATGATTTAAATACCTTAAAAAAAGACTTCCTTATTATATTAAGCACCTCTAGTTTTACCCAAATATACGGGTTACAACATCCTTGATTCGTTTTACTTCTAACTTCTAATACTTATTAACCACTCTTATACACCCTTGTATCATTTTATACCAATACGATTAACTTCTTATCATCTCAAAAATAATCTCTTCTCAAATTTACATCGACTAACGTATGGCGTGATTTAATGTACACGAATATGGGTTGTAACACTCTCCCCCCCTTAGGAATATTCGTCCTCGAATGTAAGGGTTTATGGGGAGTCTAACTCATCATGGATTCTAACAAAGATTTCCAGTCGAGTTTCCCCTATAAATTGAAAACTATCCAAACTTGCAAGTAGTTAAACCAAACCTACGGCCTCAAAAGGCTATACAAAATATCATGGATATGTAATTGTTTACCTCATAGAGCCGTTTCAGCTTCCATTGCGTCCTGTGTTCCCCCGACATCCTTGTTATCTTCAATCTGGAATAGGCAAGGGTATTTAGACTTCATCTCCTCTTCCGCTTCCCATGTCATTTCTTCCGTATTGTTGTTCTCCCACAATACTTTGACGGAAGCTACATCCTTTGTTCTCAGCTTGCGGATTTGTCGATCTAATATAGCCACTGGAACATCTTCATATGATAGATCCTCCATAACTTGTACATCTTTGATAGGGATAACCCGAGAAGGGTCCCCAATACATTTTCTCAGCATAGATACATGGAATACCGGGTGGACAAATTCCAATTCGGATGGCAATTCTAACTCATAAGCAAGCTGTCCAATTCATCGAAGAATCTTGTACGACCCAATATACCGCAGACTCAGCTTACCCTTCTTCCCAAAACGCATAAAACCCTTCATCGGTGAAATCCTCAGGAAAACCCAATCACCAACCTCAAACTCCAGATCACGACATCGGACATCAGAATAAGACTTTTTCCTGCTTTGCGCCGCCCTCAGTCATTCTTGTATCACATTCACCTTCTCAATGGCTTGGTGAACCAAATCTAGCCCATATAATTCAGTTTCACCGACTTCGAACCATCCCACTGGTGATCTACATCTCCTCCTGTACAACGCTTCGTACGAGGCCATTTTAATTATTACATCCCGTATTTTTGAACATTAAGTTTCGTCCTAAGTTAATCGATGTAAGCTCGGGAATGAGATTATCTTTGAGGTTATAGGCAATCAAATTATGTTAATGCTAAAGGTTACAAGGGTCTATACCATGTTTAGTAAGTGATATGAGAATTAGAGGTTAAACGAGTGAAGAAAAATGAGTTTCGTTGAAGTTCGGAACGGGGAACAAGTTATACGCACCGTATGAAAATAAATTATATGATGCGTGATATAGAAAATCACTTTTGAGTATTGATAATGACTTGGGAAATTATTAAATAATTTTTGAAGTATGAGACAAGGACTTTTCATTCCCAGTTTTATTACTATACATGGATTTGCTATTTATTTACACTTACCATGGAAGAAAAAGGATTAAGGGGGATAGGGAATCTAATTTGTTTTTATTTCTAAGTAGGTCCCACCTAATAAATGGATATTCTAATCAATGGTATGGATAAGGAAAAGATACTTGGTAAAGGTGCTATATACATGTATGTATATTAGTATTAGTTCCTATGACTCATTCACTCTAGAGAATTATTAAATTAGGTGGAAAGTAGGCCTTACATGTACTTTACACTATTACTAAGACACAAAAAGACGTACATATATCCTAAGAAGGGGAAACAACTTGAAAGTGAGAATCTTCTTTAACTAGTAAATTTCCTTTAGAAAGTATATGTTGCAATGAATCCAAAATGGCAGCAACGAAGATATCCTTTTTGTTTAAGAAGTGAAATTATCTACTGGTGTGACTAATTAAAGGATCTTATTTTTTTCACTTATTGAGATTACGTGCGAAGGAGGCCAAGTACATCGCCTTCGATAAAGTCGACACTAAAGGTATGTAAAGGCTAACCCTCCTTTCAATTAGCATGACTAAATAGAAAGCGTACTTGACTAGCAAGGTTAAAAAAAGCATAATTGTTATAGATATTCCACTCTTATAGTCGATGGTTGTTCTATTGTTGATTGTGTTGTAAATAGTTAGATTGAGAGCTAAATAAGTACAAATTTGTTCTTAAGTTCCATAGTCCTTCATTTGATCTATTGCATAAGTGTATATGTATAGTAAAGAGTAGGCGAGTCAGCTTGTTGATAGTTGTGTTCCTTAAGTTGAATCTATTCCATATGTAATAGCATACGAGGTAGCCCTAAGGTAATTGGGATTGTTAGTTGTCCTTTCTGAGATAGGTACTCCAAGAGGGTAATTGTAAATAAGGATTAGAATACATATTTGTTACTTCTATTAGTGGCATGTATTCACTAGTCGGGCAGTTACCACCGGTTGGGCAGTTATGTATCGTTAGTTACCACCGGTTGGGCAGACACGTATTTACCACCAAGCTACGGTCGGTTGGGAAGTTATGTATCGTCAGTTACCACCGGTTGGGCAGACATATATTTACCATCGAGCTACGGCTAGTTGGGCTGTTACCACCGGTTGGGCAGTTACCACCGGTTGGGTACCATCGGTTGGGCAGGAACATATTTACCACTGAGCTACGGTCGGTCGGGCAGTTTCCAGTGATCACTTTGGCAGTTAACGTCATGAGAATGATGTAATCAGAACTATGATATTGTAGTTATATTTATATATACGAGATTGGACTTATTATATATGTTAAGGCCCTCAGCGGAAAGTCAGAGGTTACAGGTTGACTCTTATCCCTCCCAGTGATAGTATCTTATTATTATGTTTCATTTCTGCCTTACATACTCGGTATATTCTTCGTACTGACGTCCCTTTTTCCTCGGGCGCTGTTTTAATTCCACATAGGTATAGATAGACGAGGAGAGGATCCTCTATTGTAGGCTACCTCCGGATATCATATTTTGGTTGGTGAGGTCCAATTCTTCTTGGAATATTGTCGAGTTAGGGTTCTATATATGGTATTTTGTTTCATGGGAACGTCAGGGCCCTTTCCCAAATTATATACTATGATCACGTTTCCATAGAGGCTTTGCAGACAATATCCTGTGTATAGTTCTAGTTATGACATGTCAGACCATTATGACGGCTTTGCCAGCCCCCATGTATCTATGTAAATGCTTTTTGATTTAGTTATGTGAGTTAAGTTATAATATAGTTACACATATTTATATCGATTTGGCCTCTAATGGCACGTGGAAAGTCTTATAGTGAAGAAGTATAAAGTACGTGGCGCTCGGTTAAGTACGCACCGGGTGCCAGTCATAGCCTTCTGGTTTGGGTCGTGTCAAGATTGGTATCAGAGAAGGTCTGTCCTAGGGATGTCTGCAATCCGTGTCTAGTAGAGTCTTGTTTATAAATTTGTTGTGCACCGCGTTATATAAATAGGAAACTACAGGGTATTTAGGGACTGGTTACCCTTCTTTCGTGATATTGGATCTTGCAGTAGAGCAAAGTCATAAGGAATAAAATCCTTGACCTTTGACTTGTTTTATATACAGTGATGCCTGTGACCAGGAAAGCTACAACTAGTCAGAAGGGTAAAGCAGTGGCCGATGAGGGCATGATTAGAGCACCCGAGGCTAGTGAGGGCTAGAGTGAGGCCTCGAGGGGAAGTGACACCCTCACATAGTTTTACGACTCAGCCAGCACCCGAGGAGATGATGAGGAACCCCGTACCACCAGTTCCTCCACTTATTGCTCATGATGAGGATATGGATATGCGGAGTGTAGTACGATTTTTGACTAGATTGGTAGCCGCTCACGCTCAGCGCCAGGTAGGTACATGTGTTGGTTATGTCGACATGGCTATTAGCGCGAGAATTCGAGACTTCATCAACTCTGACCCTCCAGTGTTTACTGGATCTGACAATTATGAGGACCCACAGAACTTTATTGATAGGATGCAGAGGACTTTAAGGGTGATGCATGCTTCAGAGACTGAGTCAGTAGAGTTGGCCTCTTATCGATTACGGGATGTTGTGCTTCGGTGTTAAGAGACTTCGGAATTGTCCAGAGGGACAAATGCACGTCCAATGGTATGGGAAGAGTTCTCAAAGGCTTTCTTGCATCATTACTTGCCGACAGAGATTCGTCAGGTGAGGGTAGACAGGTTCTTGGCACTTATACATGGGAATATGAGTGTGCGGGAGTATAGTCTCTAGTTTGATTCCACGGCTACTCTGCTTGATAGTATGGATATTTCCCGCATCCAGTCTTATGCTCAGAATTTGGAGGATCGAAAACAAAAACAATACGAGCATCGTGATGAGGGTCAGTGTAAGAGGGCTAGGTCTAGTAGCCAACTTGAGGATTCTCGGGGACGTCCTAGGCCACCATATTCTGTTGATAGCGCCCCTTCACAGTTGCAGAGGATGCGTTATGAGGAATCTGTTTATTCTGAATTCGGTCAGGGTTTGAGGGCTTCGGGTTTTCAGAATCAGAGGGATGCAACACATATGAGGGTGCCTCTTCTGCGGTGCAGTCAATGCGGTAGAGCCCATTCTAGATGATGTCGTCAGGGATTTAATGTATACTATACCTGTGGAGACACCAGTCATTATTTGGGAGATTGTCCGATGGACAGAAGTGGGATAACTCAGCCTACCGGATCTGTAGCAGCCTCCTCTTTAGTACGTCCCATAGAGAAAGGCCCTCAGCCATCGGCCAGTAGAGGTAGAGGCAAGGGCGGAGCATCTGGCTCCGGCAATAGTCAGAACTGCATATATGCTTTGACTAGGCATCAGGATCAGGAGCAGCCAACCGATGTTAGTACAGGTATATTTACTAGTCGTGTGTGACCAAGAGTTACTATTGCATGTTGTGGCCCTTTGAGGCATTTGTATTATGTTTTCTGGCTTCGTATAGGTTGGATTTTAGTTCAGTTTATAGAGGAGACTCTGGCAAAATTTTCGCAAGTAGCTAAGAGTTAACATTCGAGGACGAATGTCCCTAAGGAGGGAAGGATGTTACATCCTGCGCTTTCAAATGTTAATTTTGTCGTAAGTTAATTGACGTAAGCTCGGGAATGAGATTATCTTTGAGGTTATAGGCGATCTAATTATGTTAATCCTAAAGGTTATAAGGGTCTACTATCATGTTTAGTAAGTGATATGAGAATTAGAGGTTAAACGAGTCAAGAAAAATGAGTTTCGTTGAAGTTCGGAATGAGGAACAAGTTATACGGATTGTATGAAATTAAATTATATTATACGTGATATAGAAAATCACTTTTGACTATTGATAATGACTTGGGAAAATATCAAATAATTTTTGAAGTATGAGACAAGGACTTTTAATTACCAATTTTATTACTCTACATGGATTTGCTATTTATTTACACTTACCATGGAAGGAAAATGATTAAGGGGGATAGAGAATCTAATTTGTTTTTATTGCTAAGTAGGTCCCACCTAATAAATGGATATTCTTATCAATGGTATGGATAAGGGAAATATACTTGGTAAAGGTGTCATATACGTGAATGTATATTAATATCACTTCCTATGACTCATTCACTCCAAAGAATAATTAAAATAGGTGGAAAATAGGCCTTACATATGTACTTTACACTACTACTAAGACACAAAAAACGTACAGATATGCTAAGAAGGGGAAACAACTTGAATGTGAGAATCTTCTTTAACTAGTAAATATACTTTAGAAAGTATATGTTGAAATGAACCAAAAATGGCACCAACGAAGATATCCTTTTTGTTTAAGAAGTGAAATTATCTACTGGTGTGACTAATTAAAGGATCTGATTTTTTTTCACTTATTGAGATTATGTGTGAAGGAGGCCAAGTTCATCACCTTCGATAAAGTCGACACTAATGGTATGTAACGTCTATCCCTCCACTCAATTGGCATGACTCAATAGAAAGCGTACTTGACTAGCGAGGTTAAAAAAAACATAATTGTTATATATATTCCACTCTTATAGTTGATGGTTGTTCTATTGTTGATTGTGTTGTAAATAGTTGGATTGAGAGCTCAATGAGTACAAATTTGTTCTTAAGTTCCATAGTCCTTCATTTGATCTATTGCGTAAGTGCATATGTATAGTAAAGAGTAGGTGAGTCAGCTTGTTGATAGTTGTGTTCCTTAAGTTGAATCTATTCCAAACTTTTAGATCTCTATTAGACGTAATAGCATACGAGGTAGCCCTAAGGTAATTGAGATTGTTAGTTGTCCTTTCTGAGATAGGTACTCTAAGGGGTTAATTATAAATAAGGATTAGAATACATATTTGTTACTTCCATTAGTCGGGCAGTTAGTAGTGGGTTGGCAGTTATGTATCGTTAGTTACCACAGGTTGGGCAGCCACGTATTTACCATCGAGTTATGGCCGGTTGGGCTGTTACCACCAGTTAGGCAGTTATGTATCGTCAGTTACCACCGGTTGGGCAGACACGTATTTCCCATCGAGCTACGGCCAATTTTGCCGTTATGTATCATTAGTTACCACCGATTGGGCAGGAACATATTTACCACTGAGCTACGGCCGGTCGGGCAGTTATCACTGATCAGTTGGGCATTTTACGTCACGAAAATGATGTAATCAGAACTATGATATTGTAATTATATTTATATATACGAGATTGGACTTATTATATATGTTATGGCCCTCAGCGGCAAGTCAGAGGTTACAGGTTGACTCTTATCACTCCCAGTGATAATATCTTATTGTTTTATTTCATTTCTGCCTTACATACTCGGTACAGTCTTTATACTAATGTCCCTGGAGTATTACCGAGTTAGGGTTCTATATATGTTATTTTATTTTATGGGAACGTTGGGCCCTGTCACGACTTATATACTATGATCACATTTCCATAGAGGCTTTGCAGATAGTATCCTGTGTATAGTTCTAGTTATGACATGTCAGTCCATCATGACGGCTTTGCCGGCCCCCATGTATCTATGTAAATGCATTTTAAGTTAGTTATGTGAGTTAAGTTATAATATCGTTACACACACACACATACACACACACACACACACTCTCTCTCTCTTTCTCTCACACACACACACAATATATATATATATATATATATATATATATATATATATATATATATATATATATATATATATATATATATCGATTTGGTCTTTAATGGCCCATGTCAAGTCTTATAGTGAAGAAGGATAAAGTATGTGGCGCTCGGTTGAGTACGCACCGGGTGCCAGTCATAGCCCTCTGGTTTGGGTCGTAACATTAATACTGGAATGGTAGTTATTATTGTAGGCAAATTCTATGAGTGACATATGGTCATCCCAATTACCCTTGAAATCTAGAACACATGCTCGTAGCATATCTTCGAGTGTGTGAATGGTACGTTTAGCCTGTCTGCGGATGGAATGCAGTGCTGAGATTTACTTGTGTGTCTAAATCCTTCTGAAACGACCTCCAAAAGTTAGCCGTAAACTGAGATCCTCGGTCTGATATAATAGATATCGGCACACCATGAAGCCTAACAATCTCCTTGATATATAGCCTCACATAATCTTCAGCCGTGTCAGTTGTCTTAACTGGCAGAAAATGGGCATATTTTGTAAGTCGATCAACTATCACCCAGATGGAGTCAAACTTATGATAAGAGCGAGATAATCCAATAATAAAGTCCATATTGATCTCCTCCCATTTCCATGTCACAATATCTATATTCTGAATTAGTCCACCGGGTTTCTGATGCTCGATCTTTACTTGTTGACAATTAAGACACTGGGCTACAAATTTTGCAATAACCTTCTTCATGTTGTCCCACCAATATAGCTCCTTAATGTCATGATACATCTTTGTCGATCCGGGATGGATGGAATATCAGGACTGATGAATCTCAATCATAATCCTTTCTCGCAGCCCTGCCACATTAGGCACACATAATTGGCCCTGGTATCTTACTGCCCCATCTTCTTCGATCTCGAAAGCCGTAATCTTATATTGCCGAATGCCCCCTCTCAATTGTACTAAGTCAGGGTCTTCATATTGTCATGCTTTTACCTCGGCTACCAAAGACGATTCTGCCGTATTCTGTACAGTAACACCTCCGTCATCAGAGACTAACAATCTGATTCTCATTTTGGCCAGCTGATGAAGCTCTTTAGTCAACCCTCTTCTGCCTGCCTCAATGTGTACTAAGCTTCCCATTGACTTATGACTGAGAGCGTCTACCACAATATTGGCTTTACCGGGATGGTACAATATCTCAACATTGTAGTCTTTCAGTAATTCAAGCCACCTAGGCTGCCTCAAATTCAACTCCTTCTGCTTGAAGCCACCTACACTGCCCCAAATTCAACTCCTTCTGCTTGAAGATTTATTATAAACTCTTGTGATCTGTGTAGATGTCAACATGAATGCCATATAAGCAGTGCCGCCATATCTTCAAAGCATATATTACTTCAGCCAATTCCAAATCATGAGTCGGGTAATTCTTTTTATGTTTCTTCAATTGTCTTGATGCATAAGCAATCACCTTCCCACGTTGAATCAATACGCACCCCAAACCTATACCCGAGGCATCACAATATACCACATAACCTTTTGTTCCTTTTGGGAGAGTGAGCATTTTTGCGGATGTCAATTGATTCTTCAGCTCCTGAAAACTATGTTCACAAGCGTCAGACCACCGGAACTTGGTATCTTTCTGTGTTAACTTAGTCAATGGTGCTGATATAGAGGAAAACCCTTATATAAATCGCCTATAATATCCTTCTAGCCCCAGGAAGATAAGGACTTCTGATGGCGTTGTAGGTCTCGGCCCATTCTTCACTGCATCGATCTTCTGAGTGCCGACACTAATACACTCGCCAGATATCACATGGCCAAGGAATGCTACTGAGTTCAGCCAGAATTCACATTTAGAGAGCTTAGCATATACCTTACGATCCTGAAGGGTCTGTAATACTATCTACAAGTGGCCCACATGTTCCACCTCCGAACGAGAATACACAAGAATGTCATCAATGAATAGGATCAAGAACACATCAAGATAGGGTCTGAATACATGACGAGCTAAAAACACAACTCACAATTATGCTTGCTAGTCGAATATAGTATAGAAAATATCGTATCTACATGGATTGGATTTAAACAGTGTTTTCATAGCCTCTAGTTTAATTGCTATTCAAGATGATCGCCAATTTAGATTTGTGTGATTAAAACTAAAATTAACTAAAAGTATAAACTATTGGCTAATGAAAATCGCCACAAAAGTAAGCAAAGACAATATCAATGGGAGAAAATAGGGGTTGATTGAATAGGTGTAAGATACTTGTTCGGGAATTAAGTCTAGTCTATTCACTTCTACGGTTCAAGTGAAACTCTCGAATTCACTCTATTTTGTTCAAATATTCAGTAGAAACTCCTCTCTCAATTAAGTCTCAACCTTACGATATGAACTAAGTTAAGCTTGGTGAAGATATGCAAGAATTCGTAGTGGATTGATCCTGAGGAGAACCTCTTTTGATTATCCTTCTAACTAGATCTAAACATTAATTCAACTAGTCTCTTTCGATTACTAACAAGAATTAATGAATTCAACCAATAAGATAATGCAAAACATCACAAATTATGACTCTTTCGATTACATAAACATGTGAATATATATGCAACAATAAAAATACCCAAAATAATTCAATACATAAAAACTAGAGTTAATATCCACAAACAATTCTCAAAATACCAAATCCATCAATCCCTAAGGAAGAATTACTCCATGGATATGGAGAAAATCATCACAATTAAGTTTAAGTCAAAGGAAAACATAAAACATCCAAACCCTTGTCTTGAGTGAGGATGAATGGTAAAATCCTTGTGCTCTTGATTCTCCCTCTTCTCTTTAGCTTCCTTAGGTGTAAATTCTGTCAAAAGTCCTCAAAATACCATTTTTTCATGTATATATACCAAGTAGGGTCGGGCCCAAACAAATACACCTTCTCATATGCGAAATAGGATACTTTTTTTCGGACAGGACGTGCACGGCTGCCCACTTGGAAGTGTGCCCACGCACTTGGCCGCGCACTTTTCACCCTTATCTGCCTCATATGCGCGTCCAATGCATGGCAAGTGCGCGACCGCGCACGTGGGTGGCGTTATGCTGGGAATGTGAGACAACATAAAACATGAAAGTTGTAGCCCTGTTAAATAGATTTCCAATGATATATTGTAGAGCCCAAACAGAGTTCCGAGCGAAAGGTTATGTACATGTTTCTAGACACTGCACAATATACCTGCTCGATTCTTCGTTTCGTTCCACTATCATCCGTTGATCCCCGAACACGATCCCGACTTAATCCTTGGGCTTTTACTCAAACTTCAAAGATCCCAAATAGCTTGAATTCATTCCATAATATCTACATAGATCAGAATCACTCATACAAGGCATAAAACACACAATTAGTGCAAAACACTAGCGATTAAAGCTCCAACTCAATTAAAGTGCAGTAAATTAGAGTGTAATAATCGATAAAACATGAGATTATCACCTTCCATCAACACCCCATACTTAAACCATTGCTCGTCCTCGAGCAATCAAACTACACTTCATAATGATACGACCTTTTTTAAACAATTATCATAGCTCATCATACCAAGAATATTTAAAATAGGCTAAGCACAATAATGTAACATCTTCACCTCAAGAATTGACTCACATGCACCACGCATTATTCACAACTTACTCACTTACTCTAACATAGAGGTCAACGACATTACCTTTCCTTCATGAATCAAGTGCCCTCACTCAACAAAAGAGAGTAGTTCTACACACAATGAAAATTAAGAACAATCAGGACTCAAGATAGAAAGAATTCACTCACTCTCAGAAATAACATTCATATGCCACAAAAGATGAACCATAAGCTTGCCCGTAGTGTACTACTCTACTAATTGAGCTCATTCAGTCAAGGATCAAGTAGGACTTTAATTGGTTGTAATGTAGGCTGCGGGACGGGTAGGATATATTTGGATATAAGAGTGACTATACCTCCCTAAGCACTTTAATACATACCATTTCATTCAAAACCCCACACTTATGTCAAACCAATACTCCACCTTAACATCAATATACATTAACTCCCAACTTCTTTAAGCACAATTACATCAAGAGTTACCACTTATCAAAGATCAATTTTCACAAACATACAACTACATAAATTTTTATTTTTATTTTTCAATTCAAGTGGATCTTACCTTTTCAATTCAGTGCACCTTCTTCCTTATTTCAATAGTTCCACTCAAAAGCCAAACCAACCACCCCACACTTCAACTTTTACAAAGTTCATACAATTTCAAGTGCTCAAGAGAGGTAAATGGTTCAAATAAATGGTCAATTCAAACAAATGGGTAAGGCTTGTAATGTGATTGCCAAAGAAATAAGATTACAGGCTCAACAGGGTTAACTATGATACATAACAAGTTGGTGGGTAAACTATATAGCTAGCTCAACAAAGAAATGCCTATATCACTTCCAAGACTGAACAAAACTACTATTTTGCTTTGCAAACACACGAGGCAAGTTCTAGACATCAAATACAAGGCACAAAATACACCAAACCTCACACACACATGGCACATAACTCACTTAAGATTGTCAAAGCAGTTAAGCAAAGTTAAGATTATACAATTTAAGGCACTTATACAAGAGTCAAAAACTGAGCCTAAGCGTCACAACTAAAGCATTCATTATTCTCAAGGTATGATCAAGTCAAGAGATATTGCATCCATTTCAAATCATAGCACAAGGTTTTCCTACTTCTAAAAACAAAAATCTGACTACACCCGATTCAAACAAAACCCTTGGAAAAGAACCGCGACACAAAGAAAAACCAAGGAGGAATTAATACACTAACTACAAAAGAAAATCTTTTTGTCTTTTTCTTTCAACTTAATTCCCTCAAGAACCCCGTCAAATGATATACATCGTCGGGAAAAATCAAAAAATTTAAAGTTTTTTGTTTTTTTTCAATTTTTTCTATCTCTAACTACTAAAATTAACAAAAACTAAAATACATATACATACAACATACAAATACCCCCTACCCCACACTTTAAGTTGTGTCATGTCCCTATGACACACAATTAAAAAGCATAAGGTAAAGGAAACTTCCTTGAATTTTCAGTCGGGGTCTGAGTCGAAATCGGGCTCCATTCCACGTGCCCGAACTAGTGCACACATTCATGCTGACAGCTTCTTCTCAGCCTTCTTGGGGTACACCCCGCACTTATCTTTCTAAATCACTGGATCCTTCTCTTTTGAACTCTTCAGTTTCCACTCAACATTTGCAGCTGGCTTCTTCCTTTTCACTCCAGTTGCTACATTCATCTCAAAAGTCACTGTCTCCTCACCCACTCTAACCATGAGTTTTCTATCATGTATATCCAGTATAGCTCTACCTATTGCTAAAAAAGGTCTTCCTAGGATGAGGGGGGACCTACTTGTTCTCCTCCATATTCACCACTATGAAATCTATAGGAAATACGAACTTATCCACCCGCACCAAAACATCTTCTACTATCCCCTCGGATGTTATAGTCGTTTGGTCTGCCAGCTGCAAATATATTGGCACCGACCTTATCTCTCCAATCTCCTTCTCCAGTTTCCTGTAAATAGACAATGGCATTAGATTAATTGAGGCACCAGAGTCACATAAAGATTTATCAAAGTTAAGAGTGCCTAAAGAGCAAGGTATCGTAAAACTCTATGGATCTCCACACTTTTGTGGGAGTTTGTTTTGCAATATTGCACTGCAATGCTCTGTAAGTTTGACCACTGAGGTCTCTTCTATCTTCCTCTTCTTTGTAAAGATCTCCTTCAATAACTTTGCGTAAGTTGGCATTTGTGAGAGAACTTCCGTGAATGGCAAATTAACATTAACATGTCTCAAAATCTCTCAAATTGCTTATCCAGCTTTTCTCTATAGAGCTTTTGGAGAAAAGGTAAAGGTGCTTTCTCTCTTCATTGGATTCCTACCTTCTTGAAGTTTCCTCCTTTTTCTTTTTTTTTTTCCAGCTCCCTTCTTGCCTTTCTTCTTCTCAGTCTTTTTATCATCAGCTTCAATTTTCAGCTCCTTCCCACTTTCTTTTTGAGGCGCAACTTCTTTTTGAATTGGAGTGGGATATTTCAACACTTGTCTGCTTCTCAAGGTCACAACATTTACCGTTTCTTTGGAATTCTTTTCAGTATTAGCTGGCAGAGTACCTGGGATTCTCTCGGATAATATAGTTGCAATTTGTCCCACTTGTATCTCCAAACTTCGCAAGCCTGCCCAAGTTCTTTAATAGCTGCACCATGAGCATCTAATCTCTCATCTGTCTTGACAATGAATGACTTCATCAGATCTTTTAACTTAGACTGAATTGGCTGTTGAGGCTAAAACTGCAGCCTCTGCTGATTCACAAAACCAGGAGCTCCTTGAAATCTGGAGTTATTTTGTTGCCATGCATTTGCTGTACCCCCGGGTGAACTCCATGAAAAACTGGGGTGCTTCTGACCCATTGCATTGAAGTTGTAATTATCAACAATATTAACTTCCTCGATCGAGGCTTGACACTCATGAGTAGGGTATCCTCTTTCACATATGTCACATACTGCAGGAGGGTCACTGTGTATTGAAGCTAAAGTTAAATTCCTTATTTCCTTTGCCATGGCATCAAGCTGTACCTGCACAGATGTGTTAGCGTCAACTTGGTGAACACCAGTCGTTCTTCTTCTTTCAGCAACTTCAGAGGGCCACTTATTTGCATCCTCAGACAACGCATCTAGAATAGTGACTATCTCCTCTGGAGTCTTTTTCATCAATGGACCTCCAGCTGCGTTGCTCAATATTCTACGTGAAGTTGGTATCAATCCATCCCAAAAATCCTATAGTTGCATCCAGAATTCTATTCCACTATGCTGACTCACTTACGCACTATTTCTTTGAACCTCTCCCAAGCTTCAAACACCGTTTCTGTCTCATTCTAGCAGAAGTTGTGGATTTCCCTTCTAAACTTTCCCGTCTTAGCCGATGAGAAATGTTTGTCAAGAAATTTTCTGGTAATCTCATCCTATGTTCTAATCAATCTATTAAGCAAGCTTAGAAGCAAGTGCTTTGCATCATCTTTGAGAGTGAGGGGGAATGCCCTTAAGTAGACTGCATCTTGTGACACACCATTATATTAGAAGGTGTTCATAATCTCCTCGAAGTCCATCAGATGATTGTTTGGATCTTCGTTCATCTTTTCTCTAAAAATACAACTGTTTTGGAGGGTTTGAAGTAACCCCTGATTTAACTCAAAATTATTAGCTGCAATAGGAGGTATTCTCATACTCGATAAGCCTTGGTTGTAGACCGGTCTAGCATAATCACCAAGTGGTCTTCCGACACCGGGAGCTATATTTCCGAATTGGTATGCACCCACAGGTCGATTCTGTGCAATTCTTCGAGCCCTCTCCTCCTCATAGACAAGTTGTGCATTTCGAAGAGCTGTCTCCTCCGCATCTCGTGCAACTTTTTCTCTTTGCTGGGCTGCCTCTCTTATAGCCAAATCAACATTATCCTCATCTCCCACCATAACTTCTTTGGTTAAGGATTGCCCAACCTTCTCTGTATTCGCCGGGAGATTTATTTCTTTCCTCAGCTATCATAGTTTCTTTTCAATTTCTGGCTCGTATGGTAGCAATTCCTTCCCAGAAGATCGGGTCATGCACCAATCTAACCTGCAGCCTGCACATAGTCAAGGAACACCAAACGTAAAAAGAAAAAATACAAAATAAAAAGAAAATTTCCTGAATTAGCACTATAAACTATTTCCAACACTATTGATTGCTAATCCCTGGCAACGATGCCAAAATTTGACGATCAAAAAATACAACACAAAATTATGCTCGCTAGTCGAATATAGTATAGAAAATATCGTATCCATAGGGATTGGATTTAAACAGTGTTTTCGTAGCTTCTAGTTTAATTTCTATCCAAGATGATCGCCAATTTAGATTTGTGTGATTAAAACTAAAATTAACTAAAAGTCTAAACTATTGGCTAATGACAATCGCAACAAAAGTAAGCAAAGCGATATCAATGGGAGAAAATAGGGGTTGATTGGATAGGTGTAAGATACTTGTTCGGGAATTAACTCTAGTTGATTCACTTCTAAGGTTCAAGTGAGTCTCTCGAATTCACTCTATTATGTTCAAACATTCAGTAGAAACTCCTCTCTCGATTAAGTCTCAACCTTACGATATGAACTAAGTTAAGCTTGGTGAAGATATGTAAGAATTCGTAGTGGATTGATCCTTAGGAGAACCTCTTTCGATTATCCTCCTAACTAGGTATAAACATTAATTCAACTAGCCTCTTTCGATTACTAACAAGAATCAATGAATTCAACCAATAAGATAATGCAAAACATAAAAAATTATGCCTCTTTCGATTACATAAACATGTGAATATATATGCAACAATAAAAATACCCCAAACAATTCAATACATAAAAACTAGAGTTAATATCCACAAACAATTCTCAAAATACCAAATCCATCAATCCCTATGGAAGAATTACTCCATGGATATGGAGAAATTCATCACAATTAAGTTTAAGTTAAAGAAAAGCATAAAACATCCAAACCCTTGTCCTGAGTGAGGATGAATGGTGAAATCCTTGTTCTCTTGCTTCTCCCTCTTCTCTTTAGCTTCCTTAGGTCTAAATTTTGTCAAATGTCCTCAAAATACCATTTTTCATGTATATATACCAAGTAGGGTCGGGCCCAAACAAATACACCTCCTCCTATGAGAAATAGGACACTTTTTTCCGGACAGGACGTGCGCGGCCGCGCACTTGGAAGTGTGCCCGCACTATTGGCTGCGCACTTTTCACCCTGTTCTGCCTCATATGCGAACCAATGCACGGCTAGTGCGCGGCCGCGTATGTGGGTGGAGTTATGTTGGGAATAGGGCAACATAAAACATGAAAGTTGTTGCCCTCTTAATATCTTTCCAACGATATATTGTGGAGCCCAAACAGAGTTCCGAGCGAAAGGTTATGTGTATTTTACTAGACACTGGGCAATATACCTGCTCGATTCTTCGTTTCATTCCACTATCATCCGTTGATCCATGAACACAATCCAGACTTAATCCTTGGGCTTTTACTCAGATTTCAAAGCTCCCGAATATCTTGAATTCATTACATAACATCTACATACATCGGAATCACTCCTACAATGCATAAAACACATAATTAGTGAGAAGACACTAGCGATTAAAGCTCCAACTCAATTAAAGTGCAGTAAATTAGAGTGTAATAATCGACTAAAACATGATATTATAGCCTACCATCAATACACTATGCATGAGATCCATAAAAGTTGCTGGGGCATTTGTTAGACCGAACGACATCACCAAGAACTCAAACTGACCATATCTTGTTCAGAGGATCGTCTTCGGAATATCCTTCTCCTTCACCCCCACCTGATGATATCCTGAACGTAAGTCAATCTTGGAGAAATACTTGGCACCTTGCAGTTGGTCAAACATGTCATCAATCCTCGGAAGTGGATACTTGTTCTTTATAGTAACCTTATATAACTGTCGATAATCAATACACATCCTTAACGATCCGTCTTTCTTTCGCACGAACAAGACTAGCGCACCCCAAGGAGAAGTGCTAGGCCTAGTGAAGCCCTTATCCAGCAAGTCCTTCAACTGCGCCTTCAACTCTCGAAACTCTATCGGTGCCATCCTGTACGAGGGGATAGAGATCGGCCGAGTGTTAGGCAACACATCAATGCTAAACTCAATCTCCCTTTCAGGAGGAAGGCCTGGGAGTTCATCTGGGAAAACATCTTGAAATTCATTGATGACGGGAACTAATTGTAGAGTAGGGGGCTTTGCCTCCACATCTCTAACACTAACAAGATGATAAATGTAATCTTTCGAGATCATCTTCCTTGCTTTAAGATAGGAAATAGACCTATCTTTCGACGTAGCAATGTTCCCCTTCCATTCAATGATGGGTTCACTGGGAAACTGAAACCTAACCATCTTCGTACGACAATCAACATTTGCATAACATGATGCCAACCAGTCCATTCCCATTATCACATCAAAATCAACCATTTCAATCTCAAATAGATTCGCTGAGGTTTGACGACTACAAATCATCAATGTGCAACCTTTATATACCCTTCTAGCAATCATAGAATCTCCTATTGGAATGGATACCGCAAGTGGTTTACTTATCAATTCAGGTTCAACACCAAACTTATTAGCCACATAGGGTGTAACATATGATAATGTAGATCCCGGATCAATCAACGCATATACATCATAAGAAAACATAGACAATATATGTCACGCCCCGAACCTAGGAGCGAGACAAGCACCCCGTGCCTCACCTAACCTGGCGTACCAAATTGCGACTAAGGGACTCTGAACACATAATGTCATACTTTGGCCATGGGGCCACCTTGCAAGACAATTTGCGAAGCAAAATATAAAACTGAATGGAAACTAGCACTAACTAAATATCAATATAAAGCTAGGCCGACAAGGCCGTCATAGCTACTACAGCTGACAAACCACCAATTTATACAAACCCAACATACTGCACTAACCAACAGGATATGCCTACAAGCCTCTACTGATAGATGTACTGTGATCGGAACAGGGCCCCGACCTACCCATAACATATATACAGATATACATAAGATGTACCCAACACTCTAGACCTGGCAACTCCGAAAGGCGTGGAGCTTACCGATCAGGCTGAACTCGAGAAACACCTACTGAGGAGATCTACTCGTCTGTCTATCTGAACCTGCATGCATGAAATGCAGCGTCCCCGGAAAAGGGACGTCAGTACGAAATAATGTACCGAGTATGTAAGGAAATAACATAACTGAAAATCGAAACTGAACTGATAATATAATAACTGGAAGTAACTGGGAGTCAAAGATGATCTGGAGATATACTTACCTGCTGATACTGACTCAACTCCTTCAATATAGTAAGTAAAATAATTGTACGGCCTTATAAGGCTCGGTATATATATAACTGCTCTGCCATAGTAGGCTCGCTCATAGGCGCTCGGCCATACTAGGCTATGTATCTCGGCCATGCTGGGCTCGCTCATAGGCGCTCGGCCACAGTAGGCTCGGTATATAACTTTCCATCTGATCAGAGGTTGCCCAATAGGGGCCTGCCCATCGATTATAGCTCGATGGTAATGAAAATACTGTAATACTGTATATATAGGCTTGCTGCTCTCTTGACTGGAAGAAGACAATACTAAAATTGAATATAGAGTCTCGATAAGGAATAATATTGTAACTTATGAGACTAGAATAGTGTGAATAAATTCATGAATATGAACTTCTCTTTTTGTCTCATTACTAACACATGTAGCTACGAGATCATGCCAAAATGAAGGAAGGCTTAGCCTTAACATACCTTATCACAATCTTTTCAATCACCAAGTTGAACTCACCTCTTCGCACCTTAATCTACAAGAATGATAATAATACTATCGTTAAGTTACGAAAGGTACAACTATCGCACAACGAACGACAAACCTATTTTGTATTAAAACGGGCAGCATCTCCCCTATAATATGCCCTTCCTCCAACTTCAAGATAACACCAACAATACAAGGACAGAACAATAACAACATATATACATCATTTTCCAGCCCTATATACACCATCAAATACTACAAAACAGCCCAACACACCCCAATCTCTTCGTACACAAAACGACCACCGTAGTAGTGTCAAACGACCCGAAAATGTTATGACGAACGACCAGCCAACCACCCTACATTTATATGGTGTTTATAAACCCCCTTCCTCCTCCAAAACTCCACAAAATAGTAATAAAACACGCAGCCCAACAGCAACACAAAACAGTCCACAAAATAGTCCGCTACAAGTGAATAACTCAAACTCACGGCTTCCGATCACCATCCCGTGAGTTCTTACAAGTATAGAACGACTTACCATGAATTTACAGAAGAAAAAATGGATGAAAGAGAGCAGTAAACTCACCTTATTTGTTGGATAACTCAGCTCCTATCTTGGTTCTTCAAACTCTAAGTTTTACCTCCAATTGGAACTTGAAAGGGAGAGAAAATCAATTAGGGTTTGTGGGAAATTTTTGGGAGGATTCTTTGCAGAGCTTATGTCTGGTTATTATGCTCTATTTTGAGTCTAATATATGAAGAAAATAGGCCCTTAAAAGGCCTCTTTGGACGACCCGAAATGGCCCATTTTTGGGCTTTCATTTAAGCAAGTAGGTGACACACCTACTTGTCACCTAGCAGCTTGCGCAGTATCGCAAAAATGCACATATCTCTCTACTCCGATGTCGTATTGACAAATGGTTTAATGCGTTGGAAAATAGACTCATAGATCTTTAATTTGATGTGTGGAACACACCATAACTCTAAGTATATTGGGGGAAAATTGCAGTTACATTTGACCCAAAGTTTCAGTAAAACTTATGAATGTAACTTGTGATGACTTTCATCGACTTTTGTTCCACAACTCGCTTGACTTAAAAACATAACACACGGATGTAATACGACTAATATAAATCATAACATAATATCTTTATCATGTTAATCACCCTAGTCTCACCCCAAAGGTACATGTTATAACATTCCCAACTTGTCGACTTTCGATGAAACATTATTTTATTTAATTGCTTTAGCTTCTGAACTGTCCAACCCTCTTTGTACTTGTTGTTCATGATCTTCAATATTTGTAACCTCAGAGGTAACATGATTAACTTACTTTATATACTTTTAAATATTATCTCATTTTTTTGTCCTACATTAGTTTGCTTACGACGCATTTTTACATACGAAAATATAGGGTGTAACATCACTCCCCCCTTGGGAACATTCGTCCTCGAATGTTTACTCTTGGAGACTTTGGAAACTTTTTCCAGAGTATCCTTCGTACACTAGGTTAAAACCAACCTGCACGTAGCCAGAAACATACTATGCATGCCACACATGGCCAATCTTTATAAATAGCAGCAATTTGCCTCACCGACCGTAAATCATAAATATTGAAAGTGAAAAATAAAAGCTTACCTGATGACCTGCTAGCCTACATAGAGCTATGTTGTAGCGTCCCATCTCGAACCATATCTTCATTTTGAAATAGGTGGGGGTATTTAGACTTCATTTCTTCCTCCGATTCCCACGTCATCTCTTCTACATTCTTGCTCCTCCATAAAACCTTTACGGAAGCTACCTCCTTATTTCGTAGATTGCGGATTTGTCGGTCTAGGATGGCAACTGGAATTTCCTCGTATGACAAGTCCTCTGTAATCTGTACATCATCCGTGGGCACCACTCGGGTAGGATCGCCAATGCACTTCCGTAGCATAGATACGTGAAAAACCGGATGGACAGACTCCAATTCTGAGGGCAACTCTAACTCATAAGCTAGTTGGCCCACTCTCCGAATGATCCTATAAGGCCCAATATACCGTGGGCTAAGCTTTCCTTTCTTGCCAAACCTCATCACGCCCTTCATAGGTGATACCTTTAAGAATACCCAGTCATTAATCCTGAACTCTAAGTCTCGTCGCCGCACGTCAAAATATGACTTCTGACGACTCTGAGCTGTCAACAGTCGCTCCCGGATAACCTTTACTTTCTCTACGGCCTGCTGAACCAGGTCTGGCCCATGTAACCCAGATTCTCCAACATCAAACCACCCTATAGGAGATCTGCACTTACGCCCATACAAAGCCTCGTACGGAGCCATCTGGATACTGGAGTGGTAACTGTTATTATATGCAAACTCGATAAGAGGTAGATGTTCATCCCAACTTCTTTTAAAATCCAACACACATACTCGTAACATATCCTCGAGCGTCTAAATTGTGCGCTCGGCTTGTCCATCAGTCTGTGGATGAAAAGCTGTGCTGAGATTCACCTGAGTCCCTAGACCTCTCTGAAATGACCTCCAAAAATGTGCTGTAAACTGAGCCCCACGGTCAGATATAATAGAAACTGGTACTCCGTGTAGCCGCACTATCTCCTTAATATATAACTTTGCATAATCTTCTGCTGTATATGTAGATCTGACCGGTAGGAAGTGAGCTGATTTCGTGAGCCTATCGACTATCACCCATATGGAATCGACCTTGCTTATATAATGTGGTGCACAACACATCTATAAACAAGACCCTACTAGACACGGCTTGTAGACTCCCTAGGACAGAACTGCTCTGATACCAAGTTTGTCACGCCCCGAACCTAGGAGCGAGACAAGCACCCCGTGCCTCACCTAACCTGGCGTACCAAATTGCGACTAAGGGACTCTGAACACATAATGTCATACTTTGGCCATGGGGCCACCTTGCAAGACAATTTGCGAAGCAAAATATAAAACTGAATGGAAACTAGCACTAACTAAATATCAATATAAAGCTAGGCCGACAAGGCCGTCATAGCTACTACAGCTGACAAACCACCAATTTATACAAACCCAACATACTGCACTAACCAACAGGATATGCCTACAAGCCTCTACTGATAGATGTACTGTGATCGGAACAGGGCCCCGACCTACCCATAACATATATACAGATATACATAAGATGTACCCAACACTCTAGACCTGGCAACTCCGAAAGGCGTGGAGCTTACCGATCAGGCTGAACTCGAGAAACACCTACTGAGGAGATCTACTCGTCTGTCTATCTGAACCTGCATGCATGAAATGCAGCGTCCCCGGAAAAGGGACGTCAGTACGAAATAATGTACCGAGTATGTAAGGAAATAACATAACTGAAAATCGAAACTGAACTGATAATATAATAACTGGAAGTAACTGGGAGTCAAAGATGATCTGGAGATATACTTACCTGCTGATACTGACTCAACTCCTTCAATATAGTAAGTAAAATAATTGTACGGCCTTATAAGGCTCGGTATATATATAACTGCTCTGCCATAGTAGGCTCGCTCATAGGCGCTCGGCCATACTAGGCTATGTATCTCGGCCATGCTGGGCTCGCTCATAGGCGCTCGGCCACAGTAGGCTCGGTATATAACTTTCCATCTGATCAGAGGTTGCCCAATAGGGGCCTGCCCATCGATTATAGCTCGATGGTAATGAAAATACTGTAATACTGTATATATAGGCTTGCTGCTCTCTTGACTGGAAGAAGACAATACTAAAATTGAATATAGAGTCTCGATAAGGAATAATATTGTAACTTATGAGACTAGAATAGTGTGAATAAATTCATGAATATGAACTTCTCTTTTTGTCTCATTACTAACACATGTAGCTACGAGATCATGCCAAAATGAAGGAAGGCTTAGCCTTAACATACCTTATCACAATCTTTTCAATCACCAAGTTGAACTCACCTCTTCGCACCTTAATCTACAAGAATGATAATAATACTATCGTTAAGTTACGAAAGGTACAACTATCGCACAACGAACGACAAACCTATTTTGTATTAAAACGGGCAGCATCTCCCCTATAATATGCCCTTCCTCCAACTTCAAGATAACACCAACAATACAAGGACAGAACAATAACAACATATATACATCATTTTCCAGCCCTATATACACCATCAAATACTACAAAACAGCCCAACACACCCCAATCTCTTCGTACACAAAACGACCACCGTAGTAGTGTCAAACGACCCGAAAATGTTATGACGAACGACCAGCCAACCACCCTACATTTATATGGTGTTTATAAACCCCCTTCCTCCTCCAAAACTCCACAAAATAGTAATAAAACACGCAGCCCAACAGCAACACAAAACAGTCCACAAAACAGTCCGCTACAAGTGAATAACTCGAACTCACGGCTTCCGATCACCATCCCGTGAGTTCTTACAAGTATAGAACGACTTACCATGAATTTACAGAAGAAAAAATGGATGAAAGAGAGCAGTAAACTCACCTTATTTGTTGGATAACTCAGCTCCTATCTTGGTTCTTCAAACTCTAAGTTTTACCTCCAATTGGAACTTGAAAGGGAGAGAAAATCAATTAGGGTTTGTGGGAAATTTTTGGGAGGATTCTTTGCAGAGCTTATGTCTGGTTATTATGCTCTATTTTGAGTCTAATATATGAAGAAAATAGGCCCTTAAAAGGCCTCTTTGGACGACCCGAAATGGCCCATTTTTGGGCTTTCATTTAAGCAAGTAGGTGACACACCTACTTGTCACCTAGCAGCTTGCGCAGTATCGCAAAAATGCACATATCTCTCTACTCCGATGTCGTATTGACAAATGGTTTAATGCGTTGGAAAATAGACTCATAGATCTTTAATTTGATGTGTGGAACACACCATAACTCTAAGTATATTGGGAGAAAATTGCAGTTACATTTGACCCAAAGTTTCAGTAAAACTTATGAATGTAACTTGTGATGACTTTCATCGACTTTTGTTCCACAACTCGCTTGACTTAAAAACATAACACACGGATGTAATACGACTAATATAAATCATAACATAATCTCTTTATCATGTTAATCACCCTAGTCTCACCCCAAAGGTACATGTTATAACATTCCCAACTTGTCGACTTTCGATGAAACATTGTTTTATTTAATTGCTTTAGCTTCTGAACTGTCCAACCCTCTTTGTACTTGTTGTTCATGATCTTCAATATTTGTAACCTCAGAGGTAACATGATTAACTTACTTTATATACTTTTAAATATTATCTCATTTTTTTGTCCTACATTAGTTTGCTTACGACGCATTTTTACATACGAAAATATAGGGTGTAACAATATACCTGTAACAACATCCGGAGATGACTGGAGATCCTGTTGACCTACTAGAGCATAGGTTCGATTTTGAGTACCGCTCGAACTCGGCACTGCACCTCTACCTCTACCATGACCTGTCGACTGCTCAAAACCCCGTGTTGGAGGTCGAACTAATGAGGATGAACCAGACACAGATCCAGTCATCCGAGCCATACCACCACCTCCTTTTTAGGACAATCCCGCATCATATGGCTAGGCTGTCCGCAAGAATAGCACGCATTGGAACTTCGACGACACAGTCCAAAGTGGGCCTTGCCGCACTGATCACAACGGGGTGCTGGGGGTCTCGTCTGACTAGTATCCCTATGATATTGCGAGCCTGATACCCGTGAACTCTGATCTGGACCAGAATAGATAGATCGATCATACCAAGGCCTCTGAAACTGTGGGGGAGCACTAGTGACAGGTGGCGCCAAACTCCTCAAAGACTGGGGCATGAAACTATATTTGAAGTCACCAGAATACCCTACGAATCTCGTTCTCTTATGCTGGCCCCTATCCTACTCCCTATCTGACCTTTGTTGGTGCTTATGATCCTCTAGTATCTGGGCATAAGCCTGAATACAGAAAATATCCATTCCCTCCATCAAGGAGGCTCTCGTGCACTCATTTATCAGATGTGGTCCTAACCCATTCACGAACAGGTGCACCCTATCGCTCATCTCGGCCACCATACGGGGAGCATACCTTGATAAAGAATCAAACTGCATACTATACTCTCGCACACTCATATTACCTTATTGAAGGTTCAAGATTTTATCAGCTCTAGCTCGTCGTATCTAAACTGGAAAGTAGTGACGAAGAAAGGCCTCAGAAAATTCCTTCTACATAGCTAAAGGAACGTTCGTACCCCTAGATCTCTCCCAACTGTCATACCAGAAAATGGCTAACTCCCGTAACTGATAAGAAGCCAACTCTACTGCCTCATTATCACTAGCGTGCATAACCCATAGTGTCCGATGAAACTGATCAATAAAAGTATGCAGATCCTCCTTGGGGTCTGATCCGATAAACACTGGAGGGTCTAGATTAATAGAATCACAAACTCTTGCACTAACCGGTCTGTTAGCATCACCAATATTCTATCTCTGAGCCTGATCAGATACCATTATAGTCAACAACTGCACCACACTGCGAATATCCTGGTCTGTAGTGCCAGACAGAGGAACTGGAGGTGCTGGGTCAATCTAATATCTTCTGGAGGAGACGGAATAGATGAGGTATGAGACGGTATCTCGCTCTGAGCTTCACTTTGGCATGCTCTAGCGTGAGGCACCTAACTGGTACCCTCTCTCACAACTGTATCAAGCCGTCTACTAATCGCTTGCTTCCTAGTTGAAGGCATCTCTTAAAGAAAACAAGGTGAATATTAGAGATGAATACTTATGACTCAACTCTACACACGATTTAGATTCAGAAGGAAGGTAACAACCCTAGATGTCATGTTGCCTCCTGATTATAAATGTGGCACGCTACACATCCATAATCAAGACTCTACTATACACGGCTCATAGACAACCCCTAGGACAGGCTTGCTCTAATACCAAGTTTGTCACGACCCAAACTGGAGGGCCATGACTGGCACCCGGGCCATACCTGCAGAACCACCAATGTACATTTTATCTAACCTTTCTTATTATCCATAAAGGCCGACGAGATCAACATAAATGGTAGACATCAATCCTAAACAACGAACAATGACAAATAATGGCATGAACATATATAATATGGGCCGACAAGGCTTTCATGAAGCTATATATAAGGTACGAGCCGACAAGCTGCAACGAGAGACTATACAACAAAAATAAGCCGACAAGGCTATCCAAACTATATATGAGTTGACACCTGTCTATGAGCCTCTAAAGGAACATAAGTGCTGCAACATTACTAGAACAGGGCCCCGACATACCCATAATGTCTATGACAAAAATGCATACCAAGACCATGGCAAGTCCGTAGAAGGGATCTCGCCAATAACTGCTGAACCGCGCAGACTACTGTGGTGGGGGAACTTCGTCTACCTGTCAATTAGGACTTGCAGCATGACATGCAACATCCACAAATAAAAGGGATGTCAGTACGAATAAAGTACTGAGTATGTAAGGCAGGAAAGCATAAATAAGAACAGTAATGTAAACAAGGATATAGAATATACAACCTGTAACATCTGAGTGCCTCTGAGGGCGACTGACATGAAATCATGATACATACATACATACATATATATATATATATATATATATATACACACACATATACTTTTAAAAACATACGCCTATATGGGCATCATCATCATCATATCGTACCCGGCCATAATAGGCTCGGTAAAAATGTACCCGACCATCATAAGGCTCGGTAAAATTATACCCGGCCACGTGGAGCTCGGTAAAATCCAACTGATCAGTGATTTCACAATAGGTATCGTACCCATCCGACTATAGCGCAGCTTGGTAGAGTAAAATAGATACATATATTTAATGCATGCTGGACTCATTGGAATCACATTCTGAACCTTTCGAAGTGACGTGAGATCGGTAACCTCTGTACACGTTATTAGGACTAACTCTTCATCATGAATCTTATGAGAATTAGGAAGTACCAACAACATTGATAACATAAGAATAAGAGAAGCAACATCAACATCAATCGTTCCATAAGAAGGGAAACAATGTAAGTACTGTAAGCTTCTAAGAGTAGAGTATCTTTGGAAGCTTGTTCGTTACACTATGTACTATCAGAGTCATGAAAAAGAAGGAAAGGGATAGCCTCACATACCTTGTATATACTGCCCAACCTCAAGCTATGCAAATCTCACGGCTCCTTAGTCTACAATAAGAGAAATGATACCATCGTAATCGTTTAAGCGTCGTAACTAGTATATATCAACCGCAACCTATATTACGATAAAGCGGACAACACCTCACCTATTTATATGACTTCCCACAAGTGAAAACAATCACCAAACAGCCCAACAACAACAACTATAACCAACTATAGCAACAACAACAATATAATCCAATATGGGCTTCTCAGATTATCTTAACAATCATATTGAGCGGCAAGCGCGTTTTTACTAATAATAAAATATCAGTTGAATCCAAATCTTATTCCATAATTAGTTTACAACCTTCAGAACATCATACTTATATGTATTATGTGATTTCTAGTTCAAAACACCTACAAAATGCCTTCCAAAACAGTCCCATACGCCTAGCACCTTAACCTTTATCATCAATCACTTGTTTTTCATATTGTTTTCTTCAATCAACTTAATGAACACATAGAAAAGCTTAAAAACAGCAGCCACAATATTATCAAATTATTTCTCATAATTTCCAGCCACCACAAACCATATATTTAGCCACAAAATAATCCAACCAAAAAGATAACCATATCCCATGTTCTTTCAAGTGCTATCTTATGGTTTTTCACTCAAGAAATACAACCAACCCAAGATTAACCTTAGGAACAATCAAGAAGATATTATACATACCTTGGAAAACAGAGTCAACTAGAAACCCCATCTCAACGTAGCTCACAATAGCCCTCAATCACACCACAACATCATAGACGCATTCTCTTGTAGTCTTTAACACTTTTGATGATGATTTGAGTTGATTTCTATTGGATTTGGTTCTTGGGATCTTGAGATATGTTGGAGAGAGTTTTGGAGAGCTTTTGGACTAATTTTGGGTGAGAAATTACCCGAAATGAGGCTGAAATATCTTTTAAAAGAAGTAAGGTCGGTGGTCGTCTCAAGTGGGTCACAACCGAGCTTCTTGCGCAGTCTCACGCAAAATGCAAATATCCCTCTACCCCGAGGTCATATCGACGAACAGTTTATTGCATTGAACACTAGACTCGTATATCTTCAATGTGATGGGTAGATCACCCAATAAATCCAAGTAAAGTTAGAGAAAATATCATTGACATTTGACCTGAAGTTTATTAAAATTTATGAACGTAACTTGTGACGACTTTCGTCAACTTTTGTTTCACAACTCGCTTTACTTCAATACTTATGATACGGATATTATATGATTCAAATACCTTTAACACGACCTCCTTAATATATTAAGCACCTCTAGTTTTACCCTAAAATACGGGTTATAACATCCTTGATTCGTTTTACTTCTAACTTCTAATACTTGTTAACCACTCTTATACACTCTTGTATCATTTAAGACCAATACGATTAACTTCTTATCATCTTAGAAATAATATCTTCTCAAATTTACATCGATTAACTTACGGCGTGATTTAACGTATGCGAATATGGGTTGTAACACCCTCCCCCCCTAAGATCATTTGTCCTCGAATGTAAGGGTTTATGGGGAGTCTAACTCATCATGGATTCTGAAAAAAAAATCCGGCCGAGTTTCCCCTATAAAATGAACACTATCCAAAATTGCAAGTAGTTAAACCAAACCTACGGCCTCACAAGGACAAAGCATCATGGATATGTAATTGTTTACCTCATAGATCCGTTTCAGCTTCCATTGCATCCTATGTTCCCCCGACATCCTTGTTATCTTCAATCTCGAATAGTCAAGGGTATTTAGACTTCATCTCCTCTTCCGCTTCCTATGTCATTTCTTCCGTATTCTTGTTCCTCCACAATACTTTAACGGAAGCTACATCCTTTGTTCTCAGCTTGCGGACTTGTCAATTTAATATAGCCACTGGAACCTCTTCATATGATAGATCCTCCGTAACTTGTACATCTTTGATAGGGATGACCCGAGAAGGGTCCCCAATATATTTCCTCAACATAGATACATGGAATACCGGGTGGACAATTTCCAATTCGGATGGCAATTATATCTCATAAGCAAGCTGTCCAATTCGTCGAAGAATCTTGTACGACCCGATATACCGCAGACTCAACTTACCCTTCTTCCCAAAATACATAACACCCTTCATCGGTGAAATCCTCAGGAAAACCCAATCACCAACCTCAAACTCCAGATCACGACGTCGGACATCGAAATAATACTTTTGCCTGCTTTGCATCGTCCTCAGTCGTTCTTGTATCACTTTCACCTTCTCAATGGCTTGGTGAACCAAATCTGGCCCATATAATTCCGTTTCGCCGACTTTGAACCATCTAATTGGTGATCTACATCTCCTCCCATACAACGCTTCGTACGGGGCCATTTTAATTGTTACATCCCGCGTTTTCGAATGTTAAGTTTCGTCGTAAGTTAATCGACGTAAGCTCGGAAATGAGATTATCTTCGAGGTTATAGGCGATTGAATTTATTTAATCCTGAAGGTTACAAGGATCTACTACCAAGTTTAGTAAGTGATATGAGAATTAAAGGTTAAACGAGTCAAGAAAAATAAGTTTCGTTGAAGTTCGGAACGAGGAACAAGTTATACGCACCGTATGAAAATAAATTATATGATGCGTGATATAGAAAATTACTTTTGAGTATTGATAATGACCTATGGAAAATATTAAATAATTTTTGAAGTATGAGACAAGGACTTTTAATTCCCAATTTTATTATTATACATGGATTTGCTATTTATTTACACTTACCATGGAAGAAAAAGGATTAAGGGGGATAGGAAATCTAATTTGTGTTTATTTCTAAGTAGGTACACCTAATAAATGGACATTCTTATCAATGGTATATATAAGGGAAAGATACTTGGTAAAGGTTCCATATACGTGTATGTATATTAGTATTACTTCTTGTGACTCATTTACTCCAGAGAACTATTAAATTAGGTGGAAAGTAGGGCTTACATGTACTTTACACTATTACTAGGACACAAAAAGACGTACAAATATGCTAAGAAGGGGAAACAACTTGAAAGTGAGAATCTTGTTTAACTAGTAAATTTCCTTTAGAAAGTATATGTTGCAATGAACCAAAAATGGCAGCAACGAAGATATCCTTTTTGTTTAAGAAGTGAAATTATCTACTGGTGTCACTAATTAAAGGATCTGATTTTTTTACTTATTGAGATTACGTCTGAAGGAGGCCAAGTTCATCGCCTTCGATAAAGTCAAAACTAAAGGTATATAATGGCTATCCCTCCTTTCAATTGGCATGACTAAATAGAAAGCGTACTTGACTAGCGAGGTTAAAAAAGCATAATTGTTATAGATATTCCACTCTTGTAGTAGATGGTACTTATATTGTTGATTGTGTTGTAAATAGTTGGATTGAGAGCTCAATGAGTAAAAATTTGTTCTTAATTTCCATAGTCCTAATTTGATCTATTACGTAAGTGTATATGTATAGTAAAGAGTAGGCGAGTCAGCTTGTTGTTAGTTGTGTTCCTTAAAGTTGAATCTATTCCAAACTATTAGATCTCTATTATACGTAATAGCATACGAGGTAGCCCTAAGGTAATTGGGATTGTTAGTTGTCCTTTCCGAGATAGGTACTCCAAGAGGGTAATTGTAAATAAGGATTAGAATACATATTTGTTACTTCCATTAGTGGCATGTTTTCACTAGTCGGGCAGTTACCACCGGTTGGGCAGTTATGTATCGTTAGTTACCACCGGTTGGGCAAACACATATTTACCACCGAGCTATGGATGGTTGAGCAGTTATGTATCATCAGTTACCACCAGTTGGACATACATATATTTACCATCGAGCTACCGCCAGTTGGGCAGTTACCACAGGTTGGGCAGTTATGTATCGTTTATTACCACGGGCTGGGCAGGAATGTATTTACCACTGAGCTACGACCGGTCGAGCAGTTACCACTGATCAGTTGGGCAGTTAACATTATGAGAATGATGTAATTAGAACTATGATATTGTAATTATATTTATATATACGAGATTGGACTTATTATATATGTTATAGCCCTCAGCAGCAAGTCATAGGTTACAGTTGACTCTTATCCCACCCAGTGATAGTATCTTATTGTTATGTTTCATGTATGCCTTACATACTCTATACATTCTTTATACTGGCATCTCTTTTTCCTGGGGGTGATGTATTTCATGCCACACATGTATAGATAGATGAGGCGAGGATCCTTCACTGTAGGCTGCCTCTGGATATCAACTTTTGGTTGGTGAGCCCTAATTCTTCTTGGAGTATTGCCGAGTTAGGGTTTTATATATGTTATTTTGTTTCATGGGAATGTTGGGGCTCTTTCCCAAATTATATACTATGATCACGTTTCCATAGAGGCTTTGCAGACAATATCCTGTGTATAGTTCAATTTATGACATGTCAGACCATCATGACGGCTTTGCCAACCCCCATGTATCTATGTAAATGCTTTTTGAGTTAGTTATGTGAGTTAAGTTATAATATAGTTATACATATTTATATCGATTTGGCCTCTAATGGCACGTGGAAAGTCATATAGTGAAGAAGGATAAAGTACGTGGCGCTCGGTTAAGTACGCACCGGGTGCCAGTCATAGCCCTCTGGTTTGGGTCGTGACAAGATTAGTATCAGAGAAGGCCTGTCCTAGGGTTGTCTGCAATATGTGTGTAGTAGAGTTTTGTTTATAAATGTGTTGTGCACCACGTTATATAAACAGGAAACTACAGGGTAATTAGGGACTGGTTACCCTTCCTTCGTGATATTAGATCGTGCAGTAGAGCAAAGTCGTAAGGAATAAAATCCTTGACCTTTGACTTGTTTTATATAGAGTGATGCGTGTGACCAGGAAAGCTACAACTAGTCAGAAGGGTAAAGTAGTGGCCGATGAGGGCATGATTAGAGCACATGTGGCTAGTGAGGGCCAGAGTGAGGCCCCGAGGGGAAGTGTGACACCCTCGCATAGTTCTACGACTCGGCCAACACCCGAGGAGATGGAGAGGAACCCCGTACCACCAGTTCCTCCACCTATTGCTTGTGATGAGGATATGGATATGCAGAGTGTAGTATGATTTTTGACTCGATTGGTAGTCGCTCAGGCTCTGCGCCAGGTAGGTACATGGGTTGGTTATGTTGACAGGGCTATTAGCGCGAGAGTTCAAGACTTCATCAACTTGGACCCTCTAGTATTTACTGGATCTGACAATGATGAGGACCCACAAAACTTTATTGATATGATGCAGATGAGTTTGAGGGTGATGCATGCTTCAGAGACTAAGTCATTAGAGTTGGCCTCTTATCGATTGCAGGATGTTGCGCTTCGGTGTTATGAGACTTAGGAATTGTCCAGAGGGACAAATGCACCTCCAGTGGTATGGGAAGAGTTCTCAGAGGCTTTCTTGCATCATTACTTGCAGACAGAGATTTGTCGGGCGAGGGTAGACAGGTTCTTGATACTTAGACATGGGAATATGAGTGTGCGGGAGTATAGTTTCCAGTTTGATTCCTCAGCTAGGTATGCCCCCTCGATTGTGGCTGAGATGAGTGATCGAGTGCATCGTTTTGTTATAGGACTTGGACCGCACCTGATTAATGAGTGTTCCACGGTGACTCTTCTTGATAGTATGGACATTTCCCGCATCCAGTCTTATGCTCAGAATTTGAATGATCGAAAACAACAGCAATACGCGCATCGTGATAAGGGTCAGCATAAGAGGGCTAGGTATAGTAGCCAACTTAAAGATTCTCGGGGTAGTCCTAGGCCACCATATTCTGTTGATAGCGCCCCTTCACAGTTGCAGAGGATGTGTTATGAGGAATCTATTTATTCTGAATTCGTTCAGGGTTTGACGGCTTCAGGTTTTCAGAATCGGAGGGATGCAGCACATATGAGGGTGCCTCTTCTGCGGTGCAGTCAATGCGGTAGAGCCCATTCTGGATGATGTCATCAGCGATTTAATGTATGCTATACCTGTGGAGACCCCAATCATTATATGGGAGATTATCCAATGAAGGATAGAAGTGGGATAGCTCAGCCTACCAGATCTGTAGTAGCCTACTCTTCAGTACGTCCCACAGAGTGAGACCCTCAGATATTGGCCAGTAGAGGTAGAGGCAGGGGTGGAGCATCTGGCTCCGGTGATAGTCAGAACTGCATATATGCTTTGACTAGGCATCAATATCAGGAGCAGCCAACCGATGTTGGTACAAGTATATTTACTAGTCGTGTATGACCATGAGTTACTATTTCTTGTTGTGGCCCTTTGAGGCATTTGTATTGTGTTTTCTAGCTTCCTATAGGTTGAATTTTAGTACAGTTTATAGAGAAGACTCTAGCAAAATTTTTGCAAGTCGCTAAGAGTTAACATTCGAGGACAAATGTCCCTAAGGAGGGAAGGATGTTACATCCTCCGCTTTCAAATATTAATTTCGTCGTAAGTTAATCGACGTATGTTCAGGAATGAGATTATATTTGAGGTTATAGGCGATCTAATTATGTTAATCCTAAAGGTTATATGGGTCTACTACCATGTTTAGTAAGTGATGGGAATTAGAGGTTAAATGAGTCAAGGTAAATGAGTTTCGTTGAAGTTCAGAACGAGGAACAAGTTATACGGACCGTATGAATTTAAATTATATTATGCGTGATATAGAAAATCACTTTTGAGTATGGATAATGACTTGAGAAAATATTAAATAATTTTTGAAGTATGAGACAAGGACTTTTAATTACCAATTTTATTACTATACATGGATTTGCTATTTATTTACACTTACCATGGAAGGAAAAGGATAAAGAGGATAGAGAATCTAATTTGTTTTATTTCTAAGTAGGTCCCACCTAATAAATGGACATTCTTATCAATGGTATGGATAAGGGAAAGATACTTGGTAAAGGTTCCATATACGTGTATGTATATTAGTATCACTTCCTATGACTCATTCACTCCAAAGAATTATTAAATTATGTGGAAAGTAGGCCTTACATATGTACTTTACACTACTACTAAGAGACACAAAACGTATAGATATATGTTGAAATGAACCAACTTGAATGTGAGAATCTTCTTTAACTAGAAAATTTCCTTTAGAAAGTATATGTTGAAATGAACCAAAAATGGCAGCAACGAAGACATCCTATTTGTTTAAGAAGTGAAATTATCTACTGGTGTACCTAATTAAAGGATCTGATTTTTTTTCACTTATTGAGATTAAGTGTGAAGGACGCCAAGTTCATCGCCTTCGTTAAAGTCGACACTAAAGGTATGTAACAGCTATCGCTCCTTTCAATTGGCATGACTCAATAGAAAGCGTACTTGACTAGCGAGGTTAAAAAAAGCATAATTGTTATAGATATTCCACTCTTATAGTTGATGGTTGTGCTATGTTGATTGTGTTGTAAATAGTTGGATTGAGAGCTCAATGAGTACAAATTTGTTCTTAAGTTCCATAGTCCTTCATTTGATCTATTGCGTAAGTGTATATGTATAGTAAAGAGTATGTGAGTCAGCTTGTTGATAGTTGTGTTCCTTAAGTTGAATCTATTCCAAACTATTAGATCTCTATTAGACGTAATAGCATACGAGGTAGCCCTAACGTAATTGGGATTGTTAGTTGTCCTTTCTGAGATAGGTACTCCAAGAGGTTAATTGTAAATAAGGATTAGAATACTTATTTGTTACTTCCATTAGTCGGGCAGTTACCACTGGCTGGGCAGTTATGTATCATTAGTTACCATCGGTTGGGTAGGCACGTATTTACCACCGAGCTATGGCCGGTTGGGCAGTTATCACCGGTTGGGCAATTATGTATCGTCAATTACCATCAGTTGGGCAGACACATATTTACCATCAAGCTACGGCCAGTTGGGCAGTTATGTATCATTAGTTACCACTGATTGGGAAGGAACGTATTTACCACTGAGCTATGGCCGGTCGGGCAGTTACCACTGATCAGTTGGGCAATTAACGTCACGAGAATAATGTAATCAAAACTATGATATTGTAGTTATATTTATATTTACGAGATTGGACTTACAATATATGTTATGGCCCTCAACGGCAAGTCAGAGGTTACAGGTTGACTCTTATCACTCCCAGTGATAATATTTTATTGTTATGTTTTATTTCTGCCTTACATACTCGGTACATTCTTCGTACTGATGTCCCTTTTTCCTGGGGGTGTTGTGTAGCATGCCACGCAGGTATAGATAGACGAGGCGAGGATCCCCCACTGTTGACTGCCTTCGGATATTAACTTTTTATTGATGAGCTCCACTTCTTCCTAATGTATTGTCGAGTTAGGGTTCTATATATGTTATTTTGTTTTATGGGAACGTAGGGCCCTGTTACGACTTATATACTATGATCACATTTCCATAGAGGCTTTGAAGATAGTATCATGTGTATAGTTCTAGTTATGACATGTCAGTCCATTATGACGGTTTTACCGGCCCCCATGTATCAATGTAAATGCGTTTTGAGTTAGTTATGTGAGTTTAGTTATAATATCGTTACACACAGACACAGACAGACACACACACAAATATATATATATATATATATATATATATATATATATATATATATATATACCGATTTGGCCTTTAATGGCCCGTGTCAAGTCTTATAGTGAAGAAGGTTAAAGTACGTGGCGCTCGGTTGAGTACGCACCGGGTGCCAGTCATAGCCCTCTGGTTTGGTTGTGACATTAATACTGGAATGGTAGTTATTATTATAGGCGAATTCTATGAGTGGCAGATGGTCATCCCAATTACCCTTGAAATCTAGAACACATGCTCATAACATATCTTCGAGTGTGTGAATGGTACGTTCAGCCTGTCTGCGGATGGAATGCAGTTCTGAGATTCACTTGTGTGCCTAAACCTTTCTGAAACGACCTCCAAAAGTTAACCGTAAACTGAGATCCTCGGGCTGATATAATAGATATCGGCACACCATGAAGCCTAACAATCTCCTTGATATATAGCCACGCATAATCTTCAGCCGTGTTAGTTGTCTTAACTGGCAGAAAATGGGCAGATTTTGTTAGTCGATCAACTATCACCCAGAAGGAGTCAAACATATGATAAGAGCGAGGTAATCCAATAATAAAGTCCATATTGATCACCTCCCATTTCCATGTCGGAATCTCTATATTCTGAATCAGTTGACCGGGTTTCTGATGCTCGATCTTTACTTGTTGACAATTAGGACACTGGGGAATGACCTTCTTGATGTTGTCCCACCAAAATAGCTCCATAATGTCATGATACATCTTTGTCGATCCAGGATGGATGGAATATCGGGACTGATGAATCTCAATCATAATCTTCTCTCGCAGCCCTGCCACATTAGGCACACATAATCAGCCCTGGTATCTTAGTTCCCCATCTTCTTCGATCTCGAAAGCCGTAATCTTATGCTGCTGAATGCCCTCTCTCAATCATACTAAGGTAGGGTCTTCACATTGTCGTGCTTTTACCTCGGCTACCAAAGACGATTCTACCGTATTCTGTACAGTAACACCTCCGTCATCAGAGTCTTACAATCTGATTCTCATTTTGGCCAGCTGATGAAGCTCTTTAGTCAACCCTTGTCTTCCTACCTCTATGTGTACTAAACTTCCCATTGACTTACAACTGAGAGCGTCTTCTACAACATTGGCTTTACCGGGATGGTACAATATCTCAACATTGTAGTCTTTAGATAATTCAAGCCACTACGCTGCCTCAAATTCAACTCCTTCTGCTTGAAGATGTATTGTAAACTCTTGTGATATGTGCAGGTGTCAACATGAATTCCATATAAGTAGTGCCGCCATATCTTCAAAGCATATATTATTGAAGCTAATTCCAAATCATGAGTCGGGTTGTCACGACCCAAACCGATGGGCCGCGACGGGCAGCCGGTACCTTACTCAATCGAGTACCAACATAACGTATCTTTTCGTATCATACTATCATAGATAACTGAGCCGGAGAGGCTGCCGTGAGATAGGTAGAATACAATATGTAACACCAGCTTATACATAAGATCTAAGGGCCTATAAGACCAAAATAACCACTCGTACACTGAAAATAGGCCGACAAGGCCATACAATCCTTTACGTATATGACATCTGTCTACAAGCCTATAAGAATACATAATTGTCATAAAGGTAGGGACAGAGCCCCGCCATAACAAACAATACACATCTAAATCATACTAACCAAACAAGCAACTCCGGAGCAAATGGAGTGCACCAAAATCTTCCGCTGAGCTGATCGCCTACTTGGAGGACTCTCGACCTGTCTATCGAGACCTGCGGGCATGAAACCCAGCATCCCCAGGAAAAAGGGACGTTAGTACAAATAATGTACCGAGTATGTAAGGCAATATAATGAAAGGTGAAACTGAACTGATAATATAATAGATGAAAGTAACTGGGAGTCAAAGATAATATGAAGATATGCTCACCTGCTGATACTGACTCAACTCTCTCAATATAGTAAGTGAAATAGCTGTCCGGCCTTATAAGGCTCGGTATATATAACTGCTCTTCCGTAATAGGCTCGCTCATAGGCGCTCGGCCATACTAGGCTCTGTATCTAGGCCAATTGGGCTCGCTCATAGGCGCTCGACCATAGTAGGCTCGGTATATAACTTACCATCTGATCAGAGGTTGCCCAATAGGGGCCTGCCCATCGATTATAGCTCGATGCTAATGAAAATACTGTAATACTGCATATATAGGCTCTCTGCTCTCTTGACTAGAACAAGACAATACTCAATTGAATATGAAGTCTCGATAAGGAGAATATTCTAACTTACGAGACTATTAAAATATACATAAATTCCGGAATATGAATTTCTCTTTATGTCTCGTTATCAAACGCATGTAATTACGTGATCATGCCAAAATGAAGGAAGGGCTTAGCCTTAACATACCTGAACCGATTCTCTTGACAATTCCTCTAACAAATGTCTTTTGCAAAAATACGTGACGGCGGATCGAAGTAGGAAAAAACCTGCTTGATATTCTTGAGAAAGATTGTACCGTGCTCCCTTGGAATTTGCAAACTCACGCTGCCATTACATAATAACCTCTTCGTATGAATTATTGAAGTGACACACGTTACTATTGCAACCTTATCTTTGGCATATAAGTTAAGATTTAGTGCTACGATGATCTACGTATAGATGTTTTACCTTTTCATCTTTGGCATCTTTTCACATCATCGATGATCCTTACTCGCCTCGTGGTAATCCTTCTGTACCAAGGATAACGAAATTCCTCACTCGCGAGGGTGACACTTAGTGTAACCGGTACATACAGTCCCTTAGGCTTAACTTTGCTCACCTTACTTGCTTTAGGGAAGCATATTCCTGAATGACCTTTAAAGGGTATTCTTTTGTCCTCCATTCTATTATCGCCGGACACAATCTCTGAAATTTTCATGGTGCCGACTATTACTCAGTCCCTAGTTCATGTTTAGTTTACCTTGTTTATCAGTCCATACTGATTTCTATTACTCTGGGGTCTAACTTTTCCTTCTGGTAGTCGCGTTGGAGTCACAAACTTATTTCTCGAAATGAGGATATGACTTTATGGCCTATACTCTTTTGTTGTCTCAAGGCCTATTACCTCTCGTCTTTTCCTTCACTTGACTATAGACTCTATAATACTGTCATCTTTCGATCTGCCGTTGTCATCCATGTATCATATCTTACTCATAATGCTTCATTACCTCTTTTCTTATTTTCCGCTAACATTTATGTCTATCACTTTATTCTGACAACTCGAATAAGACATTCTTTTGTTCTTAGCTCCCCTTTGCTCCATCCAGTGGCTCTTCGGGTTGCTTAACGTTCTCGCTCTACTAGGGACGCGAGCCACACTAAGGTAATATTTATTCCTTCCAGGCTTTCAGTGCCTATCTTCTGAATTGTTTTTTTTTTTGATCATGCTAGTATTCACATCTAATTGTAATATTCTATAGTGCACCATCTAGGTGCCTCACAAGGAGATCTATCAGTACCTTTGTAATATCTTTCGGAAATGCCAACTAACACAAACAATCCATTCACCATTTTGGGTTACTCTAACCCAACCGGATCATGATATCCCGTCCTTTTCTTAAACTACACCTGTAAGCCCCAAATATGGTATGATTGAGATGTGTGTGGCCAATTATACATACCTCTGTTATTGTTGAAGGTAACTCAAAAGGCTTATATTTCTCTTCATGAATGGTAAATAATGATAATCTTCACTAGCTGGGTACCTCGTACCCTCCTTCATCTTGATTCTTTTTCTTGTTGAAACTTGTATCTATCTTCTGAATCTCTCATTGACTTTCACCATAGAGGTGGATAGATATTCCTGCCTTAAGGCTTCTTATCAAAAGGCTTACACGTCTTAGTACACCAATGATCTGCTGAAGACCTTACATTTATCCATCATAAGCATCATGCAAAATCGAGTTCCTCTAACTCAACTCTTTCACAACCACATGCAATCTCTTAACAACCGTCTTTCTAGATGTAGGCATCGTCGTATTATGAATATGATAGAGTTTAAGAAATTGAGTTCCTACAACTGAGCTCTACCACACGATCTAGAGTAAGAAGAATGAGTGACAGTCCTAAATGCCCCTCCTGCTTATAAGTGTAGTGCACAACACACCCATAAACAAGACTCTACTAGACACGACTTGTAGACTCCCTAGGACAGAACTGCTCTGATACCACTTTTGTCACGACCCAAATCGATGGGCCACGACGGGCACCCGGTACCTTACTCAACCGAGTACCAACATAACGTATCTTTTCGTATCATACTATCATAGATAACTGAGCCGGAGAGGCTGCCGTGAGATAAGTAGAATACAACATGTAACACCAACTTATACATAAGACCTATGGGCCAATAAGACCAAAATAACCACTCGTACACTGAACATATACCGACAAGGCCATACAATCCTTTACGTACATGACATCTATCTACAAGCCTCTAAGAATACATAATTGCCATAAAGGTAGGGACAGAGCCCCGCCATACCAAACAATACACATCTAAATTATACTGACCAAACAAGCAACTCCGGAGCAAATGGAGTGCACCAAAATCTTCCGCTGAGCTGATCGCCTACTTGGAGGACTCTCGACCTGTCTATCGAGACCTGCGGGCATGAAACCCAGCATCCCCAGGAAAAAGGGACGTTAGTACAAATAATGTACCGAGTATGTAAGGCAATATAATGAAAGGTGAAACTGAACTGATAATATAATAGATGAAAGTAACTGGGAGTCAAAGATAATATGAAGATATGCTCACCTGCTGATACTGACTCAACTCTCTCAATATAGTAAGTGAAATAGCTGTCCGGCCTTATAAGGCTCGGTATATATAACTGCTCTTCCGTAATAGGCTCG
The DNA here is from genome assembly GCF_000390325.3 of Nicotiana tomentosiformis. Lineage (NCBI taxonomy): Eukaryota > Viridiplantae > Streptophyta > Magnoliopsida > Solanales > Solanaceae > Nicotiana > Nicotiana tomentosiformis. The sequence goes on from NC_090815.1 coordinate 75,329,143, forward strand.
CTCATAGGCGCTCGGCCATACTAGGCTCTGTATCTAGGCCAATTGGGCTCGCTCATAGGCGCTCGACCATAGTAGGCTCGGTATATAACTTACCATCTGATCAGAGGTTGCCCAATAGGGGCCTGCCCATCGATTATAGCTCGATGCTAATGAAAATACTGTAATACTGCATATATAGGCTCTCTGCTCTCTTGACTAGAACAAGACAATACTCAATTGAATATGAAGTCTCGATAAGGAGAATATTCTAACTTACGAGACTATTAAAATATACATAAATTCCGGAATATGAATTTCTCTTTATGTCTCGTTATCAAACGCATGTAATTACGTGATCATGCCAAAATGAAGGAAGGGCTTAGCCTTAACATACCTGAACCGATTCTCTTGACAATTCCTCTAACAAATGTCTTTTGCAAAAATACGTGACGGCGGATCGAAGTAGGAAAAAACCTGCTTGATATTCTTGAGAAAGATTGTACCGTGCTCCCTTGGAATTTGCAAACTCACGCTGCCATTACATAATAACCTCTTCGTATGAATTATTGAAGTGACATACGTTACTATTGCAACCTTATCTTTACTTCAGCTCTCTTTGAATTGTGGAGATTCAAAAATGAGATTAAGAGCTCTCTTTGGTCTTTTGGGTGTGGGCCCCACTTTAGGGAATGATTTGGCCACCAAACATCCTTCAATTTTTGCCACCTTATTAAATGATTTAAGAGTCATTATTCAAGACCTCTTTGGCTGCCACATTCTCATAATCTTACATGACTGCCCCCTAATACTTATCCAAGATCTTACATAAATAATTATCCCCAAACTTTTAATTAATTTGTTAACTTCCCACTCAAATCAATAATTAACCAAATATCCACATGATTAAGAATTATCACAATTTACTTAAATACTACTCACTTTTAATACACTTTATACACCTTACTATTATGGCCATGTGGTACCTTGTATGGTACTAGTCCATAAATACCGTGTATTTTAGCTCGGGTCGTATTTTATCCAAAATTCCAAACTTCGACTAAATTTATTTTCTTCGATTTGCTTACCCTCTCACCTTCACGAATTTACTTATCCCTTGTTTGAAATAGCATAATACTTATAATCCCAAAAAATCTCATTCCCGAGCTTATGTCGATGAACTTACGACGAAACTTCAACGTACAAAAATGCGGGATGTAACATTTCATTTCCGAGCTTTCATCAATTTATTTATGGCGTACTTTCTCGTACAAAAAAATATGGGGCGTAACACGGGTAATTCTTTTCATGTTTCTTCAATTGTCTCCATGCATAAGCAATCACCTTCCCACTTTGAATCAATACGCACCCCAAATTATACCCGAGGAATCACAATATACCACATAACCTTCTGTTCCTTTTGGGAGAGTGAGCACTGGGGCGGATGTCAATTGATTCTTCAGTTCCTGAAAACTATGTTCACAAGCGTCAGACCACCGGAACTTTGTATCTTTCTATGTTAACTTAGTCAATGGTGCTGATATAGAGGAAAACCCTTCCATAAATGACTTATAATATCCTACTAGCCCAGGAAGATGCGAACTTCTGACGGTATTGTAGGTCTCGGCCAATTCTTTACTGCATCGATCGTCTGAGTGTCGACACTAATACCCTCGTCAAATATCATATGACCAAGGAATGCTACTGAGTTGAGCCAGAATTGACATTTAGAGAGCTTAGCATATAACTTACGATCCTGAAGGGTCTGTAATACTATCTGAAAGTGCCCCGCATGTTCCGCCTCCGAACAAGAATACACCAGAATGTCATTAATGAATACGATCACGAACACGTCAAGATAGGGTCTGAATACACTATTCATGAGATCCATAAAAGCTGCTGGGGCATTTGTTAGACTGAATGACATCACCTGTCATGCCCCAACCTCGGGAGGTGCGACCGGCGCTCAACCGAGTGAACCCGGCCGAGCAAGCCTGTTAGATACTTTCTACCCAACTCACCCATGATAAAAGAAGGCATGTTTTTATTAGCTAAACAGTAGAAGGACCATATGCATAGACATTACTAAACCATTTCATTTTTCTACTTCTTATTAAATTTCAAAGGCATACATTTTGTGATTAGTGGAACAAAAATCCAAAATACAACATAACCCGTTTGACCTTTCTAGTGCCTATGTACAACCCACATAGCGTCTACGGAGCCTCTAAAGATACAAATTAGAGTCAAGATGGTGCCGACAATAAGGCCCCAGCTATACCTCAAAAGTGACCACAATATAAACAAAAGATACAATACATGTCCCCGGAATGAAATGGGGCTCACCGAGTCTGCTAAGATGAGGATGCAACACTATATGTGATCAACACTGTCTGCTATGTAACCACTTGCATCCATTTAAAGATGCAGCGCCCCCGGCAAAAGAGACGTTAGTACCGTCGAATATCACTAATATGTAAAGCTAAACACCAACTCAATAGAATGAATAATAATACAAGAGGAACAGTCAAGAATTCAATAACGGCTTCAAATAATATTAAAATAACAAGTTAAGGATCATATACGTTTTTAAGTCAATTTCCATATTATTAGGTTAGGTGATCTTTAGTACCGATATTCCACAATTCACAATGCTTCTGTATTCTTACACGGAGTCCGATCTCGGCCCGATCGGCTAGGCCATCTCATTTGAGACATTACCACAATTTCATTATAATTTCCAGCACAGTACCACCATATGTGCGGCATGGCGTCCGATCACGGCCCGATCGGCTAGGCCATCTCATTTGAGACATCAACCATTTTCACAATTTTATCCACAATACCACCGTCTTCTTACACGGAGTCCGATCTCGGCCCGATCGGCTAGGCCATTTCATTTGAGACATTACCCTCTTCAGTCAATCATATCACATCGTACTCCTTAACAATTACAAAGTCATTCTTGGCACTTGGCCGTATTTCACAGTTCTAGTTCCTTTTCCCACATTCAAATATCATTATCATTATCAACATCAATAGGGCTTCCCATTCAAGACATTAATTCACATATGAGCAATTTGGGAAATCTTAGGCACATAGAGGCCTTTCATATAATTTGGCATAACAACCTTTATTTCGGTCTTGACATGAAGTTTTAACATTCCTAACACATATTCCACATTTTGAACATATTCTCAAATGGAAAGATGACATGATGAAGCATTTAGAATAAACATTGAACAAACACCCTCCAACATAACCACATTAGGAATTACCAATTCAATAATGGTCAAAGACTTACTCCAATTACATGAACACCACGAGATTCGATTCTAAGAAGAAGGGGGTTTATCCAACATACCTCAATTGAGCTTCTCAAACTCTAAAATGATCCGGAATTCTTAGCAACTTCAATCTATTTTAGAAATATAACAAGTTGAACCAAAAATTAGGAAGATGATCATGGTTTTAGCTTATTTGAGCATTTTATCAAACACTAGGTGTGCATTAAGGTTCTAAGGCTCTTTTGTTGAAGATTCCATCATTTCCCAACCCATTATCTATCATTTTTAGCCCACAATCTTCCCACATACTACAAGGATAAATGCATGTAAGGTAAGCACTCCCATCCCCATGGATTACTTTACCAATGGCCCATTTCTAGTTACATTTTGAAATTAAGAATTTGGGTGATAGAATCTTACCTCTTAGGAAGAAGACCTAGGTGCCTATCTTGATAATCTTCAAGGTTTTAAGTGAGAATTGAAGAGAAATTTGATGAAGATCACTTCTCCCTCTTGGACCCTCTTTCTCACTCTAAAAATATCAGAAAATATGGTCAAAATGGTCTATGGGATATGTTTTAACGGAATAGGGTCGGATTTAAAAACCACAAAATTGAAGCTCCAGGACAGGTTCTGCAGTCGCATATGCGACCGCATAGTGGTTATGCGGTCTGCGAAATGACCACGAAAATGGGTGCCAGAGCCGGAAAGAAACTGACCTAGTCTGCGGTCACTATGCGGCCCACCGACCTATTCTGCGGTTGCATAATGCACCGCAGAAAGGTTCTGCGGTCTCATAGTGCACCGCAAAACCTCCCTCCAAAAACTCCCAAGGCGGGATATGCGACAAGAATGCGTCCAGCGAAACGGTTATGCGATCGCATAATGGCCACAAAATTGGGCATCATAAATGCCCCAGAAATCAGCCCCACTCTGCGACTAGTCTGCGGGGCATCACAGAAATCGGTTTTTTAGGAAAATATTTTACGAGGCCTTACATCCTCCCCCACTTAAGATCATTCATCCTCGAATGAGGATCATGGTCCATTATTAACACTTTGTGCAACTCAGTTATCATACCCTACACTGGCAACCCCAAATTTAACTAACTCCCTAAATTTCCAAAACTTTTGCCAGAGTTTCCTTTGTAACTAGGCCTATCCACCTGTCAGAGAGCTCCAGAATCACATCCTAACGACATGCACTGAAACCAACGATGTAACATAACTCATAACAACACCAATCGTGGCCTCATGTAAACAACATATAATCAAAAGAAACACCTTTACATTAACTGAATAAGGGATACGGAATTCATAGGCGACAAGTTCATAAAAAGGATTACACAGCTATTCAAATAAGTAGGGATACTTCTTCTTCATCTCTTCCTCGGCCTACCAAGTGGCCTCTTCAACCTGCTGGTTTCGCCATAACACTTTCATAGAGGCAATTTCTTTATTTCTCAACTTTCGGACTTGCCTATCAAGAATGGTAACTGGGATTTCTTCATATGACAATTCTTCATTAACCTCAATGGTCTCAACCGGCACAATAGTTGACGGATCTCCAACTACCTTTTTCAACATAGACACATGGAATACCGGGTGCACTAATGACATCTCGGGTGGTAGATTGAGCTTGTACACCACCACGCCGATCCTTTGGATGATTCTGTATGGCCCGACATACCTCGTACTCAATTTCCCCTATTTTCCAAACTTCATAATACCCTTCATGGGGGAAACCTTCAAGAATACCCAATCATCTTCTTTGAACTCTAAGTCTCTGCGACGCACATCCGAATAGGATTTTGGATGACTCTGAGAAGTTTTCAACCGCTCCATAGCCTGATGCATGAGGTCTGGTCCTATCAACTCTGCTTCCCCAATCTCGAACCACCCAATGGGAGATCTACATCTCCTACAATACAATGCCTTAAATGGTGCCATCTGAATACTTGCATGAAAGCTGTTTTTATAAACAAACTCTATGAGTGGCAAATGATCATCCCAGCTACCCTTGAAATCAAGAACACAAGAACGCAACATGTCCTCAAGCGTCTGAATAGTCCGCTCTGCTTGCCCGTCGGTGTGTGGATGAAAGGCTGTACTAAGATTCACCTAAATACCCAAACCTTGCTGAAATTTCTTCCAAAAATTTGCCGTGAACTGATCCCCTCGATCGAAAATGATAGAAACTGGAGTACCATGTAGCCTGACTATTTCCTTGATATATAACTGAGCATACTCTTCTGCTGTGTCGGTAGATTTAACTGGTAAGAAATGTGCTGATTTCGTGAGCTGATCCACAATCACCCAAATTGAGTCAAACTTGCACGGAGTGCATGGTAATCCTACCACAAAATCCATATTAATCATTTCCCACTTCCACATTGGAATTTCTATGTTTTGTGCCAACCCACCAGGCCGTTGATGTTCGGCCTTTACTTGCTGACAGTTCGGACACCTTGCCACAAAGTTTGCCACATTCCTCTTCATGTCATTCCACCAATAGACTTCCTTGAGATCGTGGTACATCTTTGTAGAACCCGGGTGCACGGAATACGTAGAAGCATGAGCCTCGGTCATGATTCTTTCCCGGAGACCATCTACAATCGGAACACATAGTCGCCCTTGGTACCTTAGTGTACCATTATCCATGGCAAGAGCAAAAGCCGTAGTCTTATATTTTTGAATCCCCTCCTTCAATTTCACCAAAAATGGGTCGTTGTATTGCTTCTCTTTGACTTCCACAACAAGCGATGATTTAGCCCTATTTTGCACAATTACCCCTCCTTCATCAGAGTCCGTAAGATGAACTCCCAAACTAGCTAATCGATGGACTTCCTTGGCCAATGGCCTTTGATATGACTCCAAGTGTGCTAAACTACCCATAGATTTCTGGTTAAGCGCATCTGCCACAACATTGGCTTTCCCCGGGTGATATAGAATATCAATGTCGTAATCCTTGAGTAACTCAAGACATCTTCTCTGCCTCAAATTCAACTCCTTTTGTTTGAAAATATATTGAAGACTCTTGTGGTCCGTGAATACATCCACATGGACCCCATACAAATAGTGACGCCACATTTTCAATGCAAAAACCACCACCGCAAGTTCTAAGTCATGTGTTGGATAATTCTTTTCATGATTCTTGAGTTGCCTAGAAGCATATTCTATAACTTTGCCCTGTTGCATTAACACACACCCAAGCCCAATTCTTGAAGTATCACAATATACCACAAATTCATCTGTACCCTCTGGCAAGGTCAACACCGACGCTGTAGTCAATCTCGATTTCAACTCCTGAAGCTTCTTTCACAAGCATCAGACCATTGGAACTTAACTGCTTTCTGAGTCAATTTAGTCAACGGAGAGGCAAGATTAGAGAACCCCTCTACCAACTTCCTGTAATACCCTGCTATGCCCAAGAAACTGCGAATCTCAGTTGGCGTTGTAGGCATAGGCCAATTCTTTACTGCTGAAATCTTTTGAGGATCAACCTTGATTCCTTCTCTAGAGACAACATGACCCAAGAATATGACAAATTCGAGCCAAAATTCATACTTTGAAAACTTCGCATACAATTGGTGCTGATGAAGAGTCTGCAACACTGCCCTGAGATGATCGGCATGGTCCTCCCGACCTTGTGAATACACAAGAATATCGTCAATGAATACTATCACAAAGGAATTGAGAAAATGCTTGAAAGCCCGATTCATAAGATCCATGAAAGCCACCGGGGGATTTGTTAGCCCAAAAGACATTACCAGAAACTCAAAATGCCCATACCCGATCCTGAAAGTTATTTTCGCAATATCCTGCTCCCTGATCTTCAATTGGTGGTACCCGGACCGTAAATCAATTTTGGAGAAGTACCTAGAACCCTATAACTGATCAAACAAATCATCTTTTCTTGGTAATTGGTATTTGTTTTTGATTATGACTTTGTTGAGTTGCCGGTAGTCAATACACATCCTCAGTGATCCATCTTTCTTCCTCACAAAGAGATCCGATGCACCCCATGGTGACACACTCGGTCGGATGAAACCCTTCTCTAACAAATCCTTCAAATGTTCCTTTAGTTCCTTCAATTCTGCTGGTACCATCCTATAGGGCGGAATAGATATAGGCTGCATGCCTGGCATCACATCAAGCCCAAAATCAATCTCCCTGTCTGGCGGAATCCCAGGGAGCTCATCAGGAAAGACCTCTAGAAATTCATTCACAATTGGCACAGACTCGAGTGTAGGCGCCTCAGCATCGGTGTCCGTTACTCGGACCAAATGATAGATACACCCCTTATTAATTATCTTCGTGGCCTTAAGGTAAGATATAAACCTACCCTTCGGTACCTCATTATCCCCCTTCCACTCAACAACTGGATCGTTAGGAAATTCAAACCTCACAGTTCTAGTTCGGCAGTCGAGCTTAGCAAAACATGAATAAAGCCAATCCATTCCTATAATTACATCAAAATTAACCATCCCCAATTCAATGAGATCGGCCACGGTGTTTCGGTAATGCACCGTGACAACATAACCCCTATAAACCCATGTGGCCACAATAGACTCGCCAACCAGAGTAGATATAGAGAACGACTCAGGAAGTTGTTTCGGTTCTATCCCAAATTCCATAGCAACAAAAGGGGTAACATAGGACAAGATGGAACTGAGATCAATATGAGCACATACATCATGATATTGGATAGTCAATATACATATGACAATATCTGGAGAAGCCTTTGCACTTTGGCGACCACTCAAATCATAGAAACGGTTGGGTCCTCCTGAACTCTGCGCACCACCCCTACCTATACCACGCCCTGCTGGTACTGGAGTGTCTCGTGCTGGAGGGGGTACTGATGATGTAGCAGCTGCAGAACTGGATGGATGTGCTGTGCCCCTGCCTGCACCCTGGCGGGATGAACAACACTCCCTCTGAATATGACCCCTCAATCCACACCCGTAACATATAGGTAAGTCCATGTAGCAGATCCCCGAGTGCATCTTCCCACAACTGGGGCATGGGGGCCTCCACTACTGCGGGAATCTCCCTCCTGGTCGGCCCTGATGGTGGGGTCCCCTGCTGCCCTGATTGGGCCTAAAGTGACTCCCCTACTGCTGACTGTGCCCCGCTGGCGGTGCACTGGCTGAAGACTGAGCATGAGACTGGGTTGGACCTGATGACCCTCCCTTGAAAGCTGATCTTCCCCCACCAAATGACTCCCTAAAGTTGCCCGCAAACTGGGCCTTGATGGTACCCTCTCGCTCCATTATGTTCTTCAACTTACAGTCCTATGTAGCTTGAGAAAATGCTACCATCTTCCCATAGTTCATGTCAGAATTCAAGGCAGCTGTAGCGGCCTCATTGATGACCAAGGGGCTAAGGCCATGCACAAACCGACGCACTCTAGCCTCCATAGTAGGTAACATGTGAATTGCATATTTTGACAGGCGCTTGAACTCCATGTGATACTCCTACACACTCCTACTCCCTTGCTCAAGATGCTCAAACTCTGCGGCACGGGCTGCCCTAGTCTCGGCAGGCAAGAAATGGTCTATCAAGGCATCAGAAAACTCACTCCACCTCGCTGGAGGGCTCCCCTCCTCCCGAGAGTCCTCCCACAGCTCAAACCAAGAATATGCCACCCCTTTCAGGTGGTAGGCGGCCAACTCCACTCCCTCCGTCTCAGTAGCGCGCATAACCCGAAGAGTCTTATGCATCTCATCAATGAAGTCCTGTGGGTCCTCCTCAGATACATTCTACAAGGATACATGCATGCAAGGTAAGCACTCCCATCCCCATGAATTACCTTACCAATGGCCCATTCTAGTTACATTTTGAAATTAAGAGTTTGGGTGATAGAATCTTACCTCTTAGGAAGAAGACCTAGGTGCCTCTCTTGATAATATTCAAGGTTTTAAGTGATAATTGAAGAGCAATTTGATGAAGATCACTTCTCCCTCTAAGACCCTCTCTCTCACTCTAAAAATATCAGAAAATATGGTCAAAATGGTCTATGGGATATGTTTTAAAGGAATAGGGTCGGGTTTAAAAACCCCACAATTGAAGCTCCGGAACAGGTTATGTAGTCGCATATGCAACCACATAGTGGTTATGCGGTCCGCAAAATGACCGCGAAAATGGGTGCCAGAGCTCGAAAGAAACTGACCTGGTCTGCGGTCACTATGCGGCCCGCAGACCTGTTCTGGGGTCGCATAGTGCACCGCAGAATCTCCCTCCAAATATTCTCAAGGCGGGATATGCGTCAAGTATGGGGCCCGCGAAACGGTTATGCGGTCGCATAATGGCCGCGAAATTGGGCATAAAAAATGCCCCAGAAATCTGCCCCACTCTGCGACTAGTCTGCGGTCCGCAGAGTGGTTCTGCAGCCGCAGAATGGGCTGCAGAAATGCGTACTTCTGCCCAATATTTTCCTTCAACCTCTACGCCTACTTTGGCATCACGGAAACTGGTTTTTAGGAAATGATTTTACGGGGCCTTACATCACCAAGAACTCAAAGTGGCTATATCTTGTTCGGAAGGCTGTCTTCCGAATATCCTTTTCCTTGACCCCCACCTGATGATACTGTGAACGTAAGTCAATCTTGGAGAAATGCTTGGCGCCCTGGAGTTGGTGAAACAGGTCATCAATCCTCAGAAGTGGATACTTGTTCTTTATAGTAACCTTATTTAACTGTCAATAATCGATACACATCCTTAACGACCCGTCTTTCTTCCGCACGAACAAGACTGGCGCACCCCAAGGTGAAGTGATAAGCCTAATGAAGCCCTTATCCAGCAAGTCCTTCAACTGCGCTTTCAACTCTCACAACTCTGCCGAGACCATCCTGTATGGGGGGAGGGGGGGTAGTGATCGATTGAGTGTCAGGCAACACATCAATGCTAAACTCAATATCCCTTTTAGGAGGAAGGCCTGGGAGTTCATCTAGGAAAACATCTTGAAATTCATAGACCATGAGAACTGATTGTAGAGTAGGCGTCTTTGCCACCAAATCTCTAACACGAACGAGATGATAAATATAACCTTTCGAGATCATCTTCCTTACCTTAAGATAGGAAATAAACCTACCTTTCGGCGTAGCAATGTTCCCATTCCATTCAAAGATAGGTTCGCCAGGAAACTGAAACCTAACCATCTTCATACGACAATGAACATTTGCATAACATGATGATAACCAGTCCATTCCCATTATCACATCGAAATCAACCATTTCTAACTAAAATAGATTCGCTGAGGTTTGACGACTACAAATCATCGATGTGCAACCTCTATATACCCTTCTAGCAATCATAGAATCTCCTATTGGAGTGAATACCGCAAGTGGTTACTTATCAATTCAGGTTTAACGCCAAACTTATTAGCCACAAAGGGTGTAACATATGATAATGTAGATCCCGGATCAATCAATGCATATACATCATAAGAAAACATAGACAATATACATGTAACAAAATCTAGAGATGACTCAAGATCCTGTTGACCTACTAGAGCATAGGTTCGATTTTGAGTACTGCTCGAACTCGGCACTGCACCTCTACCTCTACCACGACCTGTCAACTGCTCAAAACCCCCTACTGGAGGTTGAACTGATAAGCAAGAACCAGACACAGATCCAGTTGGCTGAGCCATACCACCACTTCCTTTGTTAGGACAATCCCGTATCATATGGCCAGGCTGTCTGCAAGAATAGCACGCATTGGAACCTCGACGACACATTACAAAGTGGGCCTTGTCGCAGTGATCACAATGGGGTGCTGGGGGCCTCGTCTGACTAGTATCCCTATAATATTGCTAGCCTGATGCCCACGAACTCTGACCTAGACCAGAATAGATATATCGATCTTACCGAGGCCTCTAAAACTATGGAGGAGCACTAGTGACAGGTGGTGCCAAACTCCTCAACGACTGGGGCATGAAACTACATCTGAAGTCACCAGAATACTCTACGAATCTCGTCCTCTTATGCTAGCCCCTATCCTACTCCCTATCTGCCCTTTGTTGGTGCTTACGATCCTCTAGTGTCTGGGCATAAGCCTGAATACGGAAAACATCCATGCCCTCCATCAAGGAGGCTGTCGTGCACTCATTTATCAGATGTGGTCCCAACCCATTCACGAACAGGTGCACCCTATCGCTCATCTCGGCCACCATATGGGGAGCATACCTTGCTAAAGAATCAAACTGCATACTATACTCTCGCACACTCATATTACCTTATCGAAGTTTCAAGAACTTATTAGCTCTAGCTTGCCGTATCTCAACTGGAAAGTAGTGACGAACAAAGGCCTCAGAAAATTCCTTCTACACAACTGGAGGAACGTTCGGACCCCTGGATCTCTCCCAACTATCATACCAGAAAACTGCTAACTCCTGTAACCCATAAGAAGCCAACTCTACTGCCTCAGTATCACTGGCCGGCATAACCCGTAGTGTCTGATGAACCTAATCAATAAAAGTCTGCGGATCCTTATTGGGGTCTGATCCGATAAACACTGGAGGGTCTAGATTAATAGAATCACAAACTTTCGCACTAACCGGTCTGTTAGCAGCACATATATTCTGTATCTGAGCCTAATCAGCTACCAATCTAGTCAACAACTGCACCGCACTGCGCATATCCTGGTCTGTAGTGCCAGACAAAGGAATTGGAGGTGCCGGGTCCCTCTAATATCCTCTAGAGGAGACGTAGTAGACGAGGTCTGAGACGGTATCTCACTCTGAGCCTTACTTTGGCCTGCTCTGGATGGAGGCACCTGACTGGTACCCTCTCTCGCAGTTGTATCAAGCCGTCTACTAATCGCTTGCTTCCTAGTCGAAGGCATCACTTAAAGAAAACAAGGCGAATATTAGAGATGAATACTTACGACTCAACTCTACACACGATCTAGATTCAGAAGGAAGGTAACAACCCTAGATGTTATGTAGCCTCCTGATTATAAATGTGGCACGCTACACATCCATAATCAAGACTCTACTAGACACGGCTCATAGACAAACCCTAGGACAGACTTGCTCCGATACCAAGTTTGTCACGACCCAAACTGGAGGGCCATGACTGGCACCCGGCCCATACCTACTGAGCACCGACGTACATTTTATCTAACCTTTCTTATTATCCATAATGGCCGACGAGAGCAACATAAATGGTAGACATGAATCCTAAACAACCAACAATGTCAAATAATGGCACAAACATATATAATATGGGCTGACAAGGCTTTCATAAAGCTATATATAAGGTATGAGCCGACAAGCTGCCATGAGAGACTATACAACAAAAATAAGCTGACAAGGCTATCCAAACTATACATGAGTCGACACATGTCTATGAGTCTCTAAAGGAACATAAGTGCTGCAACATTGCCAAAATAGGGCCCCGACATACCCATAATGTCTATGACAAAAATGCATACCAAGACCACGGCAAGTCCGGAGAAGGGATCTTGCCAATAACCGCTAAACTGCGCAGCCTACTGTGGTGGGGGAGCTTCGTCTACCTGTCTATCAGGACTCGCAGCACGACATGCAGCATCCACAAATAAAAGGGACGTCAGTACGAATAAAGTACTGAGTATGTAAGGTAGGAAAGCATAAATAAGAACAGTAATGTAAACAAGGATAGAGAATATACAACCTGTAACATCCGAGTTCCTCTGAGGGCCACTGACATGAAATTCATGATATATATATATATATATATATATATATATATATATATATATATATACACTTTTAAAAACATACTCCTATATGGGCATCACATCATCATATCGTACCCGGCCATAATAGGATCGGTAAAAATGTACCCGACCATCATAAGGCTCGGTAGAATCGTACCCGGCCATGTGGAGCTCGGTAAAACCCAACTGATCAGTGATTACACAATAGGAGTCATACCCGGCCGACTATAGCGCGGCTCGGTAGAGTAAAATAGGTACATATATGTAATGCATGCTGGACTTATTAGAATCATATTCTGAACCTTTCAGAGTGACGTAAGGTCGGTAACCTCCATACACGTTATTAGGACTAACTCTTCATCATGAATCTTATAAGAATTAGGAAGTACCAACAACATTGATAACATAAGATTAAGAGAAGCAACATCAACATCAATCGTTCCATAAGAAGGGAAACAATGTAAGTACTGCTAGCTTCTAAGAGTAGAGTATCTTTGGAAGCTCGTTCGTTACACTATGTACTATCGGAGTCATGCAAAAGAAGGAAAGGGATAGCCTCACATACCTTGTATATACTGCCCAACCTCAAGCTATGCAAATCTCACGGCTCCTTAGTCTACAACAAGAGAAATGATACTATCGTAATCGTTTAAGTGTCGTAACTAGTAAATATCAACCGCAACCTATCTTACGATGAAGCGGACAACACCTCCCCTATTTATATGACTTCCCACAAGTGAAAACAATCACCAAGCAGCCCAACAACAACTATAACCAACAATAGCAACAACAACAATATAATCCAATATGAGCTTCTCCGATTATCTTAACAATCATATTGAGCGGCAAGCTCATTTTTACTAATAACAAAATATTAATTGAATCCAACTGTTATTCCCTAAATTATTTTACAACCTTCATAACATCATACTTATATGTATTATGTGATTTCTAGTTCAAAACAACTACAAAATGCCTTCCAAAACAGTCCCATACGCCTAGCACCTTAACTTTTATCGTCAATCACTTGTTTTTCATATTTTCTTCTTCAATCAACTTAATCAACACCTAGAAAAGCTTAACAACAACAGACAAAATATTATCAAATTATTTCTCATAATTTCCAGCCACCACAAACCATATATTTAGCCACAAAACAATCCAACCAAAAAGATAACCATATCCCATGTTCTTTCAAGTGCTATCTTATGTTTTTCACTCAAGAAACACAACCAACCCAAGATTAACCTTAGGCACAATCAATAAGATATTATACATACCTTGGAAAATAGCTGCACCTAGAAATACCATCTCCACTTAGCTCACAATAGCCCTCAATCACACCACAATATCATAGAAGTATTCTCTTATAGTCTTTAATACTTTTGATGATGATTTGAGTTGATTTCTCTTGGGTTTGGTTCTTGGGATCATGAGATATGTTAGAGAGGGTTTTGGAGACCATTTGGACAAATATTTGATGAGAAATGACCCGAAATGAGGCTGAAACATCTTTTAAATGAAGTAAGGTCGGTGGCCGTCTCAAGTGGGTCCCAACCGAGCTGCTTGCGCAGTCTCACGAAAACGCGAATCTACCCCGATGCTGTATCGACGAACGGTTTATTATGTTGGAAACTAGACTCGTATACCTTCAATGTGGTGGGTAGATCACCCCGTAAATCCAAGTACATTGAGAGAAAATATAATTTACATTTGACCTAAAGTTGATTAAAATTTGTGAACGTAACTTGAGACGACTTTCGTCGACTTTTGTTTCATAACTCGCTTGACTTCAAGAGTTATGATATGTATATTATATGATTCAAATACCTTTAAACACGACCTCCTTAATATATTAAGCACCTCTAGTTTTACCCCAAAATACTAGTTATAACATCCTTGATTCATTTTACTTCTAACTTCTAATACTTGTTAACCACTCTTATACACCCCTGTATCATTTAAGACCAATAGGATTAACTTCTTATCATCTCAAATATAATATCTTCTCGGATTTACATCGACTAACTTACGGCGTGATTTAATGTACGCGAATATGGGTTGTAACACGTGGTCACGTGCTCATAATCATAATCCGCACGGCGCGGTCACATGCTACCAGTCCAGTCCATATCGCACAGAAAGCAGATATGCAAAAATACATATACATGATCAATGAATATCAAATTTTATACTTTTGGACTGGTATAAGTGACATGCTAAGGTGTATGCATGCTCAAAGTGAGCTGCCACAGCTCAAGTCAGGCAATTACATCACGAAAGTAGCAATTATCGGGTTCAATCAGGAAATTAACCTCTATGTAACCTCAAACATGGTTCAAAAAGGTCACAAAATAGGTACAAATGTATGAAACATCACAACATGAAGCTTAGCAATCAATTCAAAGCATATCATAGCCTAAACATTACCCCGGGCATGAATAATACCCCGGTGCACGCACATGAGCTCAACCACCCATAGCTTGTGGCTATCACAAATAACTCAGGAAACCAGTGCCTCAATCAAGTTTAGGTAAGATACTTACCTCAAGCAAGCCAAATCGATACTCTAGAAGCACCATCGAGCACGAATCAGCCTCCGAACGGCTCGAAACTAGCGAAAAGCAACTAAAAAATATCAAATAATGCCATATGAATCAAATCCAAACGATAAAGGTCGATTCATTAATCAAATACTCATAGTCAACCAAAAAGTCAACCCGATCCCACACCTCGGAACCTAACAGAACTCACAAATTCCAATAACACATTCGAATACGAGTCCAATCATACTACTTTCATCCAAATCCGACTCCGAATAGATGTTTAAAACCCAATTATTCACTTTAGAAATATTTTGACAAAAACCCACAATTTCTCCTTTAGATTCATCAATCAAATACAAAAATCAAAGACGAAATTATGTAAAATAATCAAATCCGAGTAAAAAATACTTAGCCCAATCCAAATCGTCAAAATACCCTCCAAAATTGCCCAAATCGGAGCTCCCAATCTCAAAATGTGATAAAAGGAGCTCAAAGTTTGAAATTAACAACTTATATGCACTGCCCAGGTAAACCCTTCGCGATCGCAGGACCAACATTGCGATCGTGAAACACAAAGCTTCACTGCCTGGAAGCATTCTTCGTGTTTGCGGCTCCAACCTCCCGAACATGATGTATAAAGATGCCCATCATTCACGAAAGCGTCATCGACCTAGCGAACGCGAAGGCAACTCCACCAGCTCCCAGCTCCGAAAAGCAAATGCGAAAGCCTTATGCAAACGCGATGGCTTCAGCCACTCAAACTCCGCGAACGTGTAGAGTAAAATTACCCAGCTCCATCATACAAATCGCGGTCGCGGTCTCCTTCATGTGATCGCAAAGAAGGCATATGGCACCAGAAATCTATGAAAACTAGCAATGAAACCATGAGAGAAGATAGCCCGAGACTACCCCAAAACTCACCCGAGCCCCTCGGGACCCAGTCTGAACATGCCAACAAGTATCAAAACATAGCACGGACCTAATCGAGGCCTCAAATCACACATAGCAACATCAAAACTACGAATCACACCTCAAATCAAGCTTAATGAACTATTTCAAATTTCTAACACGACTAAACAATTCCAAAACATTTCCAATTTTGCGCATAAGTTCCAAATGACATAAAGAACCTATTCCAACTACCGGAACAACAATCCAAACCCGATAACATCAGAGTCCACTCCCGGTCAAACTTATGAACTTTCAAACCTTCAAATTACCAATTTTTTCCAATTAAAGCCAAAACCTTCTAGAAACAACTAAATATAAATCCGGGCATACGCCCAAGTCAAAAATCACCATCTGGACCTAACGGAACTGTCAAAACTCCTATCCGAGATAAATCATGCAAAAGTCAAACTTGGTCAACTCTTCCAACGTAATGCCTCTAATATAAAAATCATTCTTCCAAATCAATCACGAGGCGCTCGAAAATTAAAACCGACCCTACATGAAAGTCATAATATATAATATGAAGCTACTCACAACCTCAAATCACCAAACAAAAATGCAAATGCTCAAAATAATCGATCGGGTCGTTACATTCTCCCCCACTTAATCGTCCTCGAACATGCCAAGAGTCGTTCCAAAGTTATCAAATCACGTTATAAACTCACCATACACGGGTGATCCCACATTACCTCAATCCATAAGCTCGTCAACACCACCCAACTTAAGATTCTTCCTTCAATCTCAGTTCACAAACTGTCACGAATCAAAACTCAACATGTCGTCATGGCGCCTATCATGGTACTAGGCAAGCCAACATCCACAAATAACTACCCTTTTTTAAATTGAAAACAAGATGAATCAGGTTTAACAGTAATAACTCTCATGAATAATTGATAAGAAATACTGAGACTCAAATACAACATTCCCAAAAATCCAGGTGTCACTCAGTACATGAGCATCTAAATGACAATACTGTCTAACTGCTAAAACAACTATCTAGAAAGATAGAACAGTGCTAATAAACTGAAAAGAAGGAGAGTCGAGGTATGGAGATGCCAAGGCAGCTACCTAAATATTCTCCAAACGTATGAAGATCCAAATCTAGCAACTGCTGTGCCTAGAAGTACCTATATCTGCACACAAAGTGCAGAGTGTAGTATGAGTACTACCTACCCAATGTACTCAATAAGTAACAAGACTAACCATGGGCTGAAAGCTGTGATGAGCTAAGAAAGGTACAGTCCAAATCCAGATAATAACAACGCAGATATGACAGGAAAATGACAATAATAACTCAGAGAAAGCCTCATAATCAGTTTAAAGACAATTCAGTAATGTAGACATGATTTTAAGTATTTGACCGTTTGATCTCAACACGGATAAAATGTGCCAAGTATGACTAATATGAGGTATGCCACATCTCGATATCTACATGTCAAGTATGCATGTCAACTGTAATGCAACAAAATGATAACTCATATACATACTCTCGGAGTATTCAACCTCACAGCATGCTCAGTCACTCAACACTCCTAATCACTCAGCACTCTCAATCACTAGGCACTCGCACTCAGTTGGTACCTACGCTCACTACTGGTATGTCAGACTACGGAGGGGCGTATCCTGCCCAAGCGCTAATATAAGCCAATCATGGCCTGAATCAATGAAGCCTGCTGCGGCGTGTAGCCCGATCCCATAAATATCACTCAGAATCAGGCCCTCGGCCTCACTCAGTCATCAATCTCTCCAGTCTCTCAGCTCACAAATCTCATGACAATCAGCTCAAACAATGATAATATGATGTAACAATAAATTATAACGGAGACTGAGATTTGATATACAATGATAGAGGTGACTAAGTACATAATTGCAAATTAAGCAAATAATTCAACAACAAAACGACCTTTATGGGGTCCCAACAATACCAGCATAACGCCTAAACATGATTTCTAACATGAATCATAACTCAATTTCTCTAACACATGGAGAATACATGAATAATAACAAGATTAGATGACTGCACTATTTCACGGAATCAACTGAGTCACACTTACTACGGTGCATGCCCACACGCCCGTCATTTAGCATGTGTGTCACCTCATCACCAACCACATAACACGTAGTTCGGGGATTCATTCCCGCAGAACCAAGTTTAGAAGTATTACTTACCTCAAAATGCGCAAATCTCTACTCCAACAAGCCTTTGCCTCGTGAATCGGCCTTCGAACGACCCTAATCTAGCAACAAACAACTTAATACAATCAACACAAGCTACTAATCAATTGTATATGATAAAGCTAGGTTTTTTAACAAAAGTCAACCCCGGGCCCATATCTCGGAATCCAACAAAATTCAAATAATTCGGACACCCATTCAAAAATGAGTCTAACCATACCAAAATTACTCAATTTCAATCTCAACTCGACATTCAAATCCTCAAATTAAAGTCTATGAAGTTTCTACAATTTTCCCTAATATTTCCAGCCCAAAACACTAATTAAATGATAAAAACAATGACAGATTCATGTATAACAACCAAATCCGAGTTAGAATCACTTAGCCTAATCAACTCTTTTAAAATCTCTTTAAGAATCACCAAAATCCAAGGTCTCTAGCTCAAAATATGATAAATGGGTTCAAACCCTCGATTTTGATATTTTAACACTGCTGCCCAGTGATTACACATAGCGATCACAGACCAAGCGATCACGAAGAACAAAATCTTCTGTGGCCAAAAATCCTTCTACGTGAACGCACCTTCAGGCTCGCGAACTCGCTAACCCAACTCTCATACCTACGCAATCGCGGACCAACTCACGCGACCGCAAAAAATCAGCGCGTCTGAATCCCAGACCTCCCCTTCCTTCTTCGCGTACGCGTTCATGCACCCGCGTTTGCGTAACACAAAATATCAAGACTCCGCGATCACAGACCATTTATCGCGATCGCATAGACTAAATTCCCACCTGCCAGACGTTACCCTCCACAATTGCGTCCCTCTCTTTGTGATCACGAAAGAGGAAACCAGAAGCACATGCATTAGCAACTTCAACAAATCTTCTAAGTCCAATTTCAATCCGTTAACCATTCGAAATCCACCCGAGGTCCCTAGGACCTCAACAAAACATACCAACAAGTTATAAAACATCATACAAACTCGCTCGAAGCCTCAAATTACATCAAACAATACTAAAACCACGAATCACACATCGATTCAAGCTTAATGAAAATATGAACTTCTAACTTCCAAAACAAATGCCGAAACATACCAAACTAACTATGATTAACCTCAAATTTTACACACAAGTCATAAATGACACAACAGACGTATTTGAACTTCCGAAACAAAAATTCGAGCCCGATAACCACAAAGTCAACTCTCAGTCAAAATTCTGAACTCTCCAAACTTCAAATTTTCCAACTTTCGCCAATTCAAGCCAAAATCATCTACGGACCTCCAAATCAATATAAAGACACACTCCTAAGTCCAAAATCACCCTATGGAGCTATCAGAACCATCAAAACTCTATTCCGGAGTCATTTACACATAAGTCAACATCCGATTAACTCTTTCAACTTAGGCTTCCAACCTTGGGACTAAGTATCCCAACTCATTCCAAAACATCCCCAGAACCAAACCAACCACCCCGGAAAGTCACATAAACACAATTGAGCACAAAATAAGCAATAAATGGTGGAACGGGGCTATAGTACTCAAAATGACCGACTGGGTCGTTATATTTTCCCTCTCTTAAACAAACGTTCATCCTCGAACGGGTCTAGAATCATACCTAGAGTCTCAAATAGGTGTGGATATCTTCTCTACATCTCCCTCTCGGTCTTCCAAGTAGCCTCCTCAACTGGCTGACCGCTCCACTACACCTTTACTGAAGCTATATTCTTTGACATCAAATTTCAAACCTGCCGATCCAAAATGGCCATCGGCTCTACATCATAAGTCAAATCACCATCTAACTGAACAGTAATAAAGTCTAAAACATGAGACAGATCGCCAAAATACTTCCGGAGCATGAAAACATGAAACACTGGATGAACACTCGATAGACTAGGCGGCAATACATACTTGTAAGCCACCTCCCCAATCCTCTCAAGCACCTCAAAAGGACCAATATATCGAGGGCTAAACTTGCCCTTATTCCCAAAACTCATAACTCCCTTCATGGGTGAAACTCTGAGCAATACCTTCTCCCTCACCATGTAAGCAACATCACAAACCTACCGATCGGCGTAACTCTTTTTTCTAGACTGCGCCGTACGAAGACGATCCTGAATCAACTTAACCTTTTCCGAAGCATCCTTAACTAGGTCAGTACCCAATAGCCTTGCCTCACCCGGCTCAAACTAACCAACCAGAGACCGACATCGCCTCTCATACAAGGCTTCATATGGAGCTATCTGAATACTCGATTAGTAGGTGTAGATGTAGGCAAACTCTGCAAGTGGTAGAAACTGATCCCAAGAACCCCCAAAATCCATGATGGAAGTATCCTACAACATTTGAATAGTGCGCTCGGACTATCCATCCGTATGAGGGTGGAATGCCGTACTCAACTCAACTGATGTGCCTAACTCTCGCTGCACTGCTCTCCAAAACTGCGATGTGACCAGTATGCCCCAATCTAAAATAATGGATACCGGCACACCGTGAAGGCAAACAATCTTGCGAATATAGATCTCAGCCAACCGTTTTGAAAATTAGGTAGTCCCAACTAGAATGAAACTCGCAAACTTAGTCAACCGGTCCACAATCACCCAAATAGCATCAAACTTCTTCAAAGTTTGTGGGAGCCCAACTACGAAGTCCATGGTGATACGCTCCCATTTCTGATGTCGCCCAAATTCACACCACTGATTGGGATTGTGAAGCGATCGATGCAATTATAATTACCCAACTTTGAGTTGGGGTGGATTCCTCAGAGAGCTTATATTGGATTAGGTATATACTTAGACAAGTGTATGACGTGCCTAAAATGCACTTCCACATACTTGGTTGTTTCTTTCTACTTCTAAAATTTATGCTATTGTTTGTAAATGTAAAGGTATAGAACGATATTTTTGGTGTTGTTGTTTTTCAAGTTTATAAAAGATCTAGGCCTGTAACTTCCACCTAGGTGGTTACCTAAAGGGTTGTGGGCTTTAGGGCATGTTTCGTTGGTCGGGGTGTAATATAGCAATCAACACACGATTACCCACTCGATACCTCTCGGTAGTTAGAGTGGTTTTGCCCAATTTGGTTTTCTCAAGTCCAAATGGGTAATTCACAAAACCGTTGATATATTCTCAAGTCAGGTTTTACTATCTCTAGATTCAACCCTTTAATTAGGGCTATCAATTTCTTGAGTTCACCCTAATTTCTTGTTAGCCAAGTTTTCCTAGACTTAGTCTCTCTTTCTCAAGTAGAGACTAAGTCAATTAGGCATGAATCAATGTTTGAAACCATTAATTCCTAAATTTAATCAAGAACTAGGCTAAATATCATACACCCAACCTTAAATAAGCTCTAAATCAAACACCCATTAGGTACCCACACTAGGGTTGAGTCACAACCCTAGATAGAGATTTAGCTACTCATAGGCAAAAATGAAGAAACTAAGGAAGAAAATAAGATTAAACTCATAATAAATGATAAAGGGATGAAAATCCAATGTTAAAATGATAAACTAATACAAAGTTTCCCAAAGCAGTAAAGGAAAAATGGCTATCTACTTTCTGGAGTTCAAACTTAACCTAAATTTGACAAAAAGAAATATTTATACACAGTAGAAGTTATCAGATAAAATTGCCCCTGCAGAGGTTCTGCGGCCACATAATTCTGTGTGCAGTTCGCACTTCGAAGCTGGGCTTACCATGATGGACTTCTGCGGCTGCACAATTCTAGATTGCGGTCGCACGTCTTCAGATTCTGCGGTCCACACATTTTTGAGTGCGGCTGCACTCTTGAATTTGAGCTTCACATGAGGGACTTCTGCGGACCGCACATTTCTGAGTGCAACCGCATTCTTGTATTCTGCGGCCGCACAATAATTATGCGGTCCGTACTTCTTCATGGACTCAGAACTCCATCTCTCTGTACCTCATCTTCTGCGGCCGCACAATAATTGTGCGGTCCGCACTTTGCAAAGGAATTCTGTGAGAGGTCCTTCATAGTCTGTGGCCACACTCAATATTGTGCGGTCTGCACTTTGCTTTTTTTGCTTGGTTTTAGTCCTTGTCCAAAAATACTCCTTTTTGAGTTGAATTTTATCGTTTTGGCTCTTTTTCCAATGCTCCTGTAAGTAAGCACATTTTATAAGTTTTCGGGAATGCCTTTAAGCATTTTTGAGCTAAAACTAAAGTAAAAGAGTGCAAATAAGTAGTCAAAATCCTTACTTATCAACTCCCCCAAACTTAAGCTTTTGCTTGTCCTCAAGCAAATAAGGTAATTCCC
The DNA here is from genome assembly GCF_000390325.3 of Nicotiana tomentosiformis. Classification (NCBI taxonomy): domain Eukaryota; kingdom Viridiplantae; phylum Streptophyta; class Magnoliopsida; order Solanales; family Solanaceae; genus Nicotiana; species Nicotiana tomentosiformis. The sequence goes on from NC_090815.1 coordinate 75,352,058, forward strand.
AGCTCCACAAGAAAAGAGCTATTTCAGTTGGCCTAAGTTGCATCAAACACAAATCAATTGGGACCAACAATTACCCACACACTCATGAATTATCAACATGGCCGTGTTTAGAATGTTAAAGCGCAAATAGCTCTAATGTGACACTTGAGCATCAAGAGTTGACTTTACTCATCAAGGAAGTTCGCACTTTCATGTAGGTCACTGTGGATCCCAAACTCCTCCTCTATACTCTTTGTAAGCTCATCTCACTCAATAATGTAGCACTCAATTTAATGATCGTGAAAGGTTCGCTCATCACTCTCAAAAGAATGTCACAAGTACGGCTCTAAGTACCATATTCTTGCCCCTCATGTAGATCACCACTAATGTAAGCTTACTCGGCTTGAAATCACGTAGGGCTTTTTCATCATGTAATGAAGGCTTTTGGACTAAGGAGGGAAATCTTGGAATGGAACGGGTTCATCTTTCCTTTAGCACTCCATTTTCTCTTTTTGGCTCATACTTTGTCGACTCTTTTAGTCAATTTCTTTTTCCTTAGGGGAACTAGAGAGACTTGACATCACTCTTTCTTGGTCATGATATTCATATTCTCATTCTTTATTTTTTTCCATTCTTTGCACTTTTGCTTTCTTTTGAATTCTTTCAACCCTTCAAATTATTCACTTTCTTTTTGTGTTTTTCTTTTGTTCTTTCTTTCTTTTTCTTTTTCTTTCCTTTCCATCATTTCTTTTCTCTTCTTGTACCTTGATACCACTTTCAAACTTCTCATCTCTCCCCTAAACTTATGTTTTCGCCATTTGTTTCTCATAAGTGCTAAGGAAAACTCGGGTGCCAAGAGAGGGTCACTATAAAACGGGTAAACGCTTGTAACATGTTTATCGAATGAAAAAGGCTTTAGGATCAAAAGGGTTGACTAAGGATAAAATCATTTGTGGGCCATGTAAGGTTTCAAAACGGGTCAAGGAGAGCCTACAATCACTTCTCAATCAAAGCAAACTTAGAATTTCGCCTAGAAACACATTCGGGGCAAGTTCTAGACCATTCACATGGGTACTTCGACTTGTAACAAAATATCTCACCTCTCACACAACCGGATTGTTAAAGAGAATAGATTCAAGGGCCCACAACAACCGTATTCAAGATTGAAGATCGCTAATGGGTCAACTAAACCACCCGATGATTGCCTAAGTCAACACAAGAGTCACAAGGTCACTAACTAGAGACATTTCTTTCCAAAAGCTTGTTTTTAACCATAAGTGTGTAGTTAAGTGTGTTGGTACCAAGTGAAGAATTCTTGACCCTTTTTTATTCATTAACACTACTGTTTCTACCTAAACATAAAAAACGGACTCAATCCCTTAAGAAGGTTGTCACGCTATCCATCGTTGGGAAGAGCCACCCAGTTCACACAAAACCCACCTTTGGAAAGAACCGTGGCATTAAAAAAATCAAAGGCTTATTGCTCACTTAAACCTAAAAAGAAGCTACTGAATCAAAAAGAAGCTATTAACATAAATAAGAAGCTAGACTACTAAGAAAACAAAATAAAGAAGCTATAAAATAAGCTACTGAAAGTAAGACAAATGAATATACAAACCGAGGGGAATAGAATATATACATCAAAAGAGAGGGAGGAGTATAAACATAATGAAAGAGAAAATAAAGATAAAAGAAAAATAGTATTAAAGTTATTATAGGCCAATGTCATCAAAACAAAACAACCAAAATAGACCACCCCCTGAATAAAAATAAGAAATGTCCCCAATGCTTAGAGAAATCAAAATAAGAGAGGGTAGAGAGTAAAGAAAACTCCCTATGTGGTCTCAGTGTGCATGGAAGCATCACTACCCTCGGGCTCCTCCAACTGGATCTCATCATCCTCTACTCGGGGAACAACGGGGTTGGTGAACATCTGAAGCACCTCCTCGGTAGTATGGGCAGCAAGGTCTGGCTCGTCAGACTGGCCAGCTGGTGCCTCTACTGATAGTGCTGCTGGGTCTGCTGGTACTGATGGATCTGTCTCCATTAGTAGGTCGAATGGTAAATCACCAGCTGCTGCAATCTTTGTCACCTCCTTTCTCAATCTCTCCACTGATTTCTTCGAGGCCTGGTATTTTCTCATCTTCTTCACCTGTTTTCCCAACTCCTCAATAGCTCCCCCATGTGCCACCAGTGTATCCATAATGGTCTTTTAGTTGTCTAGGATCTTCTTCAATGTTTCCTCCACTGATGGAGGAACCTGTGGTGCTGCTAGTGTAGAAGACTCTGCTGCAACAACACTGGATATGTCAAACAACTTTGAAGTAGCTGTCTGCATCCAGTTGTTGAGACTCGCCAAGGTCTGGGAGACTCGCAGCATAGTGAGTGGATATGTGGATGAGGCAGGCACTGGTACTGATACTGATGGTCTAAAAGATAAAGGTAGTGGTATGTCAGCTGTCTCGGTGGAAGGACTGGCTGCTGTAGAAGGCATATGAGTTGTAGAAGGCTTAGCAACTGACTCTGTAACCACCACTGATGGCTCATCAAACTGACCAATGGTGGTATTTGCCTTACCCTTGAACTTTGGGTTGTCCGAACCTTGCAAGGAGTACCATGAGAAGGGCTTCTTGGCCCGCACTTTTATATCAAAACTCCTTGGCTCCACCTTTGCATCTGTGAAATATTCTGTAAGGGTGTTGGGATATGGGTAGGAGCTTTCACCTTTTCGAACAACCACTGACATATTGGCCGACATGATGAACACACATTGATTAGGTACCCGGCCATAATAGATGCCACCAAAACTGCTCGGGGGATTGGAAGATTGTTCTCATTCCGGCTTGGGTCAATACGGCTGCACACAAAAGTTTGCCGCCCTTTTGCTTCAAAATTGAGGGTGGCCTGTGCAATAGGAACCCCTACTGTGATCCACGGTGGTGGTGGTCCTGGAGCAGCCAAAATCTCTGCTAACCAAGGGCGAGTTGCATTACACATAGCAATCTTCTCCAAGTACTGGATTGCCTCTACCTCCTCGAATCCCAGGTAAGTGTTTAGAGTGCTTGGGTCGAATCCAACTTTCACATTTCTCACTTTTATCACTTTGGTACCCTTCTTGATGTGTTCCACATTTGCATAAAACTTCGGTACCAAGTGCTCTTTGGCATCCATAACACTCTGGGTGAACCACATCCACCCCTTGCGCTCCCTGAACTGCTTAAGGACTCCTTCAGCAAGAATTATCACTTAAGTGTGAGCGATCTTTGGGGCCACCACTATCTAAACTTTGTGAAGGCAGTCAAACTCACGAACCTATCTTCCCATACTTCCTTCTTCTTCGACCTCTCTAGGCCACCCACTCTAGTGTCACCTCCCCTACCATCATCAGGAACATCATCATCATCTACTGCAATCGGTGCAAAGGGAGTGTATCTAGAGGAGGGCTCTGAACCCTGGCTACCGACATCGCATCCCTCTGAAGAATTTGCTGTGGTGGAGGGTTCATTGCGATGTTATTATCTCCTAGTAAATTGTGGTGGTTGGGACCGGGCCTCATGCTGTACCTCTACTGAGTGACCCTCGGAGGCTTCCCTAGACGGGACATACGAGCTTGATTCTGAGGGCCCTGTGGCCTACCTCTCCCAGTGGTCGGCTTTTTGGCTATTACTTTTGATTGCACTCGCAGAGGTTGAGTGCCCTTTCCTAGACCTTGGGAGGGTTCACCTCTCCCTTTAGATGTATCACCTCTACCTCGTGATCGAACCATTGTCTGCAATACGAAGCACATAAGTCAGTTAAAGTTCAGAAGCATGTTAACATTTGCAGGAAATCAGTATACAAAAGAGACAGTGTGGACCGCACAATATTGAGTGCGACCGGAGACTGCCTTGTGCGGACCGCACAATTTCAAAGTGCGGTCGCACATGCTAAAGTGCGGACCGCACAATTTTGAGTGCGGCGGCACAAAACCAGGTTTAGACTACTGGTTCTCTAGAGTTCCAAAGTGCGGTCGCACATATTTTTCCGCGGACCGCACAATTTTGAGTGCGGTCCGCACTTTTCATGTATCACATTTTGCCCTAACTCAAGATCTGCGGACCGCACAATTCAAAAATAAAACGACACTGACTTAGGTTTTGCAATTTTTGCACAAATTAGACATGGTATTTGCAAATTAAACATGATGAATGATCTACCCAGTCCCCAAATGAGCACACATGAAATTACCCACACAATTTCAAGCACACATAAAGAACATTTGACATTTTAGGCCTAAAAATAACTATACTAATTAAGAACAAAAACTAAAAAAATTGAAAAATCTAAACATGAATTGAACATACCAGTGATGAAGGATGCATGTAAGAGTCTACACTGATGAAATGAATATGGAGTGTAAGGTACTTTGTGTGCACTGTTCTTGCTTAGGTCTCTAAAGTTCAGAGTGTGTAAAGTTGTAAATAGTGCAATGAGGTCCTATTTATAGGTTGACCAAAATTGGTCAAAATTGAAGTTGAGTGCGGCCGCACAATTTTGAGTGTGGTCCGCACTTTTTACCTGAACCTTGCTGAAGTTCTGCGGTCCGCACAAAAGTGAGTGCGGCCGCAGAAATTTGTGCGGTCTGCACAATTTTGTGTGCGATCGCAGAATGGCCTTTTCTCTGCAATTCAAAACTTCAGAGAGTTGGATTTTTGGGTCTCCAGTTATGCGGCCACACAAAGAATTGTGCGGCCGAAGATTCTTCTTTGCTGTGGCATACAAAATTGTGCAGTCCGCACAATAAATGTGCGCTCTGCATTTTTTCAACAGTTGGCCAATTTTTTCGAACACAGTACCTGCAATGCACACTCATTCCTGCAATTCACTTCAAAACCAGTTAGCTCAATACAAAACCTATCTAAAAAAGAAGAGAATAAAAAATAAAAAGAAAAATGGGTTGCCTCCCAAGAAGCACCTGATTTAATGTTGCAGCACGACATATATTACCATCAATCACTTGAAATGAATTAACGCCACGATGTGGCCATCATCAACTTTGCCAAGATAATGCTTTACCCGGTGACCATTGACTCTAAAAACTTCATCATGTTTATTCTTCAAGTCTAATGCACCAAAGGGTGTCACATTCAGAACCTCAAACGGACCACTCCACTTAGACTTCAACTTTCCCGGGAGTTTTCGTAATCGAGAATTGAACAATAACACAAGATCACCTTCTTTGAACTCCTTGTTCCAGATGTACTTGTCATGGAGGTACTTCATCTTGTCCTTATATAAGGATGAACTTGTATTAGCATGGTACCGGAATTCATCAAGCTCATTCAATTGTGCCACCCTTAAGTTGGCGGCGACGTCCCATTCAAGATTAAGCTTCTTCAATGCCCACATATCCTTGTGCTCAAGTTCCACCGGAAGGTGACAAGCTTTCCCGAACACTAACCGGTATGGAGACATACCAATCGGTGTTTTGTAAGCCGTCCTATAAGCCCAAAGAGCATCATCAAGTTTCTTTGACTAATTTGCCCGGTTGGCATTCACTGTCTTTGACAAAATACTCTTGATCTCCCGGTTGGAGACTTCCACTTGCCCGCTTGCTTGAGGATGATAGGGTGTCGAAACTTTGCGAGTGACACCATACTTGCTGAGTAAGGTATCAAAAGTTTTGCTGCAAAAGTGCGATCCCCCATCACTAATAATGGCCCTTGGAGTACTGAATCTTGTGAAGATGTTCTTTCTCAAAAATGCCACCACACTTCGAGCTTCATTGTTGGGTAAAGCCACGGCTTCAACTCACTTTGACACATAATCCACAGCTACCAAATTGTAAGTGTTCCAACAAGAGCTCACGAACGGACCCATGAAATCAATGCCCCACACATAAAAAATGTCAATCTCCAAGATGGTGGTGAGGGGCATCTCATTTTTCTTAGAAATCCCACCGGCCCTTTGACATTCATCACAACGCTTGACGAGATCGCTAGTATCCCTGTAAAGAGTAGACCAATAGAATCCACAACTCAAAACTTTTGTTGCCGTTCTAGCTCCACCATGGTGATCACCACATGGTGAAGAGTGGCAAGCCTCAAGAATTTCCACTTGTTCTTCCTCCGGTACACATCGTCGAATCACACAATTGGTACAAATCCGGAAGAGATACGGTTCATCCCAATAATAGTCAAGGCAATCTCATTTGAGCTTCTTCCTTTGGTTTGAATAGAACTCATTCGGTACAATACCACTCACAAGATAATTTGCTAAGTCAGCAAACCATGACATCTCGGTCATTGAAATGGCTAGAATTTGCTCATCGGAGAAGGAATCATTTATCTCAAGGCCGTCATGTGGCCTCCCCTCCTCCTCCAAACGAGACAAGTGGTCCACCACTTAGTTTTCACTACCCTTACGGTCTTGAATCTCTAGATCAAACTCTTGCAATAGAAGCACCCACCGCATTAACCTTGCCTTTGAATCCTTTTTGCTCATTAAGTACCGAAGCACCGCATGATCGGTGTGGACAATCACCTTTGTACCCATCAAGTACGGGCGGAACTTCTCCATAGCAAAGACAATAGTAAGTAGCTCTTTTTCGGTCACTGTGTAGTTGACTTGGGCATAATTCATGGTCTTGCTAGTATAGTAGACCAAATGGAAGATTTTGTTGATACGTTGCCCCAAAACTGCTCCAACTGCCACATCACTTGCATCACACATGAGCTCGAAAGGCAAGATCCAATCCGGTGCGGTGATAATAAGAGTAGTAGTCAATTTGAACTTGAGCAATTCGAATGCCTTCATACAGTCCTCGTTGAAATGGAACTTGGCATCCTTCTCCAACAATTTATATAAGGGGTTCACCACTTTGGAAAAATCCTTGATGAATCGGCGATAGAACCCCGCATTACCCAAGAAGCTCCTCACTCCCTTCACGGATGTAGGAGTGGGAGTTTCGAGATCACCTTTATTTTGGCCTTGTCGAACTCAATACCATGCTTTGAAATTTTGTGGCCGAGGACAATGCCTTCCTCGACCATGAAGTGACATTTCTCCCAATTCAAAACCAAGTTTGTCTCCTCACATCTTGCCAAGACCTTATCCAAGTTGTTCAAGCAATCATCAAAAGAATTTTCGATCACGGAAAAGTCATCCTTGAAGACCTCAAGAAAATCCTCCACCATGTCGGTGAAGATGGCCATCATACACCGTTGAAAAGTCGCCGGTGCATTGCATAACCCAAATGGCATTTGCGAGAATGCAAAAGTACCATAGGGACAAGTGAAAGTAGTATTCTCTTGGTCCTCCGGAGCAATAAGAATTTGATTGTAGCCAGAATATCCATCAAGGAAACAATAGAAAGCTCGACCGGCCAACCTATCAAGCACTTGATCAAGGAATGGGAGTGGGAAATGATCTTTCCGAGTGACTTTGTTGAGCTTCCGATAGTCCATACGCACTCTCCACCCGGTCACCGTTCTTGTGGGGATCAACTCGTTCTTGTCATTTGTTACCACAGTCATGCCCCCTTTCTTTGGGACATATTGCACCAGAGAGGTCCACGAGCTATCGGAAATGGGGTAAACAACCCCGGCATCCAACCATTTTATGATCTCCTTCTTCACCACCTCTCTCATTGCTTAATTTAATCTTCTTTGATGTTCAACAGAGGATTTGGCAACCATTTCCAAAATAATCTTGTGCATGCAAAAGGCGGGGCTTATACCCTGAATGTTCGCCAATGTCCATCCTATAGATTTCTTCCTCTTTTGTTGCACCGCCAAAGTAGATTCTACCTGCACGTTAGTCAAACAAGAGGAAAGAATAACTGGTAAAGTAGAACATGGCCCAAGGAATTCATACCTGAGATGTGGAGGCAATGGCTTTAACTCCAAAGTGGGAGGCTCCTCGATTGAGGGCTTTGTTGGAGGATTCTTCTAGTTCTTAAGATCTAGGGACAATTTTCGAGGTTCATAAGTGTACGACCCCATTCCTTGCAATGAATTTACACATTCCACATAGCTTTCTTTCTCATCATCATCATGATTAAGCAATACGGCCTCCAAAGTATCATCAATATTCATCATGGCACTAGCATCATCAACAATCACCTCGGTCACTAAGTCCACAAACGTACAAAGATTTGCATACATGGATTAAGCATTCTACATATTCGATTGCCTTCTTTCTCATCATCATCATGATTAAGCAATACGGCCTCCAAAGTATCATCAATATTCATCTATTTGGTTGCCTTATAGATTTGCATACATGGAAAACTACCTTTTCATCACCCACCCGGAAGGTGAGCTCACCGGCTTCTACATTAACAAGAGCATTCCCGTAGCAAGAAAAGGTCTACCCAAGATAATAGGCACCTCATAGTCCACTTCACAATCAAGAATCACAAAGTCCACCGGGAGGATGAACTTATCAACACGAACTAACACATCATCAATAATACCCAATGGTCTCTTCATAGTACGATCCGCCATTTGTAACCTCATAGATGTGGGTCTTGGTTGCCCAATTCCCAAAGTTTTGAACACCTAGTAGGGAATCAAGTTGATACTCACCCCTAGATCACATAGAGCTTTGGCAAAGTCAGTGCAGTGCAAGGGATTGTGAAAGCGCTGGGATCTTCCAATTTCGGATCCATTGAGTGCACAATAGCACTCACTTGATGTGTCATCTTGATAGTCTCACAATTTATTGATCTTTTCTTTGTCACCAAATCCTTCATGAACTTTGCATAGCCAGGCATTTGTTCCAATGCCTCAACCAATGGCACATTAATGGATAAGCTCTTCATCATGTCAATAAACTTCTTGAATTGATTCTCGCTATTTTTCTTGGTGAGCCTTTGAGAGTATGGAGGAGGAGGCCTTGGCATTGGTGTCTTGGCCTTTAGCACTACCGGTTCCGGTATGTCAATCACGTGTTCCCTAGACGAGTTCACTTCTTCTTGAGTCTCCTCCACATTTTCATCAATATCAATTCTCACTTCTTCATTAGCTTGAACGACATTGCTTGGAATTTCATCTTCTTGAATCACTACATCATCATCCATAATTCTTCTTTGGTTTGAGGTTGTTGCCTCCCCACCTTTTCCACTCCTTGTGGTTACGGCCATGGCATGTACCGTGTTGTTCCCACCCTTCGGGTTCACCACCGTGTCACTAGGTAGTGCCCCCTTAGGACGAGTGTTTAAATCTTGCAAGATTTGCCCTAGTTGAACCTCCAAATTGCGGATTGAAGTGTTGTGAGAGGCTAGTTGAGCATCAGAGTCAGCATTTTTCTCCATCATTTGTTTGAACATATTTTCAATTTGTCCCATCTCATTATTGGAAGAGTTAGAACCATGAGATGGATAAGGAGGCGGGTTGCTTGGTTTTTGATACATCGGGGGCCTTTGAAAGCCCGACCCCCGATTCCCTTGGTTATTGTTCCAACCCTCTTGGTTGTTGCCTCCCCAATATCCTTGGTTGTTTCTACCCCAATTGCCTTGGTTGCCTTGATTATTGTTATTATTCCAATTACCTTGATTGTTGTTACCACCACTCCAATTGCCTTGGTGGTTTTGATTGTTCCAATTTCCTTGATTTCCTTGAGATAGCCATTGTTGTGGATTCGGGCCCTGAGAGTTGTTTCTTTGACATTCGTAGTTGTTCATATATTGCACTTTTTCCTCATGCTCATTGTATGATTCGTCTTGGTCAAATCCACTATCATCTTGCACAAATTGTTCCACACGGTTTTGCACTTGTTGACCCTTTTGCCTTCACTTGTTCACTATCATGTTGACACCTTCCATTGCATTTACTTGCTTAGGACCTTGAACTTGTTGAAGTTGAGCTTTGGCTAATTGATTTATTTTTGTGTTCAACTCAGCAATATCTTGCCCATGATCATGCAATTCTTTGTGTGGGTGAATCACATTTGGATCACCTTGAGGAACATTAGCTCTACTTTGCCATGCCGATAAAGTATCCGACATTTCATCTAAAATCTCACAAGCTTCGGCATATGGTGTTGTCATGAAATTCCCACCGGCAAGTTGGTTGACCACACATTGATTGGTAGTATTGACCCCCATGTAGAAGGTTTGTTGAATCATAGCCTCAGTCATATCATTATTCGGGCACTCTTTCACCATAGTATGGTACCTCTCCCAAATCTCGTGCAAAGGCTCATTCGGTTCTTGCTTGAATGCTAGAATCTCGTCTCGAAGAGTAGCCATATGCCCGGGAGAAAAAAACTTGGCAATGAATTTTTCCGCCAATTCATCCCATGTATGGATAGAATGGTTTGTCAATCTTTCTAACCAATCCAAGTCTTTCCCCCGTAGAGAGAAGGGAAATAGCCTCAACCTTAGAGCATCCTCGGAGACGTTGGTCTCTTTACTCCCCCAGCAAGTGTCCACAAACCCCTTCAAGTATTTTTATGCATTTTTGACTCGGAGCCCCGGTGAAGAATCCACGTTTTCTCTAGAAATGTGAGCATAACATTGGTGATTTGGAAGTTGACTATGGCACTTGCTTATCCTTTGTTCGGCAACACCCGGTGTGGAGCCGCTCTTAGTGGAGGTGGGGGAGGGACGGGAATATTGTCATGAGGCGGTCGGCCTTGCCTATTTGCTTGGGGTTCAAGAGGAACCTCATCACCTTGGTCATCATCCACTTCCTCCCCCAAAGGCAAGTTTTCGAGAGGATCATTGTTGAGAGCCATTTTTGTACCTACAATTGATGTACAAAAAGGTTAGTAACCCAGAAGTAAAAGAAGACAAGTCACACACAAAACCAAATATATAGCTAAATCCATTTTTAGCTCCCCGGCAACGGCGCCAAAAATTGATGTCGCCCAAATTCACACTACTGATTGGGATTGTGAAGCGGTCGATGCAATTATAATTACCCAACTTTGAGTCGGGGTCATTTCCTGAGAGAGCTTATATTGGATTAGGTATATACTTAGACTAGGTGTATGGCGTGCCTAAAATGCACTTCTACATAGTTGGTTGTATCTTTCTACTTCTAAAATTTATGCTATTGTTTGTAAATGTAAAGCTATAGAACGATATTTTTGGTGTTGTTGTTTTTCAAGTTTATAAAAGATCTAGGGCTGTAACTTCCACCTAGGTGGTTACCTAAAGGGTTGTGGGCTTTAGGGAATGTTTCGTTGGTCGGGGTGTAATATAGCAATCAACACACGATTACCCACTCGATACCTCTCGGTAGTTAGAGTGGTTTTGCCCAATTTGGTTTTCTCAAGTCCAAATGGGTAATTCACAAAACCGTTGATATATGCTCAAGTCGGGTTTTACTATCTCTAGATTCAACCCTTTAATTAGGGCTATCAATTTCTTGAGTTCACCCCAATTTCTTGTTAGCCAAGTTTTCCTAGACTTAGTCTCTCTTTCTCAAGTATGGACTAAGTCAATTAGGCATGAATCAATGTTTGCACCCATTAATTCCTAAATTCAAGCAATAACTAGGCTAAATATCATACACCTAACCTTAAACAAGCTCTAAATCAAACACCCATTAGGTACCCACACTAGGGTTGGGTCACAACCCTAGCTAGAGATTTAGCTACTCATAGGCAAAAATGAAGAAACTAAGGAAGAAAATAAGATTAAACTCATAATAGATGATAAATGCAAAAAAATCCAATGTTAAAATGATAAACTAATACAAAGTTTCCCAAAGCAGTAAAGGAAAAATGGCTATCTACTTTCTGGAGTTCAAACTTAACTTAAATTTGACAAAAAAGAACTATTTATACACAACTGAAGTTATCAGACAAAATTTCCCTCGCGGAGGTTCTGCGGCCGCACAATTCTGTGTGCGGTCCGCACTTTGAAGCTGGGCTTGATAGGATGGACTTCTGTGGCCGCACAATTTTGGGTTATGGCCGCACGTCTTCAGATTTTGTGGACCGCACATTTCTGAGTGTGGCTGCACTCTTGAATTTGAGCTTGAGAGGAGGGACTTCTGCGGACCGTACATTTCTGAGTGCAACATCACTCTTGAATTCTGCGGCCGCACAATAATAGTGCGGTCCGCACTTCTTCATGGACTCAGAACTCCATCTCTCTGAACCTCATCTTCTGCGGCCGTAGAATAATTGTGCGGTCCGCACTTTGCAAAGGAATTCTATCATAGGTCCTTCATAGTCTACGGCCGCACTCAATATTGTGCGGTCCGCACTTTGCTCTTTTTGATTGGTTTTAGTCCTTGTCCAAAAATACTCCTCCTTGAGTTGAATTTCATCGTTTTGGCTCTTTTTTCAATGCTCCCGCAAGTTAGCACATTTTATCAGTTTTCGGGAATACCTTTAAGCATTTTTGAGCTAAAACTAAAGTAAAAGAGTGCAAATAACTAGTGAAAATCCCTACTTATCAGTTTCCACCCGGCCTTTGATGCTCGTACTTCACCTGCTGACAATTCAAGCACCAAGCTACAAACTCCACTTTGTCTTTGTTCATCCTCATCCACCAATAGTGCTGCCTCAAGTTCCGGTACATCTTTGCAGCACCCGGATGAATGGAATCAACTGGGAGCCTCTTCAAGAATCAACTCACGTAACCCATCTACATTGGGCACACAAATCTGACCCTGCATCCGTAACACCCCATCATCTCCAATGGAAACCTCCTTGGCATCACCGTGCTGAACCGTATCCTTAAGGACAAACAAATAGGGATCTTCATACTGATGCGATCATATAAGGAAGACCAAGAAACCACACAAGCTAGAACCCGACTAGGCTCCGAAATATCTAACCTCACGAACTGATTGGCCAAGGCCTGAACATCTGATGCAAGTCGTCTCTCACCAACAAGAATAAATGCAAGGCTACCCATACTCACCGCCTTTCTACTCAAGGCATCGGCCACCACATTGGCCTTCTCGGGATGATACAAAATTGTAATATCATAGTCCTTTAGCGGCTCTAATACACTGTATAAGAACCCGATGCTGGATGCAAAACTAGAACTGGAGTTGTGCTCAAGACAGTCTTGAGCTTCTGAAAGCTCTCCTCACACTTATCCAACCACCTGAATGGAGCACCCTTATGGGTCAACCTGGTCAAAGGCACTGCAATGGACGAGAAACCCTCCACGAAGCAAAGATAATATTCGGCCAAGCCGAGAAAACTCCGAATCTCAGTAGCTGAAGACGGTCTGGGCCAGCTCTGAACCTCCTCAATCTTCTTCAGATCCACCTTAATCCCCTCACTAGACACCACGTGACCCAAGAACGCCACCGAATCAATCCAAAACTCACACTTGGAGAACTTGGCATAAAGCTTCTCCTCCCTCAATCGTTGTAGTACAATCCCTAGATGTTGTACATGCTCCTCCTGGCTACGTGAGTATACCAGAATATCATCAATAAATACTATGACAAATGAATCAAGATATGGCTGGAATACACTGTTCATCAGATGCATGAATGCTACTGGGGCATTGGTCAGCCTAAAAGACATCACAAGGAAGTCATAGGCGGGTCCTGAATGCCGTCTTCAGAATATCCGAGTTGCGAATCTTCAATTGGTGATATCCAGACCTCAAATCAATCTTAGAGAACACTTTAGCTCCTTGAAGCTAGTCAAACAAGTCATCAATGCTCAGCAAAGGATACTTGTTCTTAATTGTAACTTTGTTCAACTACATATAGTCAATGCACATCTGCATAGTACCATCATTCTTGTTCACACACAGAACCGGTGCACCCCAAGGTGACACACTAGTCATAATGAGCCCCCATATCAAGAAGCTCTGAAGCTGCTCTTTCAATTCCTTAAACTCGGCTGGTGCCATACGATATAGAGGAATAGAAATGGGCTGAGTGCCCGGCACCAAGTCAATACCAACATCAATATCCCTGTCGGGTGGCATGCCCGGCAGGTCTGTAGGAAACACATCCGAAAAGTCTCACACTACCGGAATAGAATCAATAGTAGGAGTATCAACACCAACATCCCTCACAAAAGCCATATATGTCAAACACCCTATCCCAACCTTCCGTTTGGCCTTCAGATATGAAATCACCCTACTGGGAACATAGTGTAGAGAACCTTTCCACTCGATCATAGGTAACCCCGGCATCGCCAACGTCACGGTCTTAGTGTGACAATCGAGAATAACATGACATGGGGACAACCAATTCATGCCTAGAATCACATCAAAGTCAACCATGCTAAGCAATAAGAGATCAACTCTACTCTCAAATCCCCCAATAGTCACCACACACGATCGATACACATGATCATGAACATGTGAAACTAAGGTCTCATGGGGCAAAACCAGATAACGAGGAAAATATGATGATGCATACGAATAAATGGAACTAGGGTAAAATAATATAGAAGCATCTCTGTGGCATACTGAGACAATACGTGTGATCACTGCGTCTGAAGCAACGGCCTCTGGCCTGGCAGGGAAAGCATAGCATCAAGCCTGACCGCCATCTGATCGGCCTCCCCCTCTAGGGAGACCTCTAGCTTCCTGAGCCCCACCCAAGCTGGGTGGGTGGGTGGTGATGTAACTCGTGTAGAAGTCATAACCTGACCCCTCTGCTGAACTGGACCTCCAAAATGATGGGCACACTGCCTCCACACATGTCTAAACTCCCCGCACTCGAAGCAACTCCACGATGGTGGTGGGGAGTGAATCAGACCTCGAGAGCCACATTAGCTACTAGAAGGACCTCGTACAGATGAACCATGAACTGATGGAGCACGAGATAAACTCTAAGCTAGGAGGGCACTGAGAGATGACTGACTCGGAAAGACACTGTATGAACAATGGCTAGCAGATGCACCATACCGGATGAGCCATCTGAGCGGGCCTATAAAGACGACCCCTGCTATGGTGGAACTGCCCTCAAGAAGAAACACTACTGATACCACCTGAACCACGAGGCCTCTTAGCCTCCCTCTCCTCACGCTCCTGGCTACAGACCTGCTCTAACGGCCTAGCAATATCAACCACCTTGTCAAACCTATCACCCAATGCAATCTCTCGAGTCATGATGAAGTGTAGTCTATAGTTGAGGCCATCAATGAACCTACTAATACTTTCCATCTCTGTGGGAACCAACCAGATCGCGTGACGAGCCAACTCTGAAAATCTTATCTCATACTGGGTCACAGACATACCCTCATGGCGTAGCTGCTCAAATTGCCTACGTAACTCCTCCCTACGGGCATGTGGAACAAGCTTCTCCAAGAAGAGAACGGAGAATGCGTGCCACGTAAGTGGTGCAACACCGGTTGGCCTGCTGAACTCATATGCCTCCCACCATTTAAAGGCTTCCCTCGACAACTAAAAAGTAGTAAATGAGACTCCACTAGTCTCCAGGATACCCGCCTTGCGAAGAATCCACCGGAACCTATCCAAGAAGTCCTGAGCATGCTCTAACTCAGCCCCACTGAATGATGGAGGCCTGAGCCTTCCAAACCTCTCTAGCCTCTTCTGTTCTTCGTCACTCATAGGGGGACCCACCTGGGCCTGAGCAACTACAACCAGCTAGGCTGGTAGTACCCCTAGTGTCTGAAGTCCCTGAACCACCTGCTTTGGAGTATGGACAGTGGGAGTTTGAGCACCTCCCGCGGCCTGAGAAGTGGCTAGCGTAGCCGGAACCGAAACCACCTGAGCAAGGCTAGTGCATACAGTCAATATCTTGGCCAGGGTCTCTTGAAGCCCTGGAATCACAATGGGCACAACTGGTGCCTAAGCTGGTCCCACCAGCTCAACCATATATGGGATCTGCTCCTGAGCTAGAGCAACTGGTGGGTCTACAAGTGCTGCTCTAGCTGTTGTATGAGCTGCATCTCGGCCTCTACTGCGGCCCCAGCCTCTTGTGGACCTAGCTTGTGGTACTGGTGGCCGTCCGCCCTATCTGCTAGCACGTGTCCTCACCATCAGCGAGAGAATAGAATTGTAAAACATTAGTTTTCAGAATCAACAGATCCGCACAACAAGAATATAAGAAAGTGGAGTTTTCCTAAGGGTTCGGTAGCCTCTCGAAGATAAGTACAGACGTCTCTGTACCGATCCGCAAGACTCTACTAAACCTGCGCATGACTCGTGAGACCTATGTAACCTAGGCTTTGATACCAACTTATCACGACCCAAAACTCAACATGTCATGATAACGCCTATCATGGTACTAGGCAAGCCGACATTCACAAATAACTATGCATTTTTAAATTGAAAACAAGATGAAACAGGTTTAACAGTTATAACTCTCATAAATAGTCTATAAGAAATACTGCGACTCAAATACAACATTCCAAAAAATCCGGGTGTCACTGAGTACATGAGCATCTAAATGACAATACAGTCTAACTGCTAAAACAACTGTCTAAAAATATAGAACAGTGCTAATATACTAAAAAGAAGGAGAGTCAAGGTCTGCGGATGCCAAGGCAACTACCTCAATAGTCCCCAAACGTATGAAGCTCCAAATCTAGCAACCGTCGTTCCCAGAAGTACCTGGATCTGCACACGAAGTGCAGAGTGTAGTATGAGTACAACCGACCCAGTGTACTCAATAAGTAACAAGACTAACCTTGGGCTGAAAGAAGTGATGAGCTCAGAAAGATACAGTCCAAACCACATAATAACAACACAGATATGACAGGAAAATGACAATAATAACTCAGAGAAAGCCTCATAATCAGTTTGTAGACAGTTCAAATGTAGACATGCTTTCAAGTATTTAACTGTTTGAGCTCAACACGGATAAAATATGTCAAGTATGACTAATATGAGGTATGTCACATCTCGATATCTACATGTCAAGTATGCATGTCAACTGTAATGCAACAAAATGATAAGTCATATACATACTCTCATAGTATTCAACTTCACAACACGCTCAATCACTCAGCACTCCCAATCACTAAGCACTCTCAATCACTGGGCACACGCACTCGACACTCGCACTCGTCACTCGCACTCAGTAGGTACCTGCACTCACTTCTGGTATGTCAGACTCCGGAGGGGCGGATCTTGCCCAAGCTTTAATATAAGACAATCATGGCATGAATCAATGAAGTCTGTTGCCGCGTGCAGCCCGATCCCATAAATATCACTCACAATGAGTCCCTCGGCCTCACTCAGTCATCAATCTCTCCAGTCTCTCCGCTCAAAATTCTCATGATAATTAACCCAAACAATGATAATATGATGCAACAATAAATGGCAATGGAGACTGAGATATGATATGCAATGATAGAGGTGATTGAGTTCATAATGGCAAATTAAGCAAATAATTCAACAACAAAATGACCTATGTGGGTCCCAACAGTACCAGCATAACGCCTAAACATGATTTCTAACATGAATCACAACTCAATTTCTCTAACACATGGAGAATACATGAATAATAACAAGATTAGATGACTGTACTGTTTCATGCAATCAACCGAGTCACACTTACTATGGTGCACGCCCACACGCCCGTCATTTAGCATGTGTGTCACCTCAACACCAACTACATAACTCGTAGTTCGGGGATTCATACCCTCATAACCAAGTTTAGAAGTGTTACTTACCTCAAACCGCGAAAATCTCTACTCTAACAAGCCCTTGCCTAGTGAATCGGTCTCCGAATGACTCAAATCTAGCCACAAACAACTTAATAAAATGAACACAAGCTATATGAATTAATTCCATATGATAAAGCTAGGTTCTTTAAGAAAAGTCAAAAAGTCAACCCAAAATGTAAACCCCGAGCCCACATCTCGGAAGCCTACAAAATTAATAAAATTTGAACACCCATTCAATAACAAGTCCAACCATACCAAAATTACTCAATTCCGATCTCCACTCGACCTTCAAATCCTCAAATTAAAGTCTATTCAATTTCTACAATTTTCCCAAATATTTCCAACCCAAAACACTAACTAAATGGTAAAAACAATGATAGATTCATGTATTACAACCAAATCCCAGTTAAAATCACTTACCCTAATCAACTCCTTTAATATCCCTTCAAGAATCTCCCAAATACGAGGTCTCTAGCTCAAAATATAAAAAATGGGTTAAAACCCTCGATTTTGATATTTTAACAATGCTACCCAGTAATTACACATAGTGATCGCGGATAAATCCACACAATCGTGAAGAACAAAATCCTCAGTGGCCAAAAATCCTTCTTAGCGAACGCACCTTCAGGCTCGTAAATGCGCTGACCAAACTCTCATACCTACGCGATCGCGGACCAACTCACGCGACCATGAAGAATCAGCGCGTCTAAATCCCAGACCCCCCTTCCTTCTTCGCGAACGCATTCATGCACTCGCGTTCGCGTAACACAAAATCTCAAAACTCCGTGATCGCAGACCATTTCTCGCGATCACATAGACAATATTCCACTTGCCAAACAATACCCTCCGCGATTACGTCCTTCTCCTCGCGATCGCGAAAGAGAAAACTAAAAGCACAGGCATCAGCAACTTCAACAAATCTTCTAAGTCTAATTTCCATCTGTTAACCATCCGAAATCCACCCGAGACCCCTATGACCTCAACCAAATATACCAACAAGTCCTAAAACATCATACGAACTCACTCGAAGCCTCAATTCACATCAAACAACAATAAAACCACGAATCGCACATCGATTCAAGCCTAATGAGCTTATGAAATCCTAACTTGCAAAACAAATGCCGAAACATACCAAACCAACTCCGATTAACCTTAAATTTTGCACACAAGTCAGAAATGACACAACAGACCTATTTCATATTTCGGAACCAAAATCCGAGCCCGATAATCGCAAAGTCAACTCTCGGTCAAACATCTCAACTCTCCAAATTTCAACTTTTCCAACTTTCGCCAATTCAAGCCAAAATCATCTACGAACCTCCAAATTAATATCGGGACACACTCCTAAGTCCAAAATCTCCATACGGAGCTGTCAGAACCATCAAAACTATATTCCAGAGTCATTTACACATAAGTCAACATCTGGTCAACTCTTTTAACTTAGTCTTCCAACCTTGAGACTAAGTGTCCCAACTCATTCTGAAACATCCCGGGAACCAAACCAACCACCCCGGTAAGTCACATAACAACAATTGAGTACATAAAAAGCAATAAATAGGGAACGAGGCTATAATACTCAAAAGGACCGGCCGGGTCGTTACACAAACCTTAGAACCTAATCTCCAACATCCAAAATCTATTATAAGACTCAATTCTTGCATCTAAACATTGTATATAATCTAAACAAGATGCATCAAGCCATAACCATATTACAAGATATAATCACATGATATACTACATAACTGAGATGCTCATAGCAGTACTTCCAACCATAATAGGTGCTTATTAACAAATCCGGTACCGGTAACAAACCTCATATCAAATAAAACTTTGTTCCAAACCTTCAAAACACTAATAATGATGTAAGAATCATGTAAAAGCTCATAAACACTTACCCAATCAACAATTAATAGGCCCGCTCGATAGGAACCATTGCCAAATTCTAAGCTGACTAGTGACGTTATTCTTCCAAACATACCTTAATCAAATCAGATAGCATTCATCCAGGTCCAAAAACCTCATTTGACCCAGTGCAAGATAATCGACTGACATGCCACACCAATGACACTTAGAGCCACATATCATGAAATCCTTGCACCAAATAAGCAACAACTCGAATGTAACCAATGATTGAAGGAGAACCAAATGAGAGAACCGTCCTGCAAGCTCGATAGATACCACCAAAAAACCCAACTCTATGAACCCATCTCACAACGGAGAAATAAAACACATGAAATAAGCACAAAGGATCATAACTCAGGATAACTCCATTGCGGCGTGTAACCCGATCCAAACATACCAGTCCATATGGATTACCCATTGCCCAACTTCTCACACTCACCCTACACGCATATAACAACAACAAGCATACGAAGCGCATGACCATAACCATGAAGAAACGGATAACACAATATACCATAGACAGGAAGACCATAACCAAGGCACAATCCACCATTCAACACCCCAAGAGCCATCTCGATCGAATTCCACCACAAGTCCCAAACGGAACCGCATCTAGTGTAAATAGTCAATAGTTTCGCAACCGATTTAAGTATAGGATAATAACACATGGGACATATAAGAACACAAATAAGATCAACACTAGATAATGTCACGCACCTCAACACTAGCTGTGCGGAGTAAACATACCCGATCCGATGTAGCATACACATTCTCATTAGGCCTAACAATGGGTCCCCAAATCAACTCCGATCATCCACAAATAGGTAAATAACTTTCCAAAATTTCACAGTAACCTAACCATAACACATACAGTCAACCGTCAAACTCTTAGCATATATCTGCCTTTGAGAACTCCTAGTCTCCAAATCTCAAGAATAAAAATATTTCCATATCCGATCCCAACTCCACCGCTCAAATAACTGACACATCCCTCATATGCTATCATCTCACGAGCAACACTCCCATGAATCCTCTGCGTAACGTAGCAAAATTTTAACATCAACAATTAACAACCAGGCAAATCCCGTAATACTGGTCCAATCTCCGCAAGTCAAAACACAAAGCGCCTTTTTGAAATGCACACCCTCTCAGGTGATACCAAATAGTGCCAACATTTTTCTAATCATATGAAATCGTCTGTTCCATCTAAAACTCATGATCTACTCTTCGAGGACACGAGAATTCCATTATCAGCTCTGAATCATAGGTAGGATAGATACCCCATCAACCAGGAACCTTCCACTTGAACTTACCTAGGAGAAAATCACAACACACAACCAACTCCCCATGCTTTTAGAAAACAGTCGCCCAAGCCATGGTCGAAATCATCGAGAACTCGTCGAAACCCATTAGCAAAAACTTAAACCATCAGAACTAAATCCCTATAAACTTTAACCAAGTCATGAAGATTGCCCAACCTAAGAGTATGGCCACAAAAAACCCATAGAGTCTCACCACACCAAGGAATTGATCACCTTTATTACTATGCTGACCCAATCCACTACCAAGTTGACCTATTTCTTCGAATTCACCTCATCTTGCCTCCAAGTTAACACTTCTCCTTAATAGTACACTATGATCCTTAACCCAAATCTACCTCTAAGAGATCTTAGCATGAAACCACGTCGTATTAATGTCTATAAATCACTAAATTCTCTCTTAAGCACCCAATAGTATCGCAACCGAGATATCCACTTTTAAGAGACCTTCTGTAAATATGAAGCTATTTCTTTAACCTCTCTAATATTGAAATGTAGAATCACTAATGTTACAGAAATACTGCAAGTCTCGACACCAGCCACTGCAAATCTCAAATCTTAGCCATATACAAATCTGGGGAGCCCTCAAATACCACATACAAATCTTGAACTCGTTAGAACCTTCTCGAGAGTTATCCACTCTGCTCATATCTCCAATGCACCGCCAATACGAGCCAAACTACTTGTTCTCCATTAGCACACAAACACCTAAAGAAGTAACCCCACCTTTAAGAAACTGAGCAAATCCCTTCTACTTGCACACTACGTCCACCACAAATAACAAACCTGAACCACTCCATGATTTCTATATATCTGTATAGTGTAATACATCATGCATCCAAAAATTTCCTTACTCGAGTTATCCTCGAAATCAACCTCTTCAAGTCATAACCGATTTACAAGTATGACTTAGACCAAAACTAATATAACACATGCCCATGTAATCTGATTGTCGATAAAAGATTCCCCCACTTGGATCGAAGCTATAGAACATAACATATGATAACCCACAATTCCCTTACTCGATAACTGCCATAATTTCGCATTGTAATTCAACTAAATCCTCCATACGCTCATGTAGCACCAGCCATAGAATACCCCAAATATTCTGCTAAGTGCATATCTATCCTTGTGATAGTCGTGTGAACTTCCTTAAGCGATCCGAACTCAAATTGCAACACATACGCATCCCACTAGGTAGGAAGAAAACTCTTCACAAAAATATCACAAGGATCACACATCCGTAGACCACCCCGCAAGAGATAACCCACCTGCTTAGACTTAAACTAGCATCTCTCCACGCACTATCATGGTCACAACCACAACGCAATCACTTAATCTCCCCAAGTCTAAACTCGTCAACAAGACATAAGAATATACTTCATTCCACAATTGAACAACATAAAAGGTCCCTCAACACGCTCATAACTCGAGACTGGCGTATCTCAACATCACAGAAAACACATCTCGCACCTCATCCATGATATCACAAGACGCCAGTGCACAACTAATACCGAGTGCTCAACATCTCGTATGAGGGGATGGAAGTGAATCAAAGAGATACGCTTCAAGCTGAATGAATGTTGCCCGATAAAGAAAGAAAGATGGGAAATGTTTCCTGGATGCCTTGTAGTCTCTCAAATATAAGTATGGATTTTATCATACCGATCCACAAAACTCTACTCGTTACTTGCTCATGACTCGTAGAACCTATGAACCTAGAGCTCTGATACTAACTTGTCACGACCCAAAATCCACCTATTCGTGATGGCACCTAACCCAACCTGCTAGGTAAGCCAAAAATAAACTACATAATTCTGATGAAAATAAATAAGAAATAAATAAGTGAAATATCTGAATTTTTCCATACAATAATCCAAGGATTGGTGGTATAAGTCATGAGCCATTAAGACTTAGATTTATAAAGCCGGCATAAAAATAAATACAACATCTATTTGGAATAGACATAAAAAAAAAAGGAATCCTAAACTACCTAGGACAATTTGTAGCTATATCCAGAAAATAGATACATCTTCAATTCCAACTCTTGTCATCCACAGCATCTCAGCTCCAAGATCTGCACTTAAGGTGCAGAAGTGTAGTATGAGTACAATCGACCCTATGTACTCAACTAGTATCATAACTAACCCCAATGAGATAATATTAGCAAGAATTATAAATTATACTCGCTAATAACATGTTCAGTTCAAATATCTCACAAGTACACTGTAAAAAAATGTTATCAAGTCATAAATCAGAGATAAAGCCTCCTCGGTGCCCAAAGATAATGTAACATACTTTTTTCAGTCAACAATCCAGCATATAGAGAAGATATGCGTCACATATCATTAAATAATCTAACTTTCATATAGAGAAGATATGTGTGATTAAACAAGTTAAGTCACACATATTCACATATAGAGAAGATGTGTACTGTGTCTCATCTCATCAAGTAAGGTAGCATATAGAGAAGATATGCACAAAGTCATGTATACACCCGAAGCTAGCAAATAGAGAAGAGATGTAACAAACATCATGTATACATCCAAGAAAATTGCAAGTAGAGAAAAATACAATAACCAAAACAAACACCGGCCAATTTTCCTCAAAAATACAATAATTGAACCAAACCACTTATCAACTTTCCTCATACCGCATGTACACCATCAAGAGAAAAACATGATAGGGTGACCCTAGGGGGTGGATTGGTATCAACACGCTACACGGCGTAGTCACGTGCTCATAATCATAATCTACATGCCATTGTCACATGCTCATAATCATAATCCACACGACGTGGTCACATGCTCAAAATCGCAATCCGCATGATGTGGTCACGTGCTCATTATCATATCTACATGGCATGGTCATGTGCTCATAATCACAATTTTCACGGCGTAGTCACGTGCTCAAAATCATAATCCGCACGGCGTGGTCACGTGCTCATAATCACAATCCGCACGTGCTCATAATCATAATCCGCATATCTTGGTCACGTTCTACCAGTCTAATCCATATCACACAGAAAGCTGATATGCAAGAATACATGTACATGATCAATGAATATCAAATTTCATACTCTTGGACTGGTGTAAGTGACATGCTAAGGTGTATGCATGTGCAAAGTGGGCTGCCACGGCTCAAGTCAGGCAGTTACATTACAAAAGTAGTAATTATCAGGTTCAATCAGTAGATTAACCTCTATGTAACCTTAAACATGGTTCAAATAGATCACAAAATGGGTACAAACATCACAGCGTGAAGCTTAGCAATTAATTAAAGGCATATAATAGCCTAAGCATTACCCGAGCATGAATAATACCTCGGTGCATACACATGGGCTCAACCCCACACATGTGCGCCACCCTTAGCACGTAGCTATCACAAATAGCTCAGGAAACCAGTGCCTCAACCAAGTTTAGGTAAGATACTTATATCAAGAAAGCCAAATCGATACTCTAGAAGCGCCATCCCATACGAATTGGCCTCCAAACGGCTTGAAACTAGCCAAAAGAAACTCAAAAAGTATCAAATAATGCCATAGGAATGAAATCCAAGCGATAAAGGTCGAATATTTAATAAAATACTCTTAGTCAACCAAAAGGTCAACCCGGGTCCGCATCTCAACACCCTACAAAACCCACAAATTCCAACCATACTAGTTTCATCTAAATCCGACTCCGAATCAATCTTTAAAACCCAATTATTCACTTTTAAAAAGTTTTGAAAAAACCCCAATTTCTCCATTAGATTCATCAATCAAATGCCAAAATTAAAGATAAAATAATGTAAAATAATTAAATCCAAGTAAAAAGTACTTACCCGATTCCAAATCATGAAAATCCCCTCCAAAGTCTCCCAAATCCGAGCCCCTCGGTACCCCGTCCGAACATACCAATATGTCCCAAAAAATAACACGGAAATTGAGGCCTTAAATCACACATAACAACATTAAACCAATGAATCGCACCTCAAATCAAGCTTAATTAGCTATTTCAAATTTCTAAATTCCAAACTTACACCGATTACGTCTAAACAACTCCAAATTACCTCAAATTTTACGCACAAGTTTAAGATGATATAACGAACCTATTCCAACTCCCAGAATAACAATCCAAATATGATAACACAAAAGTCAACTCCCGGTCAAACCTATGAACTTCTAAACCTTCAAATTGCCAACTTTCGCCAATTAGAGCCAACATCTTCTAGAAATGTCCAAATGCAAATTCGGGCATACGCCCAAGTTCAAAATTATCATCTGGACCTAATGCAACCGTCAAAATATGGATTCGGGTAAATTACATAAAAGTCAAACTTAGTCAACTTTTCCAACTTAAGGCTTCTAAAATAAGAATCATTCTTCCAAACTAATCTCGAACTACTCAAAAACCAAAACCGATCTTACACACAGATCCTTTAATTGAATTGTTATAACATGTTATATCTCTCATTGTTAATCTACTCTTACATGCTCTATTTGATGTTGTTCGCACTTGTTCTACATCCCACTTGTTATTTTCCTCTTATATGCTTTAGTTGAAATTATTGCCTTCCTTATTGTCTTGTTACCTCTTAATTGTTGAGTCCTTTCCATGACTCCGTGCTTATTTGCTACTTTCTTTAACTGTTGTAGTTGCACGCCTTAGTTATCACGTTCATCATTTGTCCTGGTGTTTTTGTGATATTTGTTGCATTCTTTGATTGCTACGTGGTTCCTTTATTGTCATGTACACGTACCCTTTGATTGTAGAAATTCTTGTAAATTGTGTTATTGAATTGTTGTTGTTAATTTATATTGTTTGTGGATCGGGTTGCATGCCGCAACGGGTGAAATAACGGATGATTGTGATATTGATAAATAATGATACAATGCGATCAGGTTGCATGCCGCAACGGATTTTATTTTTGATTCTTGATATTGATATGGTGAAATAAGGGAGGATTTTGTGTGTACGGTGGGATCGGGTTACACGCCGCAATGGGTAAAATAACAGAGGATTATGGTATTGATAAATGATGATATAGTGGGATCGGGTTGCGCATCGCAACTGATTGTGTGTATTGCACTTGTTATTGTTGTTGTTATTGTTATGTCTTATGTGAGTCATGCAACCTACGTGAACCGTTGTATTACTTCATTGCTTCAATCTATGCTCCCGTGGTTACTTGGTGAATTGACTTTTAAGATAAATTTACTACGCAGAGTCATTATCTCTTACCCTATTGAGTTGTTGATAATATAACGGTTTTAAATGGAAGAATTAGGAGCATGCTTATTGTCACGACCCAAATCGATGGGCCGCGACGGGCACCCGGTACCTTACTCAACCGAGTACCAACGTAACGTATCTTTGTTATTACATCATCATATACATATGACATACGGGCCTAATAGGCCAACATGATCATTTACAAACTCAAAACATAGGCCGACAAGGCAGTACAATCTTTCACGTACACGACATATGTCTACAAGCCTCTAAGAGTACATAAATGTCATAAAGGTCGGGACAGGGCCCCGCCATACTAATCAGTACATGTCCTACTCATACTGACCACATAAGCAACTCCAGAACAAATGGAGCGCACCAACACCTTCCGCTGAGCTGATAGCCTACTTGGAGGACACTCAATCTGTCTATCAGGACCTGCGGGCATGAAACGCAGTGTCCCCAGGCAAAAGGGACGTCAGTACAAATAATGTACCGAGTATGTAAGGAATAAAAATCAGTAAATGATAGATATGAGGAACATGGAGTAAGAGACTCAACATGTAAATCTGAATAACTCTGTGAATAAATAATATTTACAATGCCATGCATATGCATATAAATGTCATACCATGCATAGGTATATGCGTTCATAACATCACCAAGCCTCTGAGGGCATCCCATTATATCATCTCGGCCACTATGGGCAAATCATCAACGTATACCAGCTGATCAGGTGGTGGTGCGTATATAACGCCGTAACCGTTTCCATATCCCGTATCCATATTATATACATATATATGCGTATATAACGCTATCAGGTAAGGGTTAAGGAGGAAGATATTTCAAAGACAACATTCAGGACCAGATACGGGCGCTTTGAGTTTCGTGTTATGTCATTCGGTTTGACCAATGTCCCAGCAGTATTCATGGATTTGATGAACCGTGTGTTCAGGCCCTTTTTAGATCTGTTCGTAATTTTATTTATCAACGATATATTGGTGTATTCTCGTTCAGAGGCTGAGCATGCAGATTCTTACAATTAGAATGTTAGTCATTCTTACCATCAGAATGTTAATCATTCTTACAACCAGAACGTTAGCCATTTTTACAAGCTTTCAACAAAACGTCTTTCAACCAAAATCCAACGAGAATTATTAGAAGCTTAACAACTTAAAACTTTTGCGGTTCTAAAGGAGTACGGTGCAACCTTTTTCAAGAATATCATACGGATTTTTTCCTACTCCAGGTATGTTAAGGCTATCCCTTGTTTCTTTTTGGCATGATCCAAAAAATACAAATGAAACAAGCAAAATACGCAAAGTTCATAAATGACTCTATTCATAGAAATACTAGGGGTGTCTATATTTTTGATTCCCCACGTAAATTATTATTATATTTTCTGTTCACGGGTCTCAGAAAAATACGTATTTGATAAAGTTTAGCCGAAAGATATATTAATTTTTATGGCATTCCGAGAAAATCTTATTAACGCATTCCTTATGCATTTCATGCATTTATACATATACATTGAACCATGACCAGATGGAATTATATACGTGTATATATGTATATTATATGGATATGGGATATGGGAAAAGGTTACAGCGTTATATACGCACCACCACCCGATCAGCTGGTATATGTTGATGATTTCGCCCACAGTGGCCGAGATGATATGATGGGATGCCCTTAGAGGCCTGATGATGTTATATACACCTATACCTATGCATGACACGACATTCATATGCACGTGCATGACATTATAAATATTTCAGGATTTGCAAAGTTATTTGGATTTACATGCGGAATTCGTTATTCCATGTTTGATCTATCTTTTTTATGTACTGATTTTTATTCCTTACATACTCAGTACATTATTTGTACTGATGCCCTATTTCCCGGGGCCTGTGTTTCATGCCCGCAGGTGCAGGTAGGAAAGCTGATGGTCCCCCTTCTTAGGATCCTTGATCAGCGAGAGTTGGCGGGCTCCACTTGATCCGGAACTGCTTTTGATTTTGGTACGATATGCTTGTATATATATATATATATATGGGTATGACGTGGCTCAGTCCCATCTTTGTACAATTGTATTTCTATTAGAGGTCTATAGACAGTTATGTATAGTTGGATAGTATATGGCCTTGTCGGCTTCCAGTTTGGGGTATATAGTTGTCTATAGTAGCCTTGCCGGCTCGCCCCACTGTATTTCCGCATGTATATGTATATATATCTTTTGAACAGGTTTCCCTCGCATATGTTATTCATGTTTATATCTTAAATGCATGCTTAAGGGTGATCGACCGTTAGGACTCGGGCACCCATCGTGGCCCATCGGTTTGGGTCGTGACACTTATCTTATGTGACTCTTAAGTTAAACTCGTCATTTCATTCGATACGTTACTATTCCTTATAGCTGTCATATTTTACTTTAATTGATTTCTCGAATTAAACTCCTTATCTTATCTGACATTTTTTTTTACTTTACATAAAAATCATTAGTACGTCTTATTTTAACAAATTCTAGATTTAAATCGGTAACTTATCTGATGCTTTGTTTTATTTGAAAAAGATATTTTCCTTACTCAAATAGCTTCTAAACTAGACTCATTTGATATCCTATCTTGTATAAATTGTACCCTATTTCACCGTATTTGGTTCCTAAATAGAAACTCATTTTCTCATTGATTTCCTACTTTACTCAAAACTGTTATTATGCTTTATGGTATATTAATAGATCTCTTGAACATTTCTATTAGCATTTGATACGGATACTATGTACATGGTAGCACGTGGACTTTGCCGTGCGAAAATGATTTGGAAAATATGGGCACAAGGTGCCATATATGTAAGATTTGGAAGTGGTGACTTATGACTTGGGATTACGAGGAGTGGTATCTCGGGTAATGCTTCTTGTAATTCGTGCATTTGGAATGATTCGATTGATTAAGTTGCCATCGATTCTCCTTACTCGAAATTATTCATATTTTGTCGGTGTTCTAGTTATGTTGTTGCTCTATTATCTGATCGTTTCTTATTGCCATTCGTGCTTCTATTGCTTCACTGTTGATTGTAAATTTGTGATCTTACTGTTGTTGGTCTTACATTGAAATTCTTTCCAATGTTAGCTTTATATTATATCATGCATAGGTTACATGTCTGGTAGGTGTCTTGACCTGGCCTCATCACTACTCTACTAAAGTTAGGCTTGATACTTACTGGGTACTGTTGTGTTATACTCATGCTACGGTTTTGCACATTTTTATGCACATCCAGGTATTTATGATCGAGTTGGTTTGAGACTTACGTCTGCTCTGCTAGAGACTTCAAGGTATATCTGCTCGACGTCCGCAAGCTCCGAAGTCACCTTCTGTTGTATTGTATTTTCATTATTTCCTATTATTTCAGAGCAATTATGTACTCGTTATTTATAGTTACTCTTAGAAAGGCTTATGAATTGTACTATCGGTTTTGGGATTGTATGACCGATGTTGGTTTAGCTATGTACTTCAGATATTATTTAACGTATTGCAGTTAAGTTAGTTGAATCCCTTTAATAATCAGTATGTGTTAGGCATACCTAGTCGTAAAGACTAGGTGCCATCACGACATCTTAAGGTGGGAAAACGGGGTCGTGACATATACATTTGCACATTTTATGCAGATCCAGGTGTTGGAAATAGCGGACCCGTGTAGTGAGAGATTTTTTTTTATCTTGAGGATTTGAGGTAGAGCTGCTTTGATTGTCGCAGTCCCTTGGAGTCCTTTCCTTGCATTTATACTATCAATTCTCTATCCGAACAATATTGTTATTTGAGTTATTTTTATGTAACCAGTTAGAGTTTCTGACTTTGTATTACCTAGTTTTGGGGTATGCTGTGATTATCACCGTGTTGGCTTGTATCACCCTTATTTCTGCATTTATGTTTAATCATGTTCAGTATATCATGTGTTATTTGTTCTAAAAATTGATAAATAATCGGCTTACCTAGTGTTAGAGACTAGGTGCCATCATGACCACTATGGTTGTCGTGTTACGAGCAAGTTTAGTAGAGTCCTACCGATCGGTACGAAAATGTCTGTACTTATCTTCAAGAGGTTATAGAACTATTAGGAAAATTTTACTTCTTTCATTCCTTATCGTGCGGATTTGTCGATTTTGGAGTTTGAGTCTTAGTCTTTTAATTCCCTCACTGATGGTGAGGACACGCACTGTCAGATCAGCTGAGTAAATACCTGCTCCCCCTGCTAGAGCTGTGAGAGGCCGTGGCCGATGTAGAGGCTGATGAGGGGCACGTGCTACAACTAGAGCACCTCCTAGAGCAGCAACTGAGGAGCCACTAGTAGCTCCGATTGGGGAGCAGGCACCCGAGGCACTGGTCGCTACCCCTGGACTTCAGTAGACTTTAGCGCACTTCCTGAGCATGTTTGGTACCTTGGCTTAGGCGAGGTTAATCCCAGTTGCACCAGCTACGTCACAGGCTAGGGAAGGAGCTCAGACTCCCTCTACCCGTACTCTAGAGCAGCGGGCTCATGTTGATTAGACTCCGGGTGTTATACAGGTGCAACTCGTGATTGCGGTTCAACCTATGGTCAGGCCAGTGGCGTCAAAGGAGGAGCAGATGAGGTTCAAGAAGTATTATCCTCCTACTTTCAGTGGTGCAACTTCTAAGGATGCACATGGTTTTCTAGACTAGTGTCACCGTATTTTGCACACTATGAGCATAATGGAGTTGAGCGGGGTTGCCCTTATTACTTTCCAGCTGATAAGGACGGCATATAGATGGTGTCAGACATATTAGGAACGTAGTCTAGCTGGCGCAGTGCCACTTACTTGGGCTCAGTTCATTGATATATTTTTGAGAGAGTTTATTCCACAGACCCTCAAGGATGTGTTGCGCACCGAGTTTGAGTAGTTACGCCAGGGGACTATGATGATGTCCGAGTGTCCTATGAGGTTTGCTGAGTTATCTCGTCTTGTATATGCTTTGGTTTCCACTGTTACAAAGAGAGTTTGCAGATTCATTGAGGGACTCGGTTATAGTCTCAGATTCGGGATGGCACGGGAGTTGGAGACTAACACTCCATTTCATCAGGTTGTGGAGATCGCTAGGAGGTTGGATCCTATCCGCGGTCTAGAGAGGGAGGATAGGGAGACTAAGAAGCCTCATGGACCTGGAGGATCTACTAGTCCCTATTTTGGGGGTAGGGCGCATCATATGTAGATGTTTTGTTGGTCAGCCAGATCAGTCTGCACTTCAGGCTTCACGTGGTGCTCCAGTTATCCATGGATCCCAGGGCACTCGTTTCGAACAATTCCCATCGCCACCAGGGCTTTCTAAGGGGAGGATACAGAGACATTAAGTGGTAAGGGTATGGGGAGGGTAAGGGTAAGGGTAAGGGGAGGGTTCCTTAAGGGTTTTTTTCTTAACGGTATTTTTTAAAAAGAAAATATACCACTAGGCAGGATGCCTAGTGGCTAATATATATAAAATCCGAAAAACATGGGTCCAAGGCTTACAATATGTCCAAACAAATCTAAAATATGAAGACTAGTACTAGCTAGTACTATAGATGATAAAAATAAAATTAATAAGCTAGCTATTACAATGAAGTGGGATGTTTGATTCCAGAAACAAGTAGTGTAAGTGAATCCAAAGGCCAAGGGAAATAACCAAATAATAGCACCTCCAAAGCTCTCACCAGGCGCCGGGTTATGCATTCCCTAGGACAAGAATCCAATGGACAAGGCAAATATGGACTCCAAACAAACACACCACTGTGTAGAAGCTATCTAGAACGGCCAGAAACATGTGTTGGTACAGCTTGAACACCTCAACCTTGAGCTCCATCTCCAAGAAAAGTCAAGCACCAAATGAACTTTTGTTCAAATGAATCAATGATAACGTCCAGATTACTACTAAACAATGTGAGCTCATACACAACAATGAAGCTCACATATGCAGCAATACAAACCTATGAGTAACTGAAGTAGTACCAAACCTATGATATAAAAATATCACCTTGTAAGCATATTATGGACCCTGTGAGTTGCCTGCTTGCCCTAACAGTTATGTATGTTGCCAAACCACCCCCAGACTGAGCATGATAACACGCTAATACCACTGGGAAGTAATCTAACAACATACATAAATTAACAACAATGAAACAGTAGGCAAGGTTAGGCAGTGTATTGCAGTATGTGATCATCAGTCATATGCCATCCTTTTTGCAACCCTCACCCATGTGCCTTCCTTTTTTCAACCCTCACCCTAAGATGAGGGATTTGGGCATTGTTTATGTTGATTAGCCTCCTCCCTGCACTTTGGCAATTTAGAGAATGTTAGCTAAATTATCTGCCACTGTATTGCCTTCTCTTAGCACATGTTGAAAGATCACATTGAATTGATCCTTCATCCCCTTTATCCTCTTCATTTCTGTGCCTATACACCAAGATGTCTCCCATTCACCTTCAATGATCCTCTTCATCACCAAATAATCAGTCTCAATGATAAGAGGATGGAGCTATTGATCCACACAGTAGGCCAAGCCTTCAACAATTGTTTTTTGCTTTTGCCACAATATTAGTTGTCTCCCCTCTCTCCATTGCCTTAGCATACACCAAATCTCCACCATCATCTTGCACATAAAAACCATAGGAACTAGGTCTAGGGTTTCCTCCAGAAGCACCATTAGTATTGTATTTGAACCACCCTTCATAAGGAAGCTATCATGTTACTCTCTTAGTCACCACATAAGGCTTATAGCCTCCTTAACGGTATTTAAGGGTAAGGGTTAAGGGTATTTGTTTCGGTACCCTACCAATACCCCCACCAATACTAAGGATGCGGTACTTAAGGGTGCTATACCGGTACTTTAGAGGTAATTTCAAATTAAACATTAAAAAAATTAAATATAAATACAAACAAGCTTTAATAGATGAAAAAGATTCAAGGTTGTGAAGTGCCTTTATTTTATTTTATTCAATGTAAACATTAGATTTCTAATACAAGTTACAAGTATTTATTTGTATTTCAACACTTGTAAAAATAAAATTACATATTTTTTTTGAACGATTTACGTAGTTTTTCAATAACTTTTCGTGGCTCTTCGGTTAGAATTAGTAGCACTTGTTTGTCTGCGTCCTCGCCATCTCAGGTTGATAGTATTTCATTATATGCATCGTCGTCTTCCAAAATTATTTTTGGAAGGCCAAAGTTTCTTCTCTCCGCTTTAATCCAATCTTTGAATAAAACGGTAGTTTCTAAGGTGTCTTCTGCCAATGAGTGTTTATGGTCTCCAAGTTGAAATCGTGATGCACTGAAAGTGCTTTCAGAAGCTACTGATGAAGCTTGAATAGTTAGCACATCTCGGGCTATTCTTGAAAATATTAGAAATGATTATTCGTTCATTCTCCAATATTTTAGCAAACCTTCATTCCCTTCATCATCGCAAATATCAATAATTCCTGCAAGGAAATAAACATCAAGCTCGTTAATTTATGAAGATTGCGATTGACTAATTATTTTCTGAATAGCACTAAAAGGTCTATTTGCATCAGACTTTTTAAGTTGTTGAGATGATGAAGAAGTAGAGGCACCACTAGTTGGTGCAACACAGTTCATTTGTCTTTGGTAATAGTCATACACTATTTTAGCATTTTGTTGAATACTATCCAAGAAAGTAGAAAGAGTTGGTCTTTGAGTTGCTTCTATTTCTAAATTAAAGTAAATTGTTCAATAAGTGTCTTTGCACCAATAAATTTTATTTGAGGATGTAAAATGACAACAATAATGTAAATAACAGGAATAGAAAAAAAATATTTTTTAAATATCAAAATTATCATATTGTTTTTGTAGTGTTTCATGATATAGTAGTTGATAATTAACATTAACATCATGATATTTAGGTGTTTCATCCACGTGAGTGAAGTCGTCAACATGAGTAGGAGTACTAGAGCTAGTATTTCCCTTAGTCAATTTTAAGCACGTTTTTACTGGTTTAGGAGCCATTTCTATTTATTAATAATTAAAATAAAAATAAATAGCAATAAAAGTATAACAAAAATAAATACAAAAATTAAGAAGAGTTGGAACGAATGTACCAAACGACGACCTATAATTGATGTCGATGGAAGAAAATTGCTCCAACTAGTAGTGTAGTGCCAAGAAAAAAATACGCCACCGAATACTTGATGTTGATGCTTGAAAAGTTATACCAAAATAATTGAGTGCTATAAACATTAATTGAAATTAGAGATAGAGAGAGATAGAGAATTAGAGAGATATGAGAGTTTTTGAATGAAAATTGAAAGAATGAAATGAGGTATTTATAGTTTTAAAATAGGGCTAAAGTGTATTTGAACAAACTTAGGGTTAAAAATATAAATTAGGGGGTAGGGGGATGTAGGGGGGCTAGGATGTAATGACCCGACCGGTCATTTTAAGAATTAGCATTCTGTTTGGTGGCCTAAGGTCTTAATCAGCTTCATATTATGTATCATGACTTGCGTGTGTGGACAGGTTTGGTTTTAGGATGATTCAGGATCGATTTGAAAGAATGATTCTTATTTTAGAAGCTTAAGTGGCAAGCGTTGACCGGAATTTAACTTTTATATAGATGACTCCGGAATGGTATTTTGATGATTCCAATAGCTTTGTATGGTGATTTTGGACTTAGGCGTATGTCCGAATTTGGATTTGGAGGCCCGTAGGTTGACTTGATGCATTTTGGCGAAAGTTGGAAAATCGAAGGTTTAGAAGGTTAAGATGTTTGACCGAGAGTTGACTTTATTGATATCGGGTTCGGATTTCAATTTCGGGAGTTGGTATAGCTCCATTGTGTCATTTGGGACTTGCATGCAAAATTTGACGTCATTCCGAGTTGCTTAGATATGATTCGACGCGAGTTGTACAAGTTGAAAGTTCATAAGTTCATTAAGTTCGATTTGAGGTGTGATTCGTAGTTTTGATATTGTTTGATGTGATTTGAGGCCTCGAGCATGTCTGCGTTATGTTTTGGAACGTATTGGTATGTTCGGACCGGGTCCCAAGGGGCTCGGGTGAGTTTCAGACAGGTTTGGGTTGTGTTGCGCTCGTTTTTTATGTTTCAACGTCGTTTCTCCAAGCATAAATGGTACCACATTAATAAAATAAGCTCCAATTTCTGTTTTTGTTGAAGCATTATATCCGTATCGTAATTACGGAGTCATAGCAAAAAGAATTGTCAAATTTGGACATCATATGAGAATTAATCCATATTTTAATTGTGGTTTTATCAAAAACATTTCTAAAGAGAATAATTAGGTTTTGAACATCGATTTGGAGTCGGAATTGGATGAAATTAGTATGGTTGGACTTGTAATTGCATGGGTGTTCAGATTTTATAAATTTTTTAGGGTTCCGAGGTGCGAGCCCGGAGTTGACTTTTTGGGTTGACTTCTAGTTTTCATTAAAGATCGAAACTTTATTATCCGGAATTGTTTCCTATGGTTTTTATTTATAATATTAAGTTATTTTGGTTAGATTTGAGCCGTTCATAGATTGTTTCATACGAGAAGGTTATTTTAGAGTATCAGTTTAGCTTCTTTGAGGTAAGTATCTTGCCTAACTTTATGTTGGGGAACTACCTCTTAGGATTCGAGTTTTTTGTGATATTTGTGTCATGTGAAAGCCGTGTACGCGAGGTGACGAGTACGTACTTGGGCTTATATATGGAAATTTACCAATTTAGACTCTTAGGCTTCTTTCATGTCTTCATTTGGAATTGTTAGCACATGTTGTATCTTTTATTCGTCATGTCTATTATCACATGCTTTATTTGAAGTTGTCGTTACATGTCACATTCTTTACTTGTCGAGTTTGCTCTTATATGCTTTATATGAAGTTGTTATCACTTTAATCATTATGTGATTTCTTTTATTGTGGAGTTATTCTTAGTTGAAGTTGTTGTACATGATATCCCTTTTGTTGCCGGGTTATTATCATGCATTTAAACCTTGTACTATTTCGTGCAATCTCTTTCATTGTTAGCCTAATTCGTACACTAGGAGCTGCAGTTTGCCATTTCATGGAAATTCTTTAACTATTGAGTTTATCCTTAACAATTAATTGGAATTGAGGTTATCGAAAGTGATTAATCGATTTTAATTGAAGTTGTGTAAAAAGGGGGTGTCGTTCCTTGTTGAGTTACTTTCCCTTTCGTATTGTTGTTATTGAGATTTTATACACATTGTGTTTGAGCTGTGGGCTATTTGTTGTGGAATATAGATATTGTTGGATTTTGGAAAGGTTGTGGCCCATAGGCACTTGTGTTACGCGTTGATATGTCGTGTTGTTGTGATGTTAGCATTTGTGAATTGTTGTGTGGTTTTGGGTGTTGTTATGCAGAGTATAAGGGTGGCATTTCACTATTATTGTTATGCGGAGTATAAGGGTGGCAGTTCACAGTTGTTGTTATACGTAGTATAAGGGTGGCATTTCACCGTTGTTGTTATGCAGAGCATAAGGGTGGCATCTCACCGTTGTTGAATGTACGGAGTGATAAGGGTGGCTATTATACGAAGTGATACGGGTTGCTATCGGAGAGATAAGGGCGAAAAATATTATTGTCAGGGCGGAGTGATAAGGGTGGCTATTACACGGAGTGATACAGATGGCTATCTGAGAGGCATGGGTGGCAATGTCAGGGATGATGTGTGATGATTTGGAGACATTGTGTTGGTGATCTTCGTGTGATGGTGTGTTTTTACTTGTGTTTTTCATACACCGTACGTGACTTGCTTTGTTGTTTCGATGAGCTACTCGATGTCTTTGATTTTACTTGTTGACTTGGGCTGCAGTATTACACTTGCACAAGCATACACCGTAGCATGCCACTTATATTAGCTCAAGAGTATGAAACTTGACATTTATTGATCATGCCCATGTGTTCTTGTATTATCTGTTTCCATGTTGATATTGAGCTTGCGACCATGCTGGGCAGATTGTGATTGTGAGCTTGTGACCATGTCGGGAGGATTGTGATTGTGAGCCTGTGATCATGCCGGGTGGATTGTGATTCTGAGCCTATGACCATGCCAGGCGGATTGTGAATGTGAGCCTCTGATCATGTTGGATGGATTAAGATATTGGCACGTGAGTTGTCCGTGCGGTTGTGATTCGAGGTGTGGGCATGAGATGCCGTGGGTACATGATGGTGGGTTGAGACCCGTGACTTGTGACTATGAGATGAGGTGTCACGGAGTGATTTCGTTATGAATCTTGTGTTAGCACGACTTGATTAATTGATTGTCCTCTATGTTCCTTATTTGGTTTCAACGATACTTCTCGGTGTTCTTGTTGCTTTACTTTTTATATCACATGTTGATTTTGTTGTCATTTACTGATTTCTGTTTTCCATTATTAGCTTTATACTTCTATATTGCATAGGTTACCTTGTCTAGTGAGTGTCTTGACTTGTATGTCGTCACTACTCCACCGAGGTTAGTCTTGATACTTAATGGGTATCGACCGTGGTGTACTCATACTACACTTTTGCATATTTTTATGCAGATCCAGGTACTTCGGAGTCTGTGGATTGTTAGATAGTGGATCAGATATTCCTGTGGAGACTTCAAGGTATACCTGCAGTCGCGTTCGTAAGCCTCATAGTCACCTTCAGAAGTTATTTGTGTACAATTTATTTCAATTCCGGAACAGTTGTACTTAGAGATTTTCTAGCGAACTCAGTAGAGCTTATGACTTGTACTACCGGTTTTGGTATTGTTGGCTTTGTATAGAAATTTATGTTTCATATTTAATAGTTATTTGTTGAATTTTGCCATTTATTTAGTAAGTGTTAGGCTTAGCTAGTCTTAAAGACTAGGTGCCATCACGACATCCTATGGAGGGAAATTGGGATCGTGACATAGGAAGGCAAAATAGCCATTTTTGGCCGTTGCCAACAACTATTTTTTAAATAATAGCCGTTGGCTAACAGTACAAATACGGCTATATATAAAAAACAATCGTTGGGTATGGGTACGGGTGCGGTACCGGTATAGTACCTTAAGGGTACTTCCGGCACCGATACTAAGGGTGCAAAATCGGGTACCCTACCATTACCCTTACCCCCACCCCAAATCCCCTATCCCTAGCCAACCACCGGAGCGGTACAGTCCGGTACCGGTAATACCGTACCATTAGACAACCCTAATAGACACATCAGCAGAGAGGTTGTTTTCACTGTGGGGATATCAGGCACATGGTGAGAGATTGCACTAGACTCCGGGCGAGTGTGTCTCAACGGAGTACTTAGGCTACGGTTTTCACTCCAGTTGCTGCTACACCTGCGCAACTTGATAGGGATGCGGGCAAGCAGGTGGAGGGTGTCCTAGACAAGGTACCATAAAAGCAGTGAGGTTTCAGGTTTATAGCATGCAGTAGACAAGGTACAAGTGCGGTCCGCAAAGTGGATGTGCGGGCTGCACAATTCCATTTGCAGGCCGCAATTTAGCCCAATTGTACAAATTTCTCAGAGCAAGGTCTCTAATGGACAGTGCAACTTCAGTTTGCGGCTGAAGAATTCATATACGGTCCGCACAAAAATGTTTGTTGTCCGTACTTGAGATGCTCAAAGAGTACGTTCTCTGATTATCAGTCTGGACCTCCCTCTGCGGCCGCATAATAAAATCCGCGGTCCACACAATTCAAGTGCGGCCGCACAATCAACTAACCTAGAACGTTATCGCAACAGATATATGCGGACCGCACAACCAAGAACAATACAAATACATGTCTTTTAACTTAGAATATGCAAAATTGTGCTCCATCCTACTGGGCAACATGGTATATGCATGATAATCCACAACCCAACCCTAATCACTAGCTACGTACGGACTCTCGTCACCTCATGCGTACATGGCCCCCACAATTAGGAGCACATAATAATCAGTTCATCTATTGGGTTAATTCTCTCTTACAAGGTTAGAAAAGAGACTTACCTCGTCTCAAAGCCTACTTTCCGGTCCAAGATAGTGCTCAAACCCTCGATTCGATGCCAAACGACTCGAAACTAGTCAAATGTTATATAAAATGATCAATACATGTTCAAAAGTTCATATTCTATCTATTAAAGTGATTACCCAACCCCAAATGTAGGATTCCTAAAATCACCCCCACGCTCACGTGCCCGGATTCCGGAAAGTTGAAGAAGGTTGTTACCCATTGTAGGATTCCTAAAATCACCCCCACGCTCACGTGCCCGGATTCCGGAAAGTTTTGAAGAAGGTTGTTACCCATAACCTCATGAACTCAAATATATGATCTTCATTAAATTCCATAACCATTTTCGTGGTTAAATCCCATTTTTATCAAAAACCTAGGTTTTTACCTAAACCCATGACTTTCACTAATTTAGATGTTATAATTTACCCATAAACTATGTATTTATCTCACATTGTGTAGAAATTACTTACCTCAAAGTGCTAGGTGAAATCCCCTCTCAAAGAGCCTCAAGAATCGCCCAAACAATGAAATAAATGAGCTCAAAATGGCTAAGTCCTGCATTAAATTGGGGTCTGCCTCCAGCGATTTCTGCTTCTGCGATCGTTGGGCCGCATCTGCGGCATCGCTTCTGCGGACACATGTCTGCTTCTTCGGAAGAACATAAGGCTAGCTGGTTTTGCTTCTGCGGATGGGATCCCGCTTCTGCAGTCTTGCTTTTGCGGCAACCGTGCCGCTTCTATGGCTATGTCCTTTCCTGCGCCCTTCCTCATCGCACCTGCACGTTCGCGGGTGCGCACAGAAATCCGCACCTTTGATCCCTGGCCAAACTCTCCAGAACCACTTCTGCGCTTGCGGGCTCGCACCTACGGCCCAAATCTCACAGATGCGGGCACACCAGAACTGGTGCACCAACAGCCCTCTTGAGTTCCAAACACAATTCGCGCACCGTCTGAATGGCATCATGGCCCCCCGAGGCCCCGTCCAAACATACGAACAAGTTTGAAATAATAAAACGGACTCGCGGTCACCCTCGGAATGCATAAAACAATAACGAAACTGAGAATCATACCCCAACCAAATTGAATCAAGAATATGAACTTCAAGTTCTTCTTACTTACTCCCAACGCGCCGAAACATCCTTAAACTACTCAGAATGACACCAAATTTTGCGTGCAAGTCTTAAATCACCATACAGAACTATTCCCGGTCTCGGAATCCCATTTGGATCTCTATATCACAAAAATCTATTCCAAACCAAATTTAAAGAACTTCAAAAGCTTCAAAGAACCAACTTCCACTATTAGGTGCTGAAATGCTCCTGGGTCATCCAAAACTCGATACGAACATACGCCTAAGTCCGAAATCATCATACGAACATATTGGAACAGTCAAATCTTGATTCCGAGATCGTTTACTCGAAACATTGACCAAAGTCAAACTTAGCCTTTTTAGCCAACCTTAAGGAACCAAGTATTCTGATTTCAAGTCGAACCCTTCCAAATCCCGAACTAACCATCCCCACAAGTCATAAAACAGCAAAAGCACGTACGAGGAGTCTTATTTAGGGGAACAAGGTTCTAAAAAGCAAAATGACCGGTCGGGTCGTTACATTCTCCACCTCTAAAATAAACGTTCGTCCTCGAACGGATCTAGAATCATACTTGGAGTGCTGAATAAGTGTGGATATATGCTCCGCATATCATCCTCGGACTCCTAGGTCACCTCCTCGATTGGTTGGCCCCTACACTTAACCTTTACTGCGAAAATCCTCTTAGATATCAACTGAAGAACCTGCCTATCAACAATGGTAACTGGCTGTTCCTCATATCCTAGGCTCTCATATAACTGAATCGTGCTGAAGTCTAACACATATGACAAGTCGGCATGATACCTTCGGAGCATAGATACGTGGAAAACTGGATGAACTCTCGATAGACTGGGAGGCAAAGCAAGTTCGTAAGCAACCTGCCCAACTCGTCTCAACACCTCAAATGGGCCTATAAACCATGGGCTCAACTTGCCCTTCTTCCTGAACCTCATGATCCCTTTCATCGGCAAGACTTTCAAGAAAATATTCTTGCCCACCATAAATGATACGTCACGTGCTTTCTGATCCGCGTAACCCTTCTGTCTGGACTGTGATATG
Source organism: Nicotiana tomentosiformis (assembly GCF_000390325.3). Classification (NCBI taxonomy): domain Eukaryota; kingdom Viridiplantae; phylum Streptophyta; class Magnoliopsida; order Solanales; family Solanaceae; genus Nicotiana; species Nicotiana tomentosiformis. Next base: position 75,393,156 of record NC_090815.1, read on the forward strand.
CGGAGTCGGTCTTGTATCAACTTTACCTTTTTCAAGGCATCCTTCACCAAATCAGTATCATATAACTTAGCCTCACCGGGCTCAAACCACCCGATGGGAGAACGACATCGCCGACCATATAGGACCTCAAACGGAGCCATCTCGATGCTGGACTGATAACTGTTGTTGTAAGCAAACTTGGCCAAAGGCAAGACTCGATCCCACTGTCCTCCAAAGTGAATCAAACATGCTCTGAGCATGTCCTCCAAGATTTGAACTGTCCGCTCCGACTGCCTGTCGATCTGTGGATGAAATGTTGTGATGAGTTCTACACGGGTCCCCAACTCACTCTGTACTGCTTTCCAGAAATGCGAAGTAAACTGAGGGCCTCTATCTGATATGATGGAAATAGTTACACCATGCAACCGAACTACCTCTTGGATATAAACCTGGGCCAACCTCTTCGAAGTGTACGTAGTCACAACCGGAATGATGTGTGCCGACTTGGTCAACCTGTCAACAATGATCCAAACTGCATCAAACTTCCGCAAGGTCTGTGGCAACCCAACTACGAATTCCATAGTAATTCGCTCCCATTTCCACTCCGGTAGAATCATCAACTGGAGTAGGCCACCTAGCCTCTGGTGCTCACACTTGACCCGTCTGCAATTTAGGCACCTAGCTACATACTCAACTATGCCTTTCTTTATCCGCCGCCACCAATAATGCTGCCTCAGGTCGCGATACATCCTCATAGCACCTCGATGAATGGAATACCGAGACCTGTGTGCCTCCTCTAGAATCCTCCCCCTCAAGCCATCGACATTAGGAACACATAGATGACCCTGGAGTCGCAGAATACCATCCCCGCCGATAGTAACTTCCTTGGCACCACCGTGTAGTACCATCTCTCTAAGAACCATCAAGTGTAGATCTTCAAACTGTCAAGACTTGATCTGCTCCAATAGTGAAGACTGGGCAACGATGCATGCAAGAACTCGGCTAGGATCTGAAATATCCAATCTCACAATTCTGTTAGCCAAGGACTGAATGTCCAAAGCTAGTGGCCTTACCTCTATTGAAATGAATACTAAGCTACCAATACTCTCTGCCTTCCTGCTCAAGGCATCTGCTACTACATGCGCCATGCCTGGATGATAAAGAATGTTGATATCATAATCCTTCAGTAACTCAAGCCATCTGTGCTGCCTCAAATTGAGATCCCTTTGCTTGAACAAATGCTGCAAGCTGCAATGATCAGTGTACACCTCACAGGACACCCTATAAAGATAATACCTCAAGATCTTGAGTGCATGAACTATCGCGGCTAACTCCAAATCATGTACAAGATAATTCTTCTCATGGGGCTTCAACTGAAGTAAAGCATACGCAATAACTTGCCTCTCCTGCATCAATACACAACCCAAACCAATGCGTGAAGCATCAGAATACACAGTATACATCCCTGAACCGGAGGGCAACACTAGAACTGGTGTTGTAGTCAAAGGTGTCTTGAGCTTCTGGAAGCTCGCCTCACAATCATCGGACCAACAGAACGGAGCACCCTTCTGGGTCAATCTAGTCAAAGGTACTGCAATAGATGAGAAGCCCTCCACAAACCGACGATAAAAACATGCTAATCCCAAGAAGCTCCTGATCTCAGTCGCCGAAGTGGGATGAGGCCAACTCTGAACTACCTCAATCTTCTTGGGATCCATCTTAATACCCTCGCCTGATACAACATGCCACAAGAATGCTACAAAATATAACCAAAACTCACACTTGGAGAACTTAGCATATAGCTTCTATTCCCGCAAGGTCTGAAGCACCACTCTCAAATGCTGCTCGTGCTCCTCCATGTTGCGCGAGTAGGTCAAAATGTCATCAATGAAAACAATGACAAACGAATCAATGTATGGCCTGAACACCCCGTTCATCAAATCCATAAATGTCGCTAGGGTGTTAGTCAAGTCGAAGGACATCACTAGAAACTTGTAATGGCCATATCTAGTACAGAAAGCAGTCTTCAAAACATCCGAGTCCCGAATCTTCAATTGATGGTACCCCAATCTCAAGTCGATCTTAGAGAACACCCTAGCACCTTGCAACTGGTCAAACAAATCATCAATACACGAAAATGGGTACTTGTTCTTAATGGTAACCTTGTTCAACTGGCGGTAATCAATACACATCTGCATAGTCCCATCTTTCTTCTTCACAAATAACACTGGTGTACCCCAAGGAGATACACTCGGCCTGACAAACTCCTTTGCTAGCAACTCCTCAAGCTGCACCTTCAACTCATTCAACTCTTTTGAAGTCTTACAGTACGGTGGGATAGATATAGGTTGGGTACCTGGAGCCAAATCAATGCAAAAATTGATGTCACGATCTGGTGGCATGCCTGGAAGATCATAAGGAAACACATCGGAGAACTCCCGGACTACGGGCATTGAATCAATCGTCGGAGCCTCTACGGTAATATCCCAAACATAAGCTAGATAAGCCAAACAACCCTTCTTGACAATGTGTCGAGCCTTCAGAAAAGAGATAACCCAACTAGATGTGCTGACAGACGAACCCTTCCACTCCAATCTAGGCAATTCTTGCATCGCTAAGGTAACAGTCTTGGCATGGCAATCAAGGATGGCATGATACGGGGATAGCCAGTCCATGCCCAGGATGACCTCAAAGTCGGGCATATCGAGCAACAGAAGATCCGCTCTAGTCTCGTAACTACAGAATGTGACCACATAGGACTGATAGATCCGATCCAATATGACAGATTCGCCCACAAGAGTGGATACATAAATAGGAGTGCCCAAGGACTCACGAGGAACATCCAGGAAATGAGCAAACAAAGATGACACATATGCATAGGTAGACCCTTGATCAAATAATACCGATGCATCCCTACTGTAGACAGAAATAATACATGTGATCACGACATCTGAGGCCACTGCATCTGATTTGGCTGGGAAAGTATAGAATCTAGCTGGAACACCGACGAGCTGGCCTCCGCCTGACTGAATAGTAGTTTGCTGACCTCCCCATGCCTGGCCTCCACCTCTAGGACGGCCCCAACCCGCCTGCCCTCCGCCCCTGGGAGGTCGGATGGCTGGTACTGTAATCATAGGCTGAGAACCCTGCTGCACTGCCTTGCCCCAATGTTTGGGTCAGAACCTCCGCAAGTGGCTGAAATCCCCGCACTCGAAACAACCTCTCGGTACGAAGGGCTACTGACCTGAAGTCTGACCCTGATGGCCTGAATACCCATTAGAAGAACACTGAATAGCTGGTGGGCGGTAAGAACTCTCTGGCATGGAACTGAAATAGTGTCACACTGGAGCACCCAGAGGAGGCGGAAGTGCTGGATATGTAAGCCTGCTGGACTGACCCTTCATGAACTGACCTCTACCCCCAGCCGGGGCACCTCTAAACTCTCCGGAATAACGGACCCGCTTGTCCCGCTGCATTTGCTCTCTACATCTCTAACGGTAACCCTCAAACCTCCGAGCTATATCCACTACTAGCTGATAAGAAGTCCCCATCTCAACCTCCCGGGCCATAGTAGCCTGAATACTTGAGTGCAACCCCGCAACAAACCTCCGCACTCGCTCCGCCTCAGTAGGAAGTATCATAAGTGCATGGAGATATAACTTAGAGAATCTCGCCTCATAATCATTCACTAACATATGACTCTACTGGAGCTGCTCAAACTGGAACCGCAACTCTTCCCTTTGAGAGCATGGAATATACCTATCCAAGAAAAGACATGTAAACTGATCCCAAGTCATGCGAGGAAAACTTGCTGCTCTACAGAGAAAATGAGACTGCCGCCACCTATGGAACCTCCCTCCAGCTGGAAAGTAGTGAAACCCACTCCATGGGACTCTAATATACTCATGTTGTGCAGTCTGTCCCTGCACCTATGAATGATGTCCTGGGGGGCCCTCATGTCGCTCACCTCCAAAGACAGGAGGGTGAAGCCTGGTCCATCTATCCAATAGCTTCTGCGGCTCGCCAATCGCAACCGGTCTAGGCTCAGGTACAGATGCTGCAACTGGCTGGGCTCTGCCCACATGTGGTGCGCCCGGGGTCTGATATACGGTAGCTGCATGTCCCGGAGCCTGAGTAGTAGGGGTCTATGCTCCCCCTCCCGCCTGAGATGTGGTTGGGTCCACTAGAAATAAACCAGCCTGGGTGATAGTATCCATGAACCACAATATACGACCCATAACCTCCTGAAAGCCCAGTGCTGACATGAAATCCACTAGGGATGGCTCTGCCGCATGCACCTCGCCCTGCCCCTCAATAGAGGGATCCTCTACTGGATCTGCTGGTGGTATAGCTGGGGCAACTCTGGGACGTCCTCGTCCCCTACCTTGAACTGGTGCCCTCCCCCGACCTCTGCCTCGGCCTCTAGCAACAGCGGGAACACCTCCTTCCGGGTCCGAAACATCCGTCGTGCGTGTTCTCACCATCTATGAGAGAATAAGGGAAAGACACTTAGTATAACATCAACAACATGATAAGAGATGATGAAATAGTAGTTTCCTAACACCCTCTAGCCTCTCGAAGATAAGTACAGGCGTCTCCGCACTGATCCACAAGACTCTATTAGGCTTGCTCATAACTTGTGAGACCTACGTGAACCTAGAGCTCTGATACCATGTTGTCACGACCCAATTTCTCCTATGGGCCGTGATTGCGCCCAACGTTATCGCTAGGTAAGCCGACAATTAACTAACTCTGTAATCCTTTCTTTTAAAGATTTAAAATAGTTGATTTTTAGTTTGTGCATAATTTAAGAAGTAAGCATTTAATAAAAATGAGAAATCAAGATTTTTAAAGCAGTGAGCTAAGTAAGCTAACCCCAAAAAAAAATCATCACGTGTCTACTAGCTTAAGCCACCAAGAACTGGTGTCACAAGTGTTCGAGCAACTAGTAGAATATACAAAAGAGTTCTACGCTACTGTCTGAAATGAGGTAGACAGAAAATACAAGCAAAAGAAAAGACTTTGGCTGCTGCGGAACGGCTCGGAAGGCAGCTCACCGTGTAGTCTCGTAGGAGCGGTCAAGTATGCACGCCAGACTAATATCCAGATGCACCTGCCTCAGATCCTGCACGTTAAGTGCAGAAGTGTTGCGTGAGTACATAAACAACATGTACCCAGTAAGTATCCAGTCTAACCTCGAAGAAGTAGTGACGAGGGGTCGACTTTGACACTTACTATGGGCTAACAATAAAATGTCAAAACAATAACTAAGCATGGATTACAGAAAATATATCTGAAAACTCAATAACAAGATTAATAAACAATCCTTTCGCTTATAGTATATCCTAAGTTTATTTCCATCATTTAACAATTTATATCTCAGGTCCACGAACCAATATCAATTACGATCGGTTCCAAAGGTTTATCATGCGCAATTTATGCCGAGTTCGTACGGCCCGATCCAACGTAAAAATATTTAAACTGTGCACTACCGAGGGTCGAACGGTACGGACCATAGATGTATGTATCTGCTACCGAGGCGCTCGGCCCACTCCACAAAAAGAGAAAATACTTTATAATAGTCAATTCAAGATTTTTTAAGAGGCAATTATTTAAAGAAACACCAAATCCTCAATAACGGTCAAGTGGCCCGTTCAAGAATTTAAGTAAGTGAAATTTAGCCTTCTACCACTTCCTCTATCAAGTTCCAACATGATTCAAGCAATTACGTTAGCAAGTAGGGTGCAACATCATAAATATAGCATGGTATGGGTCCTAGACTACCCGGACAATAGCATAATCAGTAGCTACATACGGACTCTCGTCACCTCGTGCGTACGTAGCCCCCACAATTAGGAGCACATAATAATCATTTCACCTATGGGGTTAATTCCCTCTTACAAGGTTAGAAAAGAGACTTACCTCATCTCAAAGCCTACTTTACGGTCCAAGATTGTGCTCAAACCCTCAATTGATGCCAAACGACTCGAAACTAGTCAAATATTATATAAAGTGATCAATACATGTTCAAAAGTTCATATTCTATCTATTAATGTGATTACCCAACCCCAAATGTAGGATTCCTAAAATTCACCCCCAAGCTCACGTGCCCGGATTCCGGAAATATTTTAAGAAGGTTGTTACCCATAACCTCATGAACTCAAATATATGATCTTCATTAAATTCCATAACCATTTTCGTGGTTAAATCCTATTTTTATCAAAAACCTAGGTTTTCACCTAAACACATATTTTTCACTAATTTACATGTTATAATCTACCCATAAACTATGTATTTAACTCACATTGGGTAGAAATTACTTACCTCAAAATGCTAGGTGAAATACCCTCTCTAAGAGCTCCAAGAATCGCTTAAATAATGAAATAAATGAGCTCAAAATGGCTAAGTCCCACATTAAATTGGGGTCTGCCTCCAGCGATTTCCGCTTCTGCGGTCGCTGGGCCGCATCTGTGACATCGCTTCTGCAAAAACAGGTCCGCTTCTATGGAAGAGCATAAGACTGGTTGATTTCACTTCTGCAGATGGGATCCTGCTTCTGCGGTCCCGCTTCTGCTGTTGGGTCCGCTCTTGCGCCCTTCCTCATCGCACCTGCGTGTTCGCGGGTGAGCACGAAAATCCGCACCTGCGGTCCCTGGCCAAACGCTCCAGAACCGCTTCTACGGTGCAACCCTCGCGCCTGCGGCCCAAAGCTCGCAGGTGCGGGCTCACCAGAACTGGTGCACCAGCAGCCCTCTTGAGTTCCAAACTCAATTCGCGCACTGTCTGAATGGCATCTGGGGCCCTCGAGGCCCTGTCCAAATGTACCAACAAGTTTTAAATCATGAAACGGACTGGCTCGCACCCTCGGAATGCATAAAACAACAACAAACTAAGAATCAACCCCAACCAAATTAAATAAAGAATATGAACTTCAAGTTCTTCTAACTTACTCCCAACGGGCCGAAACATGCTTAAACTACTCGGAATGACACCAAATTTTACGTGCAAGTCTTAAATCACCATACGGAACTATTCCCGATATCGAAATCCTATTTGGATCTCGATATCACCAAAACCTATTCCAAACCAAATTTGAAGAACTTCAAAACCTTCTAAGAACCAACTTCCACTATTAGGCCCCGAAACGCTCCTGGGTCATCCAAAACTTCATCCAAACATACATCCAAGTCCGAAATCATCATACAAACCTATTAGAACCGTCAAATCCCGATTCTGAGGTCGTTTACTCAAAACGTTGACCGAAGTCAAACTTAGCCTTTTTAGCCAACCTTAAGGAACCAAGTGTTCCGATTTCAACGCGAACCCTTCCAAATCACGAACTAACCATCCCCGCAAGTCATAAAACAACAAAAACACATATGGGGAGTTTTATTTAGGGGAACAGGATTCTAAAAAGCAAAACGACCAGTTGGGTCGTTACATTCATGATCAAGCAATTACTTAATGGTGCAGGGGAAAAACTTTAGCATGCTAAACATTAGTCACAATATAAGAGACATATCAAGATTCAACAGTAAGAGAAGCAAGCATCAAGTCTAATACTATTTCGCCATGTGTGGTGAAAGAAGGTCAGCTATAAGGTTTATTCCTAAGGTCTTAACTGGTACTAAGGAATGCAAGGTTTAGCAAGTCAGCAAACACACAATGATAGTAGGTCCTTATGAACAACAGGACCAGAAGAGTAACAAGTTAAGCATGAATTCAACTACTTCCTAAGCATGAATTTGGTTGGCATAATAATCTAGAACATGGAAGAAAGGCAAACTCAGGATTGACAACAAACATCAGCATAACATAGAAGACTAAATAGGTTTAGTAGAGTCATAATTACGAACTAGATTGTCACATAAAGGCTAGATATTGTATCTCACCTTATAGACTATAAGTAGTGTTAAACAACACAGGATTGAACTAAGCATGGAACACACATTAAGCTCACAATTGACTGACACTATAGTTAGGAATTGGTCATAGTAGAGTAGCATATACGTTAGAACATATGAGTTGATCTGTCACAAGGATGTAAAACAAAGTAGGGGGATAAACTCTGGAGGAGTAGCAGGTGATAAGCATTCAAACACACACATTAGGGTAAACATGCTTAAGAGAGCTAGAAATGAAATTGTTGATGCACCGAATGCCATGCCATGGTTGTCTCTATCAAGATTAAATATTAGGCAACTTCAGATACTAGAGAAGTATAGATCCTCAGGAATAACTTCAGAGCAGACAAAGATACGAATGATAGCATGTTGATTCAAAAAAGGTTCAGGGGAATAGATATACAAAGCAGGAACTCAAATGAAAAGAGAATGAAATTGCAAGGTCCAAAGGTACTTACCCATTACTAATTGACATACAAGCAGACAAGAAGAACAATTTCAGTAATATCTCAAATGTCAGTAGCAAGACGAGCAATAGAACCCAAGAATCTCAGTGCGCCAGAGTTTCGAAGTGTTTCGAATGAACCCCGGGCTGTTCTCACACTGAGAAAGGTCCCATAATCGAATTCTGGTGGCCTTGGCTTTTAGCCGGCCAAAAGACAGTAGTATAAGACAAGTGAGAATGAGAGAATAGTCATAATTTCAGTGATTGAGGTCCCTTTTAGAGGTTTGGGGGAAGTGTTTATATAGTGTTCAAATTAAGCAGACAAACATGGAAAATCAAACACAAAGAAGGAAAGAATATATCACATTCAATAAAAATCGGCAAAGGAGAAGGAGATTCTCAAACCCTAGTTGGGTCCATACGTATGAGAATCGAACCAAGAATTAAGGATTCTTCCTTGTATGATGTATATAGATGAGACATCGTCCAAATCCCCACAGAAGCAGAGTCGACAAAGCTAGATCTCGGGAGATAGTTCTTTCCAAAAATAAGGCAAGAACTTAAGTAACACCACAAGCACGTATACACGATAGTAGTACCTCAAAATAGGTAAGTAAATCATGGATTGACTCCATGTTTAGGTTGGAATCAGAGAGAATCAGAGATGGCTGCTAGGGTTTCTTTTAGAGACGAGAGAACATTCGAGAGGGTTTGGGGGCGACAGTTAGGTGGGGAATGGTCTTTAGGGTTAGGGGTTTGGTGGATTAGAAAAGGGGAGATGGTTTGTGGGCCGTTGATCTCTGAGATCAACGACCAAGATTAAACGAAAGAGTGGGGCGAGTCATTGAGACGGGTCGCGACCGAGTTTGTTAAGGGGTCGTTTGGTTTGGGCTTTTGAGGCTTAATTGGGATGGGCTAAATGTTTTGGGCCTTGATTTTGTTCCGAAATTAGCTCAAAACTGGGCTTCAATTTTGAATACACGAAATTCATTAAAAATAAATTATAAAAAATGACTAATAAATAATAAAAATATTATTTATGCAGTAAAATGCTTGAAAATAATAGCTTAACATTATAAGAATATAAAAAAATTCTATTTTAGCATAAATAATATAATAAATAGAATTATGTATAGAATATTGGTTGTTATTGTAACTAGTGTAGATGAAATGGATAAATGCAAATATAATTACGTACAAGATGAGATAAAATATTATAAAATGCATGTGGTTAAAAAATGGTAAATTTGGATGAATAAATCACCCTAAAATAATTTAAAGAGATAATTAATAAATATTTAAACAAATTGAATGAGAGAAAATCAATTTTAAAGGTTTAAAAATTATAGAAAATTATCATATGACTCTTTTAAATTGGGTAATAATGCAAAAATGATATTTTAAAATTATATAGGATATCTATAAAATGTGAGGGAAAAATTGGGTATCATCAGTTTTTCCTCTTTACCCGGGAATGATGAAAGAGTTGTTGGGTAAAGAAAATGATGACCAATTTTGTCCGAACAACTAGAGATGAGGTGTTTTGGAAAACAGAGGGCCGAACCCTAGTTCTTGAGTTGCCTACATATCTTTGGTATTACGGGAATTAGGCTGTGTGTTGTTCTGGATCCAACGGCGAACGAAACCGATAGAGTTGTTATAAGAGTGGTCGTGTGTTTTGAAAGAGGATCTTTTGGATATGACAGTGTCGTGAGTAACGGATAATTTCAAGTGGAGCTATGAATGCGAATTTGAACGTTACAGATGTATAAGGCAAATGATTGAGCGGTTACGGGATAAAGGATAATCAATTGCTGATCATTGGTTACGTTTGAGATGATCAAAGGATGTGATCGTTGTGAACGGAAACCGGAGCAAAAATTTCTCCTGTTTGTAGAACGGTTACCTACAAAACATAAAATATGATGTACGCGAATATATATAGTTATTGCGGAAATTTAAACATGATGCAGGTTCCCTTCGGACAATGAGAGTTGTCTTTCGGACGATGAGGATGATGTCCTTAGACCATGATGTCCTGGGCCATGAAGCGTATGATAAAGGATTCGTAGGCTATGAAAATGTGTCCTCGGGCCATGAGGATGGTGCCTATGGACTATGACGCTTTTGAATAATGATATGCAATTTTAAGAGATCCTCCGGCCATGGCATGATATCTTCAGGATATGAGGATGATGCCTTCATACTATGACGCCTTCGAACAATGTGGCGATGTTTCAGCCCATGAAATGCAATGATGCGGCGATGTTGATTGTTGGATAGAGGAAATAGGCAATGCTTAGCCACATGCGAGAAAGAAGAGAAGTCGTGCTTAGCCTTGTGTGAGATGGGGGCAGTTCCTATCCCTATGCAGATAATGAGGGCAATGGTTAACCTTATGTGAATGAAGGAAATCTTTAGCATTATACAATGATGAAGGCAATGCTTAACCTCATGCAAAGAATAGAGAAAATGCTTAACCTCATGCAAGGGAAGGCAGTGCTTAGCATTATGCAATAATGGAGGCAGTGCTTAGCCTCATACAGTGTAGCGAAGACAGTGCTTAGTCTCATACAAGGGAAGGTAGTGCTTAGCCTTATGCAATAATGGAGGTAGTGCATAGCCTCATGCAAAGAATGGAGACAATGCTTAGTCTCATGCAATGAAAGGCAGTGCTTAGCCTTGTGCAATAATGAGGGCAATGCTTAGCCTTATGGAATAACGAGGGCAATGCTTAGCCTCATGCAAAGAATGGAGACAGTGATTAGTATAATACAAGGAAGGTATTGCTTAGCCTTATGCAATGATGGAGGCAGTTCTTAGCCTCATACAAAGAATGGAGACAATGCTTAGTCTCGTGTAAGGGAAGGCAGTGCTTAGCCTTATGCAGTATGGAGGCAGTGCTTAGCCTCATGCGGAGAATGGAGACAGTGCTTAGTATCATGCAAGGAGAGGCAATGCTTAGCCTTATGCAATAATGAAGGTAGTGATTAGCCTCATGCAAGGGATGGAGATAGTGCTTAGTCTCATGCAAGAAAAGGCAATGCCTAGCGTTATGCAATAATGGAGGCAGTGCATAGCCTCATGCAAAGGATGGAGACAGTGCTTAGTCTCACGCAATGATGAGGGAAGGGCTTAGCCCGATGCAAGAAGAGCAATGATTAAATATGAGAGGGCAAAGTACTTCTTAGCTTGACGCGTTTGCGTTTGGCGACTTCTGTTGGTGTGAAGATAATGATCTCATTGTATGTATATGCTTGCCTACGTGTTTGTTATGTCTCTCATGCCTGCACCAAAAGAAAAATCGTGTATTTTGGAGGTGGAGGTTGGTTCGTACCTTTAATTCTTGTCCTTGTCTTGAGGTCTTGTTTGAGTCATCCTGGGTAACGTCTGGCTAGTACACAAAATGAAATTTTTGAAAAATATGCATTTGTGGTAAATCGTTTATATTTAAAAAATGTAATTGTTCAAAATATGTGATAATGTATTGAAGAAAATAATGTTTGGATCGGAGACTGTGACATATTTTGAGATATTGCAACCTCCTCAGCTCGAAATTTTGAGGACCCTCCTCAAAATTCTGCCCCAGTTTATATGCGTACTTCTGGCGATACATTCCTTGGTGATCCTAAACACGATGAGATCTGACAAACTCGAGATCTTGCCCCAATTTCTGACCATAGGGGGAATGAAGATCTTATTATGATGTTACCGAACCCACAGGGTTGTCTACGTATCCCTTATTAAATGGGAATCAGGTCAAGCGTAGTTTAGGTTACTTCAAATAGAAAGTGCAAACATAATCTTAAACATAATATCTCTTGACTGCATCCGTGTTGATATGTTTTGGCCATATCTCTCCATAAATTTCTACAAGTATAAGTGCTCTTCCTGTCAGTACTTGGTGAACCATGTAAGGGCCTTGCCAGTTGGGTGAGAATTTCCCCTTTGCTTCATCATGATGTGGGAAGATTCATTTCAGCACCAATTACCCCTGTGTGAATTGCCTTGATCTAACTTTTTTGTTGAAAGTCCTTGACATTTTTTTCTGGTAGAGTTGACCGTGACACACTGAGTTCATTCTCTTTCCATCAATAAGAGCTAGGTGTTCATATCGGTTTCATATCTATTCCGCGTTGCTGAGCTCAGCCTCTTGTATGATCCTTAAGGAAGGAATATCTACTTTGGCAGGGATAACAACTTCGGTACCATAGACCAGTAGATAGGGGGTTGCCCCAGTTGATGTACGAACCGTGATGTGGTATCTGAGTAAAGCAAACGGTAGCTTCTTGTGCCATTATTTGTAGTTGTCCACCATTTTCCTCAATATCTTCTTAATGTTTTTGTTGGCGGCTTCTACGACTCCATTCATTTGCGGACTGTATGCTGTAGAATTTCGATGCTTGATCTTAAATGTTTCACACATAGCTTTCATCAGGTCACTGTTGAGATTGGTGACATTGTCAGTAATGATTGACTTAGGTACTCCAAATCGACAAATAATGCGATCCCGGACAAAAATTGCTATGACCTTCTTAGTCACAGCCTTATAGGACGCGGCTTCAACCCATTTTGTGAAGTAGTCTACAGCCACCAAAATGAACCTGTGTCCATTTGAAGCAGCGGGTTCAATTGGTTCGATGACATCCATGCCCCAAGTAAAGAAAGGCCAGGGTGAACTCGTTGCATTGAGTTCGTTGGGCGGCACTCGTATCATATCAACATGTATCTAGCATTGTTGACACTTTTGAACATATTTAATGTAGTCTGTCTCCATAGTCATCCAAAAATACCCTGCTCTTAATATCTTCTTGGCCAAAACAAAACCGTTCATGAGAGGTCCGCAAGTTCCGGCATGTATTTATTCGAGCAATATAGATTCTTCCTTGTCATCGACACATCGCAACAATCCCAAATGAGGAGTCCTTCTATACAAAATTCCTTCGCTTTAAAAGAAACGGTTGGCCAATATTCAAGGCGTGCACTCTTGAGTGTGTGTATCATTCTTTGGGTATTCTCCCTTTCCAAGTATTCTTTGATATCGTGGAACCATGGATTTCCGTCAAACGCTTCTTCAACATGAGCACAATAAGCTGGCTGCTTATGAATTCCTATTGGGATAGGATCGATGAAATTCTTGTCTGGATGTTGTATCATGGAAGAAAAGGTGGCTAATGCATCTGCGAACTCATTACGGAACCTTGGAACATGTTTGAAGTCTATCTTTGTGAACCTCTTGATCAATTCTTGTACACAATGCAAGTATGGCAATTTTTTAGTGTTCTTTGTAGCCCATTCTCCTAGTACCTGGTGTACCAACAGATCAAAATCTCCGAATACCAGTAATTCCTGAACATTCATGTCGATGGCCAACCTGAGTCCCAAGATGCAGACCTCATATTTTGCCATATTGTTGGTGCACAGGAACATGAGTTTTGCAGATAATGGGTAATGTTGACCGGTTTCTGATACTAAAACAACTCTGATACCCACTCCCTTGAAGTTTGCTGCTCCGTCGAAGAACATCCCCCAACCGTCGTATGCTTTGGTAATATCTTCTCCAACAAACGACACTTCCTCTTCGGGAAAATATGTCTTCAATGGTTCGTATTCTCGGTGTACAAGATTCTCCGCTAAGTGATCAACCAATGCTTGCCCCTTTACTGCCTTTTGAGTCACATAGATGATGTCGAACTCACTAAGCAATATCTGCCACTTTTACCTGTAGGCATGGATTTTTGAAAGATGTATTTTAGTGGATCCATCCTTGATTTGAGATATGTAGTGTATGCACAGAAATAATGTCTCAACTTCTGGGCTATCCATGTCAAAGCACAGCAGGTGCGCTCCAACAGAGACTACCTTGCCTCGTAAGGTGTGAACTTCTTGCTCAAATAATATATTGCTTGTTGTTTCCTCCCAGTTTTATCATGTTGTCCCAGAATGCAGCCAAAGGCTCCATCCAACATGGACAGATAAAGCAGCAGAGGTCTTCCTAGTTCTAGCGGGACCAACACGGGCAGTTTAGACAAATACTCCTTGATTTTGTTGAAGGCCTTCTGGCATTCTTCAGTCCAGCTTGTCGCAACATCTTTCCTCAACATCTTGAAGTTTGGCTCACATATCACTGTTGATTGTGCTATAAAATGACTAATATAATTGAGGCATCCTAGAAAACTCATCACATCCTTCTTATTCTTTGGCGGTGGCAGGTTCTAGATAGCTTTGACTTTTGACGGGTCTAACTCTATACCTCGGCGGCTGGCGATGAAACCTAGCAACTTTCCAGCAGGGACTCCGAAGGCACATTTTGCGGGGTTCAACTTCAAATTGTATTTTCGAAGTCGGTTGAAAAACCTTTTCAGGTCTGCTATATGATCCGAATTCTTTTTGGATTTGATGATAACATCATCCACGCACGCCTCTATTTCCTTATGTATCATGTCATGGAAGATAGTCGTCATTGTCACGCCCTAAACGCGGAAAGCGCGACCGGTGCCCAACCCAGTGAACCCGGTCAAGCAAGCAAGCCTGCTAGACGCTTTCTACCCAACACACCCATGATCAAGAGAAGACATAATTTTGTTAATTAGGTAGTAGGGAGATCATGTACACAATACTAAATCATTTCATTAGTTACTTCACTTTTAAGTCTCAAAATACACATATTATTATAGTTTGAGAGGAACAAGTGAACAAAACACAACATAACTTGTTTGACTTTTCTAACACCCATGTACAACCCACATAGTGTCTACGGAGCCTCTAAAAGATACAAAAGAATGTTATGATAGTGCCGGCAACAAGGTCCCGGCTATACCTCGAGACGTGATAATAATATGAACAAAAGATACAATACATTAACCCGGGATGAAGTGGGGCTCACCAAGTTTGCTGGAAAGAGGATGTACCACTATCGCTGATCAACACTGCCTGCTATGGAACCACCTGCATCCATTTAAAGATGCAGCACACCCAGCAAAAGGGATGTTAGTACTGTCTAATAGTACTAGTATGTAAGACTAAACACCATCTCAATAGAATGAATAATAATACAAGGGGGATCAGTCAAGAATTCAATAAGAGCTTCAAATAATACTAAAACATCAAGTTAAGGATCACATACATTTTCAAGTCAATTTCCATGTTATTAGGTTGGGTGATCTTTAGTGTCGATATACCATAATTCACAATACCACCGTATTCTTACACGGAGTCCGATGACGAACCGATCGGCTAGGTCGTCTCATTTGAGACATCAACCATAACCACAATTTCATTATAATTTCCAGCACAGTCACCACCATGTGTGCGGCATGGCATTCGATCACGGCCCAATCGGCTAGGACGTCTCACCCGAGACATTACCTTTTTTCAGTCAATCATCTCACATCATACTTCTTTCATATCTTTTCGATTCATTGGCACTACTGGCCACAATTATAAATTCCTTCTTGGCACTTGGCCGTATTTCATAATTCCAGTTCCCCTTTCCACATTCAAACATCATTATCATTATCAACAACAATAAGTCTTCCCATTCAAGACATTAAATTAACATATGAGCAATTTGGGAATGTTAGGCACATAGAGGCTTTTCATACAATTTGGCATAACAACCTTTATTTCGATCTTGACTTGATGTCTTAACATTTTTAACACAAAATCCATATTTTGAACACATCGTCAATGATAAGGTGATATGATGAAGCATTTACAATACATATTGAGCATATATGCTTCAACACAAGCACATTCAAAATAGCCAATTCTATTATGATCAATTTGGGACTTACACCAATAACATGAATACAGTGGGATTCGATTCTTAGAAGAAGGAGGTTTAGACAACATACCTCAATTGAGCTTCCTTTAAACTCTAAAACGTTCCTAAATTTTTAGCAACTTCGATCTACTTTAGAAATATAACAAGTTGGACCAAAGTTGGGAAGATGGTCATGATTCTAGCTTATTTGAGCACATTATCAAACACTAGGTGTGCATTAATGTTTTTAAGGACCTTTTGTGAAAGATTTCATCATTCCCCAACATATTCTCTACCATTTTTAACTCATAACCTTCCCACATTCTTTGATAACACATGCATGCAAGATAACAACCCCCCACACCCAAGAATTGTCTTTATAATTATCCCATTTTTGTAAATTTTCAAAATTGAGAGCTAGGACATAGATTCTTACCTTTAGGATGAAGACTTTATTGTTAATCCTCAATGATTGAGCAAGAATTGTTGCATAATAGGTTGAAGGTTACTCCCCCACACAAAGCACTATTTCTCACTCTAAAAGTATTAGACATTTGCTCAAATTTAACTATGGCATATGTTTTATCGATGTAGGGTCGGGTTATAAAAACCCAAAAATGAAGCCCCGGGACAGGATCTGCTGTCGCATATTCGACCGCATAATGATTTCGTGGTCCACAAAATGACTGCGAAAAATGGCCTTCAGAACTGGACTGGCCTGCTTCACTCTGTGGCTGTTATGCGGCACGCAGACCTATTCTACGGTCGCATAATGCACCGCAGAACCTCCCTCCACAAATATTCTAAGGCTGATTGTGCGACAAAAGTGCGGCCCGCGTAATGGTTGTGCGGTTGCATAACTGGCCGTGAAATTATCATAAAAAATGGCCCAAGTAGCTTCTTCACTCTACGGCCATTCTGCGGCCCGCAGAGTGATTATGCGGCCGCATAATGGGCCGCAAAAATGCCTAACTCTGCAAAATATTTTCCTTCAACTCCCCAGCGCACTGTTCAATCCAAAAAGTCTGAACCCCGTTTTTTATGAAATATTTTACGGGTCCTTACATCCTCCCCCACTTAAGACCATTCATCCTCGAATGAGGATAAAGGCTCACTATTAGCATCCTATGCAACTCAGTTTTCATATCACACACCAGCAGCCCCAAATTCGACTAACTCCCTAAATTTCCAAAAAATTCGCCAGAGTTTTCCCTGTAACTAGGCCTATCCACCTATGAGAGAGCCCCAAAAACACATCCTCAAAACATATATATAATCCAATGACGTAACATAACTCATAACAACACCAACCGTGGCCTCACATACAATATATTTAGGAAGAAACACCTTTACATTAACTGAACAAGTGATACAAGAATCCATAGGCGACAGTTTTATAGAAAGGTTACATAGCTTATACAAACAAGTAAGGATACTTCTTTTTCAGCTCTTCCTCGGCCTCCAAAGTAGCCTCTTCAACCTGCTGGTTTCCCCACAACACCTTCACAGAGGCAATTTCTTTATTTCTCAACTTTCGGACTTGCCTATTAAGAATGGCAACTAGAATTTCTTCATATGACAGTTCTTCATTAACCTCAATGGTCTCAACCGACACAATAGCTGATGGATCTCCAACTACCTTCTTCAACATAGACACATGGAATACCGGGTCCACTAATGACATCTTGGGTGGTAGCTCAAGCTTGTACGCCACCTAACCAATCCTCTGAATGATTTTGTACGGCCCGACATACCTCGGACTCAATTTCCCTTTCTTTCCAAACCGCATTATACCCTTCATGGGGGGAACCTTCAAGAATACCCAATCATCTTCCTTGAACTCTAAGTCTCTGCGACGAACATCCAAATAAGATTTTTGACGACTATGAGAACTTTTCAACCGCTCCTTAATGATTTTAACCTTTTCCATAGCCTGATGCACGAGGTCTGGTCCTATCAACTCAGCTTCCCCAATCTCGAACCACCCAATGGGAGATCTACATCTCCTACCATATAATGCCTCAAATGGTGCCATCTGAATACTAGCATGAAAGCTATTATTATAAGCAAACTCTATGAGTGGCAAATGATCATTCCAGTTACCCTTGAAGTCAAGAACAAAAGCACTCAACCTGTCTTCAAGTGTTTGAATAGTCCGCTCTGCCTGCCCGTCAGTCTGTGGATGGAAGGATATACTAAGATTCACTTGAGTACCCAAAACTTGCTGAAATTTCTTCCAAAACTTTGTCGTGAATTGAGCCCCCCGATCGGAAATGATAGAAACTGGAGTGCCATGTAGCTTGACTATTTCCTTGATATACAACTGAGCATACTGTTCCGTTGTGTTGGTAGATTTAACTGGCAAGAAGTGTGCTAATTTTGTGAGCTGATCCACAATCACCCAAATTGAGTTCAACTTGCGCGGAGTGCGCGATAATCGTACTAGAAAATCCATATTAATCATTTCCCACTTCCACATTAGAATTTCTATGTTCTGTGCCAACCCACCAGGTCGTTGGTGTTCGGCCTTCACTTGCTGACAATTTAGACATCTTTCCACAAAGTCCGCCACATTCCTTTTCATGTCACTCCACCAATATACTTCCTTGAGATCATGATACATCTTCGTAGAACATGGGTGCACGAAATACCTAGAAGTGTGAGCCTCGGTCATGATTCTTTCCCGGAGACCATCTACATTTGGAACACATAGCCGCCCTTGGTACCTTAGTGTACCATCATCTATGCCAAGAGTAAAATCCATAGTTTTATGTTTTTGAATCCCCTCCTTCAGTTGTACCAATAATGGATCGTCGTATTGCTTCTCTTCAACATCCACCAGAAGCAATGATCCAGCCCTATTTTGCATAATTACCCCTCCTTCACTAGAGTCCGCAAGACGAACTCTCAAGCTAGCTAACTGGTGAACCTCTATGGTCAACGGCCTTTGACATGCCTCCAAGTGAGCCAAACTACCCATAGATTTTCAGCTAAGAGCATTCGCCACAGCATTAGCTTTCCCCGGGTGATATAGAATATCGATGTCGTAATCCTTGGATAACTCAAGCCATCTTCTCTGCCTTAGATTCAGCTCCTTTTGTTTGAAAATATATTAAAGATTCTTGTGGTGCGTGAATACATCCACATGGACACCATACAAATAATGACTCCAAATTTTCAATGCAAAAACCACCGTCGTAAGTTCCACGTCATATGTTGGATAGTTCTTCTCATAATTCTTGAGTTGCCTAGAAGCATAGGCTATAACCTTGTCGTGTTGCATTAACCCACACCCAAGCCCGATCCTTGAAGCATCACATTATACCACAAACCCATCTGTACCCTCTGGAAGGTTCAATATCGGTGCCATAGTCAATCTTGATTTCAACTCCTGGAAGCTCCTTTCACAAGCATCGGACCATTTGAACTTAACCACTTTCCGAGTCAATTTAGTCAACGGAGAGGTAAGAGTAGAGAAACCCTCCACAAACTTCCTGTAATACCTTGCTAAGCCCAAGCAACTACGAATCTTGGTTGACGTTGTAGGTCTAGGCCAATTCTTCACCGCTGCAATATTTTGAGGGTCAACCTAAATTCCTTCTCTGGAGACAACATGACCAAAGAATGTTACAGACTCGAGCCAAAATTCACATTTTTAAAATTTCGCGTACAATTGGTGTTGCTTATGAAGAGTCTGCAAACCTGCCCTGAGATGATTGGCATGGTCTTCTCGACCTCGTGAATACACAAGGATATCGTCAATGAATACTATCACAAAGGAATCGAGAAAATGCTTGAAAACCTGATTCATAAGATCCATGAAAGCCACCGGGGCATTTGTTAGCCCAAAAGACATTACTAGAAAATCAAAATGCCCATACCCAGTCCTGAAAGTTGTTTTCGCAATATCCTGCTCCCTGATCTTCAATTGGTGGTACCCGGACCGTAAATAAATTTTGGAGAAGTACCTAGACCTTGTAACTGATCAAACAAATCATCTTTTCTTGGTAATTGGTATTTGTTTTTGATTGTGACTTTGTTGAGTTGCCGGTAGTCAATACACATCCTCAGTAATCCATCTTTCTTCCTCACAAAGAGAACCGGTGCACCCCATGGTGACACACTCGGTCGGATGAAACCCTTCTCTAACAAATCCTTCAAATGTTCCTTTAGCTCCTTCAATTATACTGGTACCATCCTATAAGGCGGAATAGATATAGGCTGCATGCCTGGCATCACATCAACCCCTAAATCAATCTCCCTATCTGGCGGAATCCCAGGGAGCTCATTAGGAAAGACCTCTGGAAATTCATTCACAATTGGCACAGACTCGAGTATAGGCGTCTCAGTATCGGTGTCCGTTACCCGGACCAAATGATAGATACACCCCTTATTAATCATCTTTGTGGCCTTAAGGTAATAAATAAACCTACCTTTTGGCATTACTTTATCCCCCTTCCACTCAACAACTGGCTCATTTGGAAATTCAAACCTCACAGTCCTAGTTCGGCAATCGAGCTTGGCTTTGTATTGGCTCCCATATTACTTAACGAGGCACTTAGTTGAATACCGATCAAAATTATTTGAAAATTTTAAAATTTTCCAATATAGAATTATTAGTTATGTTAAATACCCCGAAAATCCAAAACCTCTTCAAAACATGAATAAAGCCAATTCATTCCTATAATTACATCAAAATCGACCATCCCCAATTCAATGAGATCGGCCACGGTGTCCCGACCACGCACCGTGACAACACAACCCCTATAAACTTGTGCGGCCATAATAGACTCACCAACCGGAGTAGATACAGAGAACGGCTCAGGAAGCTATTCCGGTTCTATCCCAAATTCCATAGCAACATAAGGGGTAACATAGGACAAGGTGGAACCGGGATCAATAATATCATATACATAATGAGATTGGACAGTCAATATACATGTGACAACATTTGGAGAAGCCTATGCACTCTGGCGACCACTCATAGCATAGAAATGACTGGTTCCTCCTGAACTCCGTGCACTACCCCTAACTGCACCATGCTCTGCTGGTGCTGGAGTGCCTCGAGCTAGAGGGGGTGCTGGAGATGTAGCAGCTGCAAAACTGGATGGTTGTGTTGTGCCCCTGCCCACACCCTTGCGGGCTCCCTTTGAATATGACCACTCAATCCGCACTCGTAACATATAGGTAGGTCCATGTAGCAGATCCTCAAGTGCATCTTCCCATACCTGGTGCATGGGTGCCTCCGCTGCTGCTAGAATCTCCCTCCTAGAGGGGTCCCCTACTACCCTGATTGGGCCTGAAACAACTCCCCTACTGCTGACTGGGACCTGCTGGTGGTGCACTGGCTGAATACTGAGCAAAAGACTAGGATGGCTCTGATGACCCTCCCCTAAAAGCTGATCTTCCCCCACCAAATGACTCCCCAAAGTTGCCCACGGACCGGGCCTTGCTGGTACCCTCTCGCTCCATTCTATTCTTCAACTTACGGTTCCCTGTAGCTTGCGCAAATGCTACCATCTTCCCACAGCTCATATCTGAATTCAAGGAAGTTTTAGCGGCCTCATTGATAACCATGGGGCTAAGGCCCTGCACAAACTGGCGCACTCTAGCCTCCATAGTAGGCAACATGAGAATGACATATTTAGATAGACGTGCGAACTCCATGTGATACTCCCACACACTCTTACTTCCTTGCTTAAGGTTCTCAAACTCTGCGGCACGAGCTGCCCTAGTCTCGGCCGGGAAGAAATATTCCATGAAAGCGTCAGGAAACTCACTCCAAGAGGGATCTCCTCCTCTCGAGAATCCTCCCATAGCTCAAACCAAGAATAGGCCACCCATTTGAGGCGGTAGGCCGCAAACTCCACCCCCTCTGTCTCAGTAGCGCGCATAACCCGGAGAGTCTTATGCATCTCATCAATGAAGTCCTGTGGGTACTCCTCGAGATTAGCATCTGTGAACACCAGAGGATCCAACTGAAGAAATCTGTTCACCCTGGAACCACTAGAATCCCCTTGTTGGCTAGAAGCCACTATCTGTGTCAGCATCTGGATAGCTCCCCTAAGATCCCCATCAGAAATACCAGAACTGAAAGCTGGGGCTGGAGGAACTGATGCACCCTCAGTAGGATTAGGAACTGGTGTGGCCTGGTCAGGTGTACTGGAATCAGGCAGTGTAGCAGTCGGGGGATTATCCCCACCCATCAGGTATTTACCCGCATCACAAAATAAAGGGTCAACTGCCACCCCTGAGGCGACATTGGCTCCTTGGCCAATTTTTGCTCTCTTCTTAGGTGCCATATACTGAAAGTTAAAGGAATGCACGATTTAGAGGAGGAACAGTTTCACAATCAGTTTCTTCGCACGATCCAGAATATCAAAGAATGGTATTATTCCTAAATGTCCAAGTAGCCTCCAACTTATAGATGTGGTCGATAACACACCGATAATGAGGACTCAACTAAACATGGCTCCGAGACATACTCGGACACTTTAAAACCTTAGGCTCTGATACCAAGTTAGTCACATCCCAAACTAGCGCGACCGGCGCCCAACCGAGGGAACCCGATCAAGCGAGCCTGCTAGACGCTTTCTACCCAATGCACCCATGATCAAGAGAAGACATAATTTCGTTAATTAGACAGTAGGTATATCATGTACACAATACCAAATAATTTTGTTAGTTACTTCACTTTTAAGTCTCAAAATACACATATTCTTATAGTTTGAGTAGAACAAGTGATCAAAACACAACATAACTTGTTTGACTTTTCTAGAACCCATGTACAGCCCACATTGTGTCTACGGAGCCTCTAAAAGACAAAAAAGAGTGTTATGATAGTGCCGGCCACAAGGCCCCGGCTATACCTCGAGACGTAATAATAATATAAACAAACGATACTACACGTGACCCCGGGATGAAGTGGGGCTCACCAAGTATGCTGGAAAGAGGATGTACCACTATCGCTGATCAACAATGCCTGCTATGGAACCACCTGCATCCATTTAAAGATGCAGCACACCCGGCAAAAGGGACGTTAGTACTATCTAATAGTACTAGTATGTAAAACTAAACACCATCTCAATATAATGAATAATAATAAAAGGGGGAAGAATCAGCAATTCAATAAGAGCTTCAAATAATACTAAAACATCAAGATAAGGATCACATAAGTTTTCAAGTCAATTTCCATGTTATTATATTGGGTGATCTTTAGTGCCGATATACCATAATTCACAATACCACTGTATTCTTATACGGAGTCTGATCACGACCCGATCGGCTAGGTCGTGTCATTGGAGATATCAACCATAACCACAATTTCATTATAATTTCCAGCATAGTCACCACTATGTGTGCGGCATGGCGACCGATCACGGCCTGATCGGCTAGGCCGTCTCACCCGAGACATTACCTTTTTCAGTCAATCATCTCACATCATACTTCTTTCATATACTTTCGATTCAATGGTACTAGTGGCCACAATTATAAAGTCATTCTTGGCACTTGGCCGTATTTCATAATTCCAGTTCCCCTTCCCATATTCAAACATCATTATCATTATCAACAACAATAAGTCTTCCCATTCAAGACATTAAATTCATATATGAGCAATTTGGGAATCTTAGGCACATAGAGGCTTTTCATACAATTTGGCATAATAACCTTTATTTCGATCTTGACTTGATGTCTTAACATTCTTAACACAAAATCCATATTTTGAACACATCATCAATGATAAGGTGATATGATGAATTATTTACAATACATATTAAGCATATATCTTTCAACACAAACACATTCAGAATAGCCAATTCTATTATGATAAATTTGGGACTTACACCAATTACATGAACACCGTGGGATTCGATTCTAAGAAGAAGGGTGTTTAGCCAACATACCTCAATTGAG